>NC_048600.1:21094410-21429410 GCF_003668045.3 Cricetulus griseus
CTTCTATATATGCCTACTGAGGTTGTCAGTGTTGATCTGTTCAAACAAAGGGATCATCGGTGGTTTAGCACTGAACAGGTTTCTGACTTTGTGATTCATCCCAATCCTGGCAAAAATCCATCATGCTCCCTCAAGGCCTGATTCTCTCTACCGAATTCCTCTTTTCACAACAACTGAATTATCTTTGCCATTTCCTCCAGCCTGGCTATATTTCCTGGTGAGTTCACTACAGCATTCAGAAGCCATACACAATGACAACCTCCATTATTGAGGGGAAAAGGTGAAGAGTAAGTGACATAATAGATGCTTCCATCATCCAGACACTTGACATGCAATCTTGGAACTGAAGCCCAAGGAAAGGAAATGGATTGCAAACAATACACAGTATTGGCTATAGCTTCCCTGGCCCTAACTGTATGGAGTCACCTCTAAAACTGCAAAATTGTGACTGGTAAATCAAAGCAGATACTCCTTATGCCATTGCAGTACTGGCCTGTGTCCTCTGAATCCACACACAAGTCTATATGTCCCCATCACTGCCACACCACATTCTTGAGCGTCATCTAGACTAAGAAAGCCACCAGTTAGGTACAGTGTCCCACTAGCAATCTTCATATTAATTATCCCTGTCATACAGTGGTGCATGACACATTTTGTTCAAACCAATTCCTCTCTCACAAGCCAATAAAATTAAAGAGTAAATTAGAGGAAAAAATCAATATAGATAATGAAAGGCAGCTGGTCAGAGGCAGAGGAGGAAACTGGGAAGGACAAAATGGCTGCCAAGACCTATCCTAGCACAGGAAATACAAATAAAATTCTCTTATCCTGGGCAGTCAGCCCATTCTGCCCCAACAGTAGAGCATCTCCAGGCCAGTTCAAAAGTCAAAGGCCAAACCCTCAGAGGTTCTTTATTCTTAAACACTTCCAAAACCTCCCTTGCATTGACTCCAGGCTCCAGAGGCATTTCCTGGTGAAAAGAGTCCCAGGCACCTTACCAACAGGTAACACATGAGCTAAAAGCCAATATAATCTCTACCCTTGTGATTTATCAATGCATAGAACTTAGTGAAGTGGAAAGAGGCTTCTTTACAGATTTCTGTGAGTTTTGATTTAAGTCCATGTCTCAGTTAGGGTTTCTGTTCCTGTGATGAAACACCATGACCATGAGCCATTTGGGGAGGAAAGGGTTTATCTGGCTTATTATACTTGCACATCATAATCTATCCCTGAAGGAAGTCAGGACAGGAATTAAAACAGAGCAGGAGCTGATGCAGAGGCCATGGAGGGGAGGTGCTTACTGGCTCGCTCATCATGGCTTGCTCAGCCTGCTTTCTTTAGAATCCAGTACCACCAGCATAGGGATGACACCACTCTCAGTGGGCTGCCCTCCCCCACACACACACACATCAATCACTAATTAAGAAAATGCCAGCCGGGCATTGGTGGTGCACGCCTTTAATCCCAGCACTCGGGAGGCAGAGGCAGGCAGATCTCTGTGAGTTCGAGGCCAGCCTGGTCTACAGTGCAAGTGCCAGGATAGGCTCCAAAGCTACACAGAGAAACCCTATCTCGAAAAACCATAAGAAAAAAGAAAAGAAAATGCCCTACAGCTGGATTTTATTGAGGCATTGTCAGTTTTCCTCCTTTCAGATGCCTCTAGCTTGTGTCAAGTTAACATTAAACTAGCCGGCAGAGTTTGATCAGTTTTTTGATACCAGAAAATGAGTTTCTCAAGTTACACAGCTGGCTTTGATCTGGGATGAGGACCCTAGGAAATGGTACCCACAACAAAGGTCCAAACAATTTCCCTGGAGATATCTTGTTCTTACAAACTTCCATAGTAGATGTCTCTACCTTGGAACTGCTGCTACCACAGGACAGGGTGAATGTTTCTTGTGGGAGTGCCCCAGATTGCAGGATGTTTAGTAGTATTGATAGGCCCTACCTACACCAAGGTTATGATAATCGGAAATCTTTCCAGAGCTGGAAAAATATCTTAGCAGCTAAAGGCACTTGTCAGCAAGGCCAACGACCTGAGTTCAATTCCTGGGAACCACATAAGAAGGAGGGAACCAGTTCCCACAAGTTGTCTTCTGACCATGGCAAGCACACCATGGCATATGCATGTACACATGTATACACACACACACACACACAGAGAGAGAGAGAGAGAGAGAGAGAGAGAGAGAGAGAGAGAGAGAGAGAGAGAATGTCAAGTGTTCTGCTTAGGAAGCAAAATTACCTCCAGTTGAGACCAAAACTCTATAAATGAAGTAAAGTCCAGACCCCTGTTTGCGAGTGGGCATGCAGTGATGCTTCCCTGAGGACAGGACCCAGGGACTGTCCTCCAATACTTATTCCTTTAGAATCAGTCATTTCATGCCACAATGTCAGTCAACAAAAACTTTAAAAATAAGGAAAGATAAGAGCAACTTTAGGGGCTGGGAAGGTGGCTTGGCAGGTAACGTACTTGCCGCATAAGCTTGAGGGGCTGAGTCTGGATACCAAACATATACAGAAAAGCCAGTCACAAATAGCATATACCTAGAATCCCAGCCATGGGGAGGCAGAGAGAGGTAGATTCCTGGAGGTCATAGGCCAGCCAGCCTAGTCAAATAGGTGAGCTCCCAGGTTCAGTGAGAGACCCAATCTCAGAAAAATAAGGTAGTGACACCAGCCAGGGTCTGTGAGTTGATGTCTGTGGCTCCCATTACCACTGAGGACCATGTGGATACCTGTGGCTCCTGTTACCACCAAGGGGCTACGTGGATACCAGAGGTCTGGTCAGACACCTGAGACCATGTTGGTGTCCTAGGGTCATGCTGCTGCCAGGACATACTGATCTGGGTGGCCAGCACTGCCACCAGGATCACAGTGATATCGTGGCCTGAGCTGCAGCCAAGGGCCACGTGTGTGCCTGTGGTCCTGTTGCACCTGGGGTCTGTGTTGATCTCCGTGGCCCATGTTACTACAGGGGACGACAGAAACCATGTGTGTTGAAATGTTGAAATCATAGGGCCGTGCTGAGCTGGCACTCCCCTTAATGGCCCTGGAAAAGCTGCCCTTTCCCTCACTGGCCACTGCAGCAGAAGAGCTAGCCCCACCCCTCACCACAGGAATGGGAGTGCTGACTCTGATAGCATGGATGTAGAAGAGGTGGCTCCGCCTCTGGGAGTACGGTCCCAGCAGCCTGTTATGAGCAAATCAGCTACCACCCAGACCCACATTCGAGGCAAGTCATAGATGGGGGTAAATGTTGGGGTGTGACTTTCGGGAGCATGTGAAGGGACTGGCCCTGTGGAACCACAGCCACAGAATCTCCATTAACTCAGGGCTACAGCAGGATATCCAAGAGAAGTTTGGGTAAGGATCCAGCATTGATGGTGTACAAGAAGCCAAAGGCCTTGAACCTGACCAACAATACATTACTTGCAATGAACATTTGCAAGTAAAGCACAACACACTGCAGCTCCCAGTGCCACTAAGTCAGTGAAGAGGTGTTGGAGAGGTGGAAAAGATGGAGGAGCAAAACGTGTTTCTTGTTTTTTTGCTTTGTTTTGTTTTTAATTATTTTTTATTTTCTTTAGGGGGATGCTATACGGGTGAGGGGCAGATACAGAGGGACTGGGAAATGAGCAGGATTGCAGTACGTGATGTGAAATTCCAAAACTGATTAGTTTTAAAATGTTTTTAAAAAATATGTTTAAAAAAAAATAAGGTGAACCGGGTGGTGGTGGCACACACCTTTAATCCCAGTGCTCAGGAGGCAGAAGCAGGCGGATCTCTGTGAGTTCGAGACCAGTCTGGTCTACAACAGCTAGTTTCAGGACAGCCTCCAAAGCCACAGAGAAACCCTGTCTAAAAAAACCCAAAATAATAATAATAATAATAATAATAATAATAATAATAATAATAACAATAACAATAATGTGGTGAATTGTTAAGAATAGCATCTAACATTGACTTCCACCCTCTATCATGCATTCACACAAATGCTCATGGACCCACACAAGACAAACATATACATATGTATACATGTACATACACATACACACACAGAAGGATGTACATACACATATAACAAACATACACATCACAAAGCAAATCTAACCTTCTGTTAACTCCCAAAGTTTGTTTCATGGAACCTGAGTATAGGGACAGAGGTTTTTCTCTATGAGAGCCTGCCTTGTGTTCCCTAGGATGATATACCATGCACATATATTCATATGGTTTCAAGTATATATACTTCTGTAATAATACTGCTCCTGCTGAATATATCCATTCTTGGCCAAAGCTCTCCCCCTGCAGAAACACAATGACTCTCTTAGAGGGGAAAAATTTCAAATGCATGTCAGTTTTGTGGCCTTGCCACTGCTCATCAATCACATATCAATTCTTAATAAAACCTGAGGGTAATAAAATTATAGGAATAATAATGGAAGATGAAATTCTATCCGGCCTGTGTCTTGCTTAACTAATGAGAATTTTCATCCAGTGTTTTGCTCCAATAATATTAAAATATCACAATCAGCCTTCCATAATTGGATTTACTATGCTAGGAGAATTGTATTGATATTTAAATCCTATAATCCAAAGCCATCAGAAGCATACACCTTCCAGTCGATGCTGACAGTGGATTACCACTAATATGCCTCAACTACATACTTCCTCCAAATTATCAAATTTCAACAAGTACCTTAATATGAAAAAACCCTTGAATTAACATGATTTTTTAAAAACTTCAATTGGCCCCGGAAGGAAAATGAAAGCTTCTCAGGTTCTAATATAGTCAAGGATTAAAAATAAATTTATAGGCATTCTGGTTTTCAGTGAGTAGCCTGGCTAGTACTTCCTAAAGCGAAGTCTCTAAATTGTATTTGAGAGATCAGTCTGAGATCTGTTTCTCTCGTGAGTATGTGGAATAAGTAAATGTGAAAGCATCTCCAGCAATCCCTCAGGCCCGGAGCATTCGTAACTAAACACCACCCTCCTCTCCTCTGGTTCTGTTTCCAGACAACCTCCCCTGTGGGACAGAAGAGCAGCAGGCACACAGCTGAGTCACCTCCCAAGACAACCTGTGACACAAAAGCAGAGACAACCAGGCCAGAAGCTGCCTGGGGAGGTGTGCCCACCTAGGTAACAGCATCACACAGCCACTGACCCCGTCAGTCACCCCTGAGTATCAATAGGGCTCTCAAGTCACTCTGAGTGGTCCATGTGACTGCCACTCTTCCACTGTCCCCAGGAAGGAACTCTCCAGGCTTGATGTAACCACCCTCGCCCAGGGTAGCTGAAGAAAAAGGCTCCCACTGCAGGCAGGAAGGTAAAGCGGCCCAATTGGGGGCCTGAGATCTTGCACATCCTAATCCTAGCCTGATTCTCTCCCTTTCTGTGATATGAATGCAAACCACTGCACTGAAAACACTGGCGAGCTGAGGAAGGAAAAGCCAGCTGCTTTGCAGGGTGTGGGGGGAATAGTTTAACACAAGGGTAACAGCAGTGTGCAAACTGACTGGAGGAAACCTTTCCCTAAGGGTATCGCAGCCAGAAGGCCCACCATTCACATTTCCAACAGTATCCTGAGGAAATAAATCCTCAGAGTGTTAAAGATGCATGTAGGAAGATGTCCAAGGCATCGTTAATTATTCATAACTTTATGCCAAGAGCCTAATGTCCATCAATGGGGAGACCCTACCGCCTGGAAATAGCCACAGAGTGGAGCCCTCTGCACCAGTTAAATTCACTGAGAGAAGCGTAGTAGCCTCTGGAATCAGGTGGGCCCTGCTCTATGGTCTTCCATTCTGGGCTCATTTAATCTCTCCCATGTCCCTGTCTTGGTTTTGAGTTTCAGTTTCTTGGTTTCCTAAGACTGGATCTCAGTATCAAACTTTGGCTAGTCTTCAGCCCATTCTGAATTCTAATCTGGCCTTGAGCTTTTTTTCTTTTTTCTTTTCTTCTTTTATTAGTTCAAATCAGGAACAAGCTTGCTTCACATGTCAATCCCTTCTCCCTTCCCCTCCCCACCCCCCCAACATCCCACCTGCCCCTAGCCATCCCCCCTCCACTCCCCAGGCAGAATAAGCCCTCAAAAGGGGCTCCCCAAAGTCTACCACATCATCCTGGGCCAGGCCTAGGCCCTTCCCCATGTGTCCACTGGCCTTGAGCTTTAATGTTCTTCTCTAGATGAAGTTTCTGTCCCACCTGGTCCCACAGCCATTTAGTCCAAAATAAACACACGGAGACTTATATTAATTGTAAACTGTTTGGCTGAAAGCTTAGGCTTCTTACTGGCTAGCTCTCTCTTAATTATTAACCCATTTCTATTGATCTAAGTATCTCCACGTAGTCTTGGTTTACAGGAGACTTCCTGGAATTCTGTCTTCCTAGTAGCTATATGGCGTCTCCCTGGCGGTTCCTCTCTGCCTCCCTCTCCCCAGCATTCTCCTAGTCTGGTAGCCCTGCCTATACGTCCTGCCTGGCTACTGGCCAGTCAGCATTTATTCATCAACCAATTAGAGAAATATATATTCCCAGCATACAGAACATTCCCCAGCTTTCCTCTCCTCCCTCAACCTCCCGAATACTGGCGTTACAGGTATATAGGCACCAAGACAAAAGGCCAACGAGGAGTAGGGGTTTTGCATTCATTTTACAGATAGGGAAACTAGAGAACACGTACGTTATTAACTCTTCGGAGTCAGTGACTACTTTTAAAAAAAATGGGGGTGGGGGTGGTCTCATGAAGGCTGGCCTCAAACTCACTGTCAAGCTTCCAACTTCTGATCCTCCTGGCCTGCACTAGATAGAGTGCTGCTGTTACAGACATGCACTACCACACCCAACTTATCACTTGCTGTGAATTGAACCCAGGGCTTGTGCTTGCTGGAAAATCACTTTGCCAACTGAGCTACACACCCACCCAGCCCAAGAGTCAACAACTACTCCATCATGTCTCCATGATTTGAACTCAAGCAAAGCTCTAAAGTCATTCTCCTAACCACTAACACAATAGGCCTAGTCAGAAAAGTAAGACAATTGTGATACACTGTATAGCAAGGCCCTGCTTTGTAAAATATGCCTGAGTTGATTATAGAGTGAAAAAGAAATCTTTGATAACATACACCAAAATGATGTGTGCATTTTTTCTGGGTGATAGAATTTGGCATGATTCTCGCTTTTGACTCTGCATTTGTCAATATTGTGTAAATTTCTTGAAGTGTGTTAAGTCTTATAAAATACTTGGGAAACAGTTACATCAACATGGAAAATATAAAAGGGCATAAGCAGCCTTGGTTGGTAGTTGAGCAGGAAAGGAAAGAGACACAGACAGGAGGGGGATTTATAGCATGAGGGGAACTTACAGACT
This sequence comes from Cricetulus griseus, assembly GCF_003668045.3. Taxonomy (NCBI): domain Eukaryota; kingdom Metazoa; phylum Chordata; class Mammalia; order Rodentia; family Cricetidae; genus Cricetulus; species Cricetulus griseus. The sequence continues at coordinate 21,101,780 of NC_048600.1, forward strand.
TGCCAGTGGTAGAATCTTCAGCTGGGGTATCCCTGTGTCCTGAGCAGAATTTCAAGCTGCTTTAATTCATGTAAAACTGCTTTATCCCAAGGGCTACCTGGGAAGAGAGAGAGCAAAAGGCAGTGTAGAGCTTGCCCTCGGAGCTTATAGGAGTAAATTACAAAGCAAACAGGTAAATAAGGAACTGAGTAGAAGGTAGGTGCCAGTCATTTCAGAGGGCGGGATAGTCCCTGCTAGAGGAGGATAGGAGTACTGGAGCCAAACCTTGAGGAGCACAGAAGGTATGATCAAAGGACACAGAATGGAAGGCAGCTCCACATGGAAGAGGAAGCTCATGCCAAATAAGGGAAGAGGATAGACCGGATGGGTAGGAAGAACAGGAAAGCATGGAGTTCAACCATAATGGAGCCATAAACTCAGAACACAGGTTTTCCTCTTAAAATGTCCAAAGCACTCCACCTGTGTGGGTCAACCCCTTCCTGAGCTAGGATGAGGGATGTCCCAGGGAGAGGGAACTGGGTTACCAGTAGCCATACAGACTTCTCTGAAACAAGAAGTCCATAGTGCACACCTCCAGAAACTTCTATCCATAAGAATCAAGTCCGAAATGGAAAAAAAAAAAATCTCCAGGCATAAGTGCTGTTCCTTGGATGTCCAGAGTAGAAAGTGCCCCTTGGGCACCTCAGTCCACAGGAATTCCTGGGATTTGAGACAGCTAATAGCGAATTCTAGGAGAGCCATCAAAAATGCATGCAGGAACAAAAACACGAACTAGCTTCAGTAATTCATCCCTCTTTTCATAGTCTCCTCTCGCCACAAAAGGCAGCACAGGGGGCTGCAGAAGAATTTTAGACAAGGTATATCCTGACTTTTACTAGCACCAACTGAAACCGAGTAATTCCTTCCATTAAAACAGGCTTGGGGTAGTATTAACAATATGGCAACTGCAACAATGGACACTCTGGATAATCCGCAGCCCCATAGGAGTTACTGCAGGCTCCACAAAATACCACTTAGGCTCATAATTACTTTGAACTCCCAGTAATTACATACCTACTCCTAAGTCTTTTATAATGATTTCATAAAGAAGCACATATATTGCTCAACCATAAATCAGTTTTAGTATTTTGATAAATGCATTTCAATAGGCTGGGAGTTCCTTTATATCCTGTGGCTTTTCTGTTTTGCATTTTGTTTTGCATTTTAAAACACTGTTCTGGAAAATGGTCCATTGCTTCCCCTATGGCTACAAGGGCCCATGGCACACACACAAAAAAAAAAAAAAAAAGCCTGTGACTCTGATTAGTAAGTTACATCTTATTGCTCTTGTGTCAACCTCCATTGCTTCTATCTTAGAGTTTAAGTTGTTCTCTTTGTTTGCTAGCTCCTCAAACTCTTACCACAAGGCTCTTCCTGACCATCCTTATTCACACCAGTGAGGTGTGTGCCTGCCTCAGGGCCTTTGCACTTGCTGGTCTCTCCCAGAAAGCTCTAGTCTCAGGTAGTACAATCTACACTTGCTTCCCCACTTCCTTCAGATTACAAGTTCAATGACGTGACCTTTGATGGGACTTCTTTAGCTTATCCAATCTAAAATGTCACTAAATAGGGCTGGAGAGATGACCCAGGGGTTAAGGGCACCGGCTATTCTTCCAGAAGACCCAGGTTTAATTCCCAGCACCCACATGGCAGTTCACAACCATGTGTAACTCCATCCAGCTTCAGAGGATCCAACGCTCTGTTCTGGTATCCTTGGGTATCAGACACAAACATGGTAAACAGACACACACACGGGCAAAACACCCATATACACATACAAAAATATTTTTTTAAGTTATAAAATAGATAAATAAATAAAAATAAAATAAAACATCACTATCTTCTCAAATTTCTATTTCCCTCATTTTTGACTTATATTGACTTATTTTTAATCATTAGCATTTGTCACTCCTCAAAATATTCTTAGAAATCAGGCTGGCTAGATGGTTCAATATGTAAAGGTGCCTACCACCAAACCTAAAAACCTGAATTTGATCCCTGGAACCCATGTTGTAGAAAAAAAGAACCAATTCCCACAAATTGTCCTCTGATCTCCATGACACAACCCATGGCACACATGTGTGGGTGTGTGTCAAATGCATATACACTCACACACACACACTAAATAATTAAAAATGTAATTAAAAGGTATAATACACATACATACACATAGAAACATGTTTTCTATTTCTGATCCTCCTGGCCTTTATCTTGTTCATTAGAATTCTTAGTCTCCTGTACCCAACACAATACAAGTGCCTACACCCTCACCTGACACATAATAGTTTCTGAAAAATTATTTGCTGAACCCAGTGACAAAAATTTTTGGTTAACTGGCACTTTTCACACAGCTTGGCCATAAGCTACTGCCATTCCACGTTAAATTTTAAAGTGCTCTTGCCCATTAAGTTAAATGAGAGAAAAGAAGAAAAACAAATCACCACCAATGTACTTTTGAAATTACACACACACACACACACACACACACACACACACACACACACACACACTGAATCAAGTGTATTGTAAAATAAATACAAGCAAGTAAATGAAAAATCAGTACTAGAGAATAAAATCAATAAAAACACACTGGGCATTCTGTAGTCTGAGTGAAACTGGTTGATAAAATCATCACACAGAATCCACCTGGCACATGTTGAATGGAAATGAGCAATGCTTAGATTCGTGGCTCTGATAATAAATCACCACATGGCCACGACTTCATATAACCTACAGATGATGAAAATGTAGGACAGCATTTTGAGGCACACCACAGTGAAGCAGCAATGCCATGGGACGATCCAACACAGCAGAGCTGGCATCACAGGAACCCAAGAGCACTTCATCCCATTCTGTCTCCAGAAGGGTTTTGTTTTAATAGCAACAACTGCTTCTCTTGGAATAACTCACAAAACCTCACTAAGACTGGATTCCTCCAATTTTCTTTAAAAAAAAAAAAAAAATGTAGTCAAGGGCTGGGGTTGTGGTTCAGGGTGGACTGCTAGTCTAGCATTCACAGGGGCCTGGATTCAGTCCTCCACATACCACACACACAAAAACTTGTAAGTCAAGGATATATCAAGTACTAAGTGACATCAATTGCATAACTCTTGATGAAAGATGTTCTCAAGTCCTTCAGATATGAAACACACACACACACACTAAAACCTCCCTGACAGCCTCACAGTAACACAGCTGTGTGGCTATGTGTCTACGTGTGTGTGTGTGTGTGTGTGTGTGTGTGTGTGTGTGTGTGTGTGTGTGTGTATGGTCAGAAGTCAACTTTGGGTATTTTCTTCAGTCACTGTCTGTCTTGTGTTTTGTGGCAGGGTGTCTTATTAAACAGGAACGCAACAATTCAGCTAGGCCTGCTGGCTAGTAAACACCAGAATCTGCTGTCTCCACCTCCCCGATGCTGGAATTACAAGTGTGCACCACCATGCCCACCATTTTTATACATGGGTTCTGGAATTTGAACCTATGTTCTCCTGCTTGCTTAGCAAACATTTTACCAACTAAACCATGCCCCAAGCTCCACAACACAGCTCTCTGAAGTTATTTTCTATAATCTCCTTCTCTCTTTTCCTGCCATTCCAAACATGTTTTTGCTGAGGGCATCTCCAAGTAGCCAAACCCTGAGCCAGTGTACATGGTGTACAGGACAGTGGCATTTGTTACTCTGGATCTCCCTAGGCCCTGCTATTCCCTATCACTAACACCATTCTGAACTGTCCTTCCCACTTCTCTAATGACACTTATAAGCAAGTCTCTAGGAAAGTCTACTTCCTCTGCTCAAATTTTAAATCTAAGACTACAAATTAAGTACTTTCAGGGACCAAGCAGATGTCCAAGGTAAGAGGAGGAGGCTCCCTGGCCACTGTGAGAAGCAGGCTATGCTAGCCCATCCAAAACGCTGAGCTCATTCCAGCTTATCACTGTCTCTCATCCATGGGTCTCAGGAAGTCACATTATCCAATTTGTTAGAAACACTCACAAATTTTATTTTTTACAATTTTTTTTAAACATTGGAAACTATTGTTGCCCATTCTTTAAGATTGCGTGAGTCAAACCAAAGATATCCAAGGCCTGGAAACAACCTCCAGACCACCACATTGTCTTCTCTACACACTAGTCATTCCCAATGACCCTTTTCTGTACCCCCCCCCCCCCCATTCTTCTCCCTGGCCAGTTTTATCTAACTCCCATCTAGAGACAGAATGTAGATTTATAGCCTCTGCATTATCTCTCTGTCTGTGTCTCTTTCTCTCTCTGTCTCTGTCTCCTGTCTCTCTGTCTCTCTCTCTCTGTCTCTCCCTCTTTGTCTGTCTCTCTCTCTCCCTCTTTTCCTCCCTCCTCCCTTTCCCCGTTTTCTCCTCCCCACTCGCTCTCACACAACACACATTCTGAACCTCTGAAATGCTCTATTGCCCTTCTCTATTTGAATAACCTACTGGGCCTTACACACATCCAGATCTTCCATGGGTTCTCTACTCTCACCACACCTGAATCTCAATTTAGACATTCAGAAATCATGCTGGCTAGATGATGATCCACATCATCATCCACACCACTGACACGGAGCCAATGCCAAGGATAAGCACAGTCATGTTCCCAGAATCTCTCACATCTCCACCCTTCTCTGACCCTCCTGCCTCTGCTTTCCCTCAGATATTCTGTATCTTTCTGCTGGATGACCACAGTAGACTCCGACTGTGCCCCTTGCCTTCTGCCCATCTTCCTTCCTCACCCCCAAGTTGAAACCAGGGTTGGATTTTGTTACAGCCACACACAGTAGGCTCTTCATCCTTCAGGATGAACACGAGATCCAAAATGTTTAAGGGGAAATGCACCTTCCCCACCCAGTGGGTAAGTGGTATTGGAAAAACTGGCTAAGCTATCTTGGCCTCAGTTTCTTGATTCTTAAAGTACAGGTACAGAATGAACACCAACCATAGCTCACGTAGAACAGCTAGGAAGACAAAAGAGGTGATAGACGTAGAGTCCTCTGTGCTTGCAACATAATAAATGATCAGCACAATGCTAGACATTGTCATCATTCTTCACCCATCGTCCATACCTGCCACAACACAGCTCATACCCTAGGACTAAGGAAGAACTGCTTGGAAATTTGCCAAAACTCCTCCACTTCTAAGAACTCCAGGTCTCCACACTTGCTTTGTCTGCTCAAAGTGACCTCCAACACTCAGCTCCATCCTGTTCTCCCTGACATCAGGCTCCTCCCCTACCCCAAAACCATGCCTGCTTCACCCCTGCAACCACCAGCCCTTGTCTCCTGGTCAGAGTATTTATTTAATCTACTCTCCATAACAAAATAATCTGTTTACTGTTGCCACCCTGCATTGGAAACTTTGCAAAGGTGAGGGGGTCTCATTTTTCTTAATCTTTGTATCCTTAATGCCCAACAAGACATAATTAACGTATGAATAAATTAATGGCCCATTTGAATTCCTAGATCATACCAGAAAGGCAGGCATACCCATGTATGGTTCACCACTCACTGATGGATAGGGAAACTGAGGTTCAAAATGGTGTGTTCAGGAGCTAGAGAATGCTTCGCTTGGTGTGATGTGTTTACCATATAAACATTAGGGTCTGAGTCTGGTTCCCAGAACCCATGTGAAAATAACAGGCGTAGTGCTGGTAGTGTGGGGTGCTTGTAATCCCATCACCGGGAAGTAGAAACGAGTGGATGCAGGGGGCTTGTCAGCCACACAGTTGGTGAATTCCAGGCCAGTAAGAAACTCTGTGTCAAAAACAAAGGTAGTCAGTGCCTGAGGAATGATGCTCAAGAGTGACCTCCACACATGTGCACATACACCTTCATACAACTGTGCACACACACAAATAGACATGCACACATACATTCACACACAGAGCAGAGTGAGGCCAGAGTCCACTGAAGCCTATGCACAGGGAAATGAGTACAAAGAAACATCTCTTGCTGATGACGCTAACCCAAACCCCAACCCTAAACCTAACTTTATATACCAGGCTCTTGTCCCTAAACAAACCAACTTTATCCGCCTAAATGAGCATGGGAATAATATGCAGGACTTTTTATCACTATACACTGTATGAGAAGCTACAAAACATCTACAAAGTACAGGGTCAACAAAGAGAACTGCTGTGTTACCTCAATAAACTAGTGCAGGTAGCCTTTAGGCAGGGCCTGTCACTGACCAGTTCTTCTTAAGGCCTATGTATACACTGTTTACTTTGTGCCCAGCACTGTATGAATTGCTTTGCAGATGCTGTGTTATGCAAGATAAATGTTATTATCGTGATCCTCATTCTGAGAATGAGGAAACCAGAGGCTGAAAAGCACCCCAACCAGAAGAGACAGGGATTTGATTCAAAGCTAGGAGCAAGGTGCTGTAACCATTCTACTGCCATGTGAATACCACTCTGCTGCTTCCTAGCAGTGTGACTTGAAGTTTCCATAGATAAACAGACAGACAGATGAGTCTTAGTTAGGGTTTCTACTGATGAGAGGAAACATCAAGACCAAAAAGCAAATTGGGAGTAAAGGGTTCATATGGCTTCCATTCTATAGCCCTGTTGATCATCGAAGGAAGTCAGGACAGGAACTCAAACTCTGAAGGCAGGAGTTGATGCAGAAGCCATGGAGGGTGCTGCTTACTGGCTTGCTTTCTCTGGCTTTCTCAGCTTCCTTTCTTATAGAACCCAGGACCACCAGCCCAGGGATGGTACCACCCACAATGGGATGGGCCCTCCCCCATCAATTACTAATTCAGAAAATGTCTTACAGCTAGATCTCATGGAAGAAGAGTCTCAACTCAGGCTCCTTCCTCTCTGATGACTCTAACTTATGTCAAGTCACCAAAGACTAGCTAGCACATATGGATAGATGATAGATAGATATAGATAGATAGATAGATAGATAGATAGACAGATAGATAGATGGTAGGTAACAGATAGATACATGATAGATAAGAAGACAGACAATAGATGATTGATTGATAAATAGATAGATGGTAGATAGTAGATAGATAACAGATAAGATAGATGATAGATACATAGATAATAGGTATAGATAGATAATAGATAAGAAGATAGATGATAAGTAAATAGATGGTAGGTAGTGGATATATAGATGATAGATAAGAAGCCAGGCAGGCAGACAGACAGATGGATAGATGGTAGGTAGCAGATATATAGATGATAGATAAGAAATAGATAGATTGATAGATGGTAGATAGCAGATAGATATAGATAAGATAGAAGATCAGATAGGTACGTAGATAGATGATAGATAGACAGACAGATAGATAGATAGATAGATAGATAGATAGATAGATAGATAGATAGATAGATAGATTTGACCCTAGTTACTTCTCTCATTGCTGCAATGAATCTCCTGTACAAGGCTACTTAAGTAAAGAAGGGTTATTTTGCCTTACAGTTTGAAGAGAAGTCCATCATGATGGAGAAGGCACAATGGTATGTGTGAGAGGAAGCAAACTGAGTCCACAGGCATGAAGCAGAGGATGATGAATGCTAGTGCTCAACTTCCTTTCTCCTTCTTTTCCAATCCAAAACCCCAGCCCACTGAATGGTGCCACTCATAGTTAAGATGGGTCCTGCCACCTCATATAGCTTAATCTAGGTCGTCCCTCACATGCATTTCCAGAGGCTGAATTCCTAGATTGGTGGTTCTCAACCTGTAGGCCACGCCCCCTTTAGGAAGTTAAACAACACTTCCACAGGGGTCAACTAAAACCATCAGAAAACACAGATTTTTATATTATGATCCATAACAGTAGCCAAATTACAGTTATGAAGTAGCAAGAAAATAATTTTATGGTTGTAGGTCACTACAACACGAGAAACTATATTAAAGGGTCACAGCATTAAGAAGGTTGAGAATCACTATGTTGTGAAATTGACACTATTAATCATGATAGATAGTTGATGATTAATCATCACAGATAGTAAGTACATAGGTATACAGATAGTTAACAGATCAATAATAAAACATTCTAATACAGACACACAGATATGTGATGGGTGATAGACAACATTAACTATAATAGCACCTACAATCAAGCATGACTAAATAGATTAAAATGAACATTGTATTGATGTCAACATCTGGGTATGCTGTAAAATCTGCATCAACAGTTACTATTTCTTATCACTAAATACTACAAGAACCGGTTGGTGAATGTTTCCGGCTGGAGGCCGATGCTAAGACAGGTAAGCATCTGCAAGGCCAGGCTCCGATGAGGGCTGGTTACTACTGTCACAGGTCCTGGGATGAAACCTTGAAGTTGGAACTCCTGACCTACTTCTGACTTGCAACACCTAACTTACTTGAGATCTTTCTCGGCCTGACTCCTGAGCTAAATTGTTGGGACTCACTTTACCCTAAATTTAGGGAGATCAGCAGTGGGTCTCTCCGAGCACTTCTCTAAAGAGAAGATAGTTCCACGGAGGCCCAAGGAGAAACGTGTCGATACTCATCTACTTATTCAGTGGATCAGGTCTTGCCGAAAGTGCAGACCTAGGAGTAGCATACCGTGTTGTCCTAGGCAGGTGCTTGAGCACTGTCATTTAAGTGTGCAGGGTTGCTACTGCGAAGTCAGGATACAGGAGATATATTTGTCCTTGAAATGGCAAACCTACAAAGAAGCATCCCATCTCATCCTCTCTTTAAAATCCCCACCACTTGTTTTTATTATTATAATTTTAGACAGTCTCACTATATAACCCTATCTGCCCTGGAACTCATTGTAGATCAGGCTGGCCTTGAACTCACTGAAATCCACTTGCTTCTATCTCCCAAGGGCTGGGATTAAAGGCCTATGCTTTCAAACATGACCATACAGATATTTTTCAACTGAAGTTTTAGTAGCAATCCCAAACTTACAGGTTTATGACAGATCTAAAGCTTAAATAGATCAAAACTTCCATAATTTCAACCACCCATTATTATAATGTCCACATACCAAACCAAAATCAGATTTCTTTTTTAATTTATTTATTATGTATACAACATTCTGCTTCCGTGTATATCTGCACACTAGAAGAGGGCACCAGATCTCATTACGGATGGTTGTGAGCCACCATGTCGTTGCTGGGAATTGAACTCAGGACCTCTGAAAGAGCAGTCGGTGCTCTTAACCTCTGAGCCATCTCTCCAGACCCCCAAAATCATATTTTTAAGTGCACAGATGTTTTCAGTGACCTCATATTTCAAAATGTTTTGTCACTTAGTTAACCCAGATTTAATCTATTAGACTAATAGTTAAAAACTCTAGAATCTTGCATTTAAATAAATGAGAATAATGAATTCCTCAAACAACTTCAGTCAGAGAAAGCTGTGTTCCTCCTACAGGTGAATATTAAATCCAAAGGTGGCAGCTACAACTAGCTACTAACCATACAGAAGTCATCGCCACAAAACCAGAAATGCTCTGTAAGTTTGGGAGAGGTTTCTGTTGTTGTATTGTTTTTATAGTATCATTTTGAGTAGTATCGTTTTGTTAAGTTCTGTTTTGGTTTTTGAGAGAAGGTCTCTCTTACATCCCCGACTAACCAGACACTCAGTATGTAACCAAGGCTAGCCTTGATCAATTGATCTTCCTGGCTGTATCTCACAGATGTTGGGATGACCAACAGTGTGCACCACCACAGCTTCAGTATATTATTTTTACATAATTTTTAGAGAATTCCTTTTTAATTTGTTGATTGTTACGTCAGATGTTCAGGAACTAGCATTGCGATTAAACTGTTATGTTGTTCATTGACACATGTACGGTTGTACATAGCATGTTTCTTACCTTAGGTTAAAGGTTTTTGGTGAGATCTCATTCATTCATTCATTCATTCATTCATTCATTCATTCATTCTTTTGCTGGCCTAGAACTCCTGACACTCTGGTGCTGGAACTAGCTCTCCCTCTTGTTGCATGGTGTGACTTTGTGTCATTGATGTTTTATAGTAACCAGTTTGTCTGGGAAGGGGACATCCTTCACAGCAAAAAATAACAAGCAATAAAAACAAATCTAGCTTACCTAGTAAACATGGAAAATTGTCAGGTTAAAAAAAAAAATACTGCAAGAACCCTAAGAGTCATCTAAATGTTAGAACTGGAGTTCTAACAAGGTAAGAGTCTCCCCACATATCTGATGCAAATCTGAAAGGCTGCAGGCAACACAGGAGATGTCCCTGAGGACTAAGCCTGGGGAACAGTAGGGTTGGTCCTCAGGGACCTTGTTTTCTCAGTACATTCCAGGCATCCCTGGCTCCATTTCTGCAAATAATCATCTTGAGTTTCATTCTGCTCCCTTTTAACTCAGTCGAAAGACTAACGTGAGCCTTTAAAATGGTGTGAAATAGGCCTTGAGCATCTCTTACATCCTTTGGGGATCTTGGACAGATGTAACAGGAACTGGTTTTGATGAACCAACACAAACATGTTTTGTTTCGTTTTTGTTTTGTGTTTTTCCAAACAGTTCTGGGATGTTCCTAGAATCAAAGAAGAAGGTGAGGTGTCCCACCTGGAATAAGCAGAAGCCAGGGCCCTCGTGTAAAAGCTGGAAGTCACTTGGTTGATGGAGCGTGTAAGTAGCTAAGCCCATTCCACCTGCCTACCCAATGGCTTCACCATAGGAAAGAACTGGATGTCACTCCATTGATGAGCATGTAACTAGATAAGCCCATACCACCTGCCCACCCAACAGCTATACTAAAGCACAGACAATAAGCTGGCAGCAGGAACTTCCAGTGACACCCCTAGCTGTTACGTGTGTGTGTGTGTGTGTGTGTGTGTGTGTGTGATTTCAGACATCAGGGAACAGAGGCCCCTCTCCAATGTCTCTCAAATCACACCAGTAGTTAAGTGATGTCATCATGTTCTCACTAATGTCCACACCCTCTTGGCATGTGGTCAGAGGGACTTCCCTATACATAAGTCAAGATGTAGCGATATTCTACGCACACCTTCAGGGACGAGCTCGAGCTCACCGGACATCAGTCAAGAACTACTACTTGGTTGGCCTCAGCATCCACCAGCCTGCTTCATGCTCACCCCTTGTTGCAGCCCCAATAAACCATTTACCATACACAGCGATACAAATATTCTCCCGTTGGTTCTAAATTGTTGAACCAACTCCCTCTAATGGGCACCTTCTTTGTAGGTAAAGTTCTGTCTTTAGGAAAACAGATGAAGGGGCTGGAGAGATGGCTCGGCAATCAGAAAAGCAGCCAGTACTTTTCGGGGGTTGATTCCCAGCACCCACAAGGTGGCTCACAAACTTCTATAACCCCAGTTCCAGGGGCTCTGACACTCTCCTCTGGCACACAAGTGTACACGGACATACATACAAGCAAAATAGACAGCAAATTTTAAACTCTGCTAAATAAAAAGAAACCGGCTTAAATGCCACCTCTTTCCCACACTTGCATTGCATTCCCTACTCGCTTCCCCCAACGCACACAGACCCAATGCTAAGAAGGTACCCCTACAAAACTGTAGAGCCCCATTTCCCAGCAATATCCCTGACATTTCATGATATCTATGTCTGATTCACAGCAGACAAGTGGGAGAAGTCTGGTGGAAATATGACTAAATGAATGTTTTACTTTAAAAGAAAAAAAGCGATGGGGGTAGAAGAGATGGCTTGTTCTGCAAGTGCCTATCTCACAAGCATAAGGTCCAGGGTTCAGATCCCAACACACATATAAAAAGATGAACATTAAAAAAAAAAAAAAGATGAACATAGTAGCAATCACCTTTAATTACTGCCCTAAGGAGGTAACAACAAGAGAATCCCTGGAACTCAGAAGCCAGCTTGTCTGGTAGAATCAGTGAACTCCAGGTTCAGTGAGAGACCCTGCCTCAAAATACAGGTGGAGAATAACTGAGGAAGACACCATCATCAATCTCTAGGTCTACATACACACATAACCAACACACTCAAACACACACTCATACAAAAAAAATAACAAAATTAAGATATTAAAAAGAGCTTCCCTGATCAAATTTGAGAGGGGTAGAGAGGGCTTACTCATTGTCCTCCCACCAAACTACCTTTCCTGGGACTCCAGCAAGGTATTTTAAGAAGTCATAATTAGGTACGGCTCACTTTCTGCTGCTATCAAAACACCTGAGATGGAGTAATTTATAAAGAATGGAGATTTCTTTAACTAGTAGTTCTTGAGGTTGGCAAGTCCAAGAGCATGGAGCAACATCCAACGATGCCTTCTGTCTGCATGATAACCCAGCAGGAGCCGCACACAGTGAGCCAGAGTAAGTGTGCAAGGTCACAGCTCTCCCTCTCTCCTTACAAACACACCAATGCCGTCACAGGGTTCCATCCACATGACTTCATCTAATCCTAATAACCTTCCAAAGATCCCCACCCCCCCCCATACCCTGAACTTGTGAATTCCACCCACCCTCTCCACACTCCTAATATTGTTACAGTTATAATTACAAGATGTGAATTTTGAGAGTCATATGCAAGCCATCGTATAAGTTCTTGTTTCTCCATACCCAGTGTGAGCCCTGACATGTTATGGCATTTCCAGAGGGTTTCAGGAAAATGTTTCTTGCTGCTAAACGAAAACAGAGTGTGTTTGCCAAACCATAAATCCTCAGCATATTTACAACGAAATTCTCAGAGGGCCAAGTGTCTTTTGCTGTAGCAAGTTGCCACGGTGACTACTCTATGCAGTGAAAAACAAGTTTCACTTAACTTCTTAAAAGAAACAATAAATTAATATGATGAGTTGTATAGTGCCCACATCTTTATATAAAAAGAAAATGGGAAGAAATGTGTTTATACTTCAAAACATCCACATCCAGGTAGGTGCTGCAAGCCATCCTGGAAGGGTGTCTTAATGCTTTGCCCAGTCAACCAAGACTAACTTTACACTTTATGAATATGAAAAAATTATAAAACAATGAGATCCCCAGGCAATGAAAATTTTTTAAAAAATCTTTTAATTTGACTTATTAAAATTAACTCTCATACCTCCTCTTTTCCAATTCATTTCCTATATGCAGCTACCTCTCTCGGTTTCCCAGTTCTTGAGATGAGGAAGAACAAGACAGAAGAAAGCTAGAAGGCAAAACCGATCTGAAGAGCACTGTGTTCGGCAGCCAACAGGAACATTGGTGGTGCAAGAGCTAAGCTTCAGAAGCCAGCTTTACCCAGTACATTTGTTCAGGTGTCCACTTCCCTCTCGTGCTAACATATTGCAAGAAAACTTCACCACACAGGAAACAGGAATGCATGCTGGACAAACAAAACCCCAGGTGCCCCAGAGTGAAATGTAGTGGCTTTCTTAACCTGATTTGCACAAAGGTTCACGTCTGTGTGCTTCCTACTTAAAATAAATAGGGAAATTCACAACTGCTCTATACTCACCCATCTGAGTAGTTCCTAAAGAAATTCCTGAAGACAGGGTGGTAAAAGCAATGTTCATGAATTTGGATAAAATAGTGCAATACTCTGAGGTTATGTCAAATCAGCTAAACAGTCAACACCCATGAGCACTGTTGTGTCCTTAAAAATCTGTGTTTGTGTCCATGGGTCTGCAGCGTGAGTACATAACCCTCTTCTGGTGGTTCCAATGAGAACTGTCCCCATAGGCTCAAGAATTTGAACACTTGGTAAGCAGTTGGTGGCACTGTTTGGAGAGGCTGTACAGCCTTGTTAAAGGAAGTACATTACTGGGAGTGGGTTTTAAGATTTCATAGTCTTACCCCACTTCCAATTCACTTTCTTTGCATTACGTTTATTGTTCAAAGTGTGATCTGCTTAGTGCTCCACTTGCCAACCCCCACTCTTATGGACTCTCCTTCTGGAACTATAAGCCAAATAAACTCTTTCTTCTGTAAGTTGCTCTTGGTCATGGTACTATATCACAGCAGGAAATAAAAAGTAACTGACACTTTGTCTTACAGGAAAAAGTTATTTCCTCCTTTCTATACCATATAGTACTCACGTCCCAGAATGGAGGATCATTTGCTGAACAGTCTAAAGCTAATGCCTGCATGGATTCTGAGCTCTTCCCACCAAGGGACAGACAAAGGCTAAACGTGTGCTCTGTTGATAAAAACTGACTGATAAAAAGCAATGGCCCTATTAATATTTAGGGCCAGATAATGAAACTGGGTGTATCATGCTTTTCATTTTATCATTCCATATGAAAGGTACTAGCTGATGAGGCAACATGTGTAACACCTTCCAGAATGTAAGTCTAGAAGAGCTGGGAAAAACTCAGTGTTCACCACCAAAAAGACACAGCACACTGACATTCACTCTCAAATCAGCACAAGGTGTCCATGAGCCTGCTTAAAGGGCAAAGTTCTCAAAGCATAGAAAGGAAGTTTCATGAAGCTATGACTTTCCCATCTCAAGACACTTTCTCCCAACAAAGAAAACACTATAATCTAGCCCAGCAACTATTCTTGGAGTATTAAATAGTATTTACCTTTATATTGTACATACACTACAAGTTTCAGAAGATGGTGGCAAAGGATAATGGCATTTGAGGAGATTGTGAGAGGATATGGCGATATTAGTGGTTTTTTATGTTTTGGCAAAGACAGGGGTAAGCTAATAGACATAGATGGATGGATGGATGGATGGGTAGATGTGTGGATAATGGGTAATAGATGGATAATGGACATATAGATAGACAGTTGACAGATGATACAAATAGATGACATTAGTTGATAGAGATGGAAGATAGATAAGAGATGAGGGGTGGATAGAGCCATAATTATGTAGAGATGGGTAGATAGGTAGATTTATGCTAGATAGATGTCAAATAGATAGATGGATGATGAATATTAGGTAGATGCCAGAAATATGGTATATGACAGATAAATAGACAGACAGAAAAATAGACAGGTTGATATGAGACAGAAGATAGATGACAAATTGACACTATCTTATGTGACATTTCCTTTATACTTTTGTCCCAGAAGAGATATATTCTAAAAAAACAAAGAGGCTCAACCACAGAACACAGTCTCATAGGTGTTGATTAGCCAGGTAAAATCTAATCACCAAGGTGATCAGAAGTAACTGTTGTTCATGCACACAGGCGAGTGGCAAGACATTACTACAAATCCATCCATGTCTTCCCCCTGCCCTCCAGATAAGCCACAATACCTTGACCTTGGCTTGAAAGCCACAGCATGATCTAGCTGCTGCCCCACTCTTTGGGTTCCTCCCATTCTCCTTCAACCTCCTCCCAATGCTTAGCACTCAATTCTCAGCTTAGGATTCTCTTGCCCCAATCCTTCCTAAATGAATTCCTATCCATCCCTAAGTATGAAATGTCTTCTCTTCAGTGGTCTCATGAAGTCCCTACACTTATAAAACCATCATCATAGAAACCCACAAGACAACCACTGCCTGGTGTGTGTGATTTATTGACCTCAAAGACCAGGATGCAGGAACTTCCTTGCCAGAACCCGAGCATCTTCATGATGCCAATGCACAAGCCACAGCCTTTAACCACAAAGTCTCCCATCTCTTTGGCCAATTATAATTTGTACATCAAATAAATCATAGGGAATACTTTTACGTTTACCTTGGCACATGAATCAGATTTTAAGAAAGCCAGACTTTTCCATAGCAGAAAAAAGTAAAAAGACGTAAGCATACCCAAGCTCCCAGATTCAGTCTGCTGGCTGCTTAATCACAGCACTGGAGAGGCAGAAGTGGGTATATCTCTGAGTTTGAGGCCAGCCTAGCTTACATATCAATTTCCAGGACAGCTAGGGCTACATAGAGAGACCCTGTTGAAGAAAACAGAAGAATGAGGAACAGGAGGAAAAGCAATAGAAGGAGGAGGAGGAAGGAGGAGGTAGAAGACACAGCAAATGAATTAAATGATTCTTTGTATCTATTTCAGTTCTATGGCCCTAACTCACTCTTAATACCTGTGACTTTAAATTGTTCACTGAGAGTCCTGTCTTTAAGGAACAGCGGGATAATGGTGACATTCATGATTGACCTTCAGGTCAGCAGCCCTTGCTAACCATGATGTGATGTTTAGTTTAATTTTATATGTCAACTTGACTGGATTCCTGGATACCCAGATATTTAGTCACATGGTATTTCCAGCATTTCCATGGGGGGTTTGAATAAAATTAACATTCAAACTGGGAACAAATTGCCATCCATAGTGTGTTGACCTCATCAAATTAGCTTAATGTCTGTCTCTCCCTATGCATGTGCACACACACATATACACACACCTGCCTTCTCTCTTTCGTACCTGTCACCTTTACCACAGTATACCCAGCTCCTAGCATAGTATACAATAGGCAGGTACTCAAATTCTTGTAGATCAGATATCTGACCAAATAAATTAATCATGAGCTTTAATGAGCATCTAGTAGGTGCTCTGCTGACAGTAAACAGGACATTTCATTCATTTGGAAGGTACCCAAGCTCACTGAAGCCAGCTGCTATAAACACTGATTGCTTAATTGTAGCACTGTTGGCTAAAAGCAAGCAGACCATAAGCCTTTATCATTCAACACTTGTGCAATTAAAGACAATATTTATACAGTATCTCCTCCAAGAAAACCATGGTTTAAGGCTGTGCTGGATCCGAAGAAAGTGAGACAACCCTTACCCCAAACAAAGAAGAAAAAAACACTACCATCGAGGCTAGTGACTATTTTTAGGTTATTAAAGATCACTTTTATAATGGGCTCATCCTTCGAAGTTTCAATACATGATGAAGAGAAATAATAGTCAGGACCTGGAAGTTCCAAATCAGATTTTGTATATCATTACACATTCTAAGCATTTTACTGCGCTCACCCTAACTCCTATTCCCTCCTTGCTTCCTGCAATAGCAAATCCTTGAAAAAGGAAAATAACAAAAACACATTGTCTTAGTCCTCTCCTATTTACTACTCCCCTCACATTGTCCCCACTGAGCACCATGACAAAGGTCAGAATGTAAACTTGGCTTCGGGGATGAAAATGTCACTCAGTTGGTGGAATATTCACCTAGCATACACAAAATCAGGATTTGATTTCCCAGCTCTTCATAACTGGAGCGTGGTGATGCTTGTCTCTCATTCCAGCACTCAGAAGGTGAAGGCAGGAAGTTCAGGAGTTTGAAGTTGTGGTCAGCTATATAGTATGTTTGGGGTCTGTCTGAGATACTTAAGACCCTGTCTCAAAAACAAAAGGAAAGAAAATTGAAAAAAAAGTTGGCTTCAGAATAAAATTCAAATTCAGTCACCTCTAAGGACTCTCCATTAGAGATAAGAAAAAAGGTGGGGTAGAAAGATCCTGGTTTGGAATGAGGAGAGCCCTGGCTGTGTTGATGTGCAAGGTTTGTCTCCTCCATCCTAACATCTCTACCCTGTCATGATTTATTATAATCAAGATGCCTTGAGGACTTTGATGAGACAAGCCTAAGGTTAGGGAATGTAGCTGTCACTGTTACTCTAACCGGGTATTACATAGTTAGTATCCTGAGTTGCCCTACTTTGCGCATATTTACCTTGAGTCTCCAAAATCCACAAAGAACACATCTCAGATGCCACCTGCCTCAGTGCCCGCAGCTCTGAATTTAATGATTTTGATTCAGGGATAAAGTAGTCTATGGTTATTCTAGGTTTCCAATATCATATATTATCTGGAAACAACCGTGATGTTTGCCTAACTGGTGATTTTTTGAAGTCCTGCTTTCCTTTCCATCCAAGTCAGCCAGTCAGAAGTCCATTGAGAAACTGATTCAGAAAGACAAGAGCTTTTAAATTCTAATCTTCAAGGTCCCTCTTAAAATTGAGACACAGAACATGAAATCACTTGATAACCACAGGCCTCCTCTACCGGTCACTTCACCAAACTCAGTCTGAGATCCCCACCACAGGGAAGGTACAGCTCAGGATCCTAGGGTCTAGACACAGGGTGCTGAACCTCACCGGGGCTCAATAAGCAGGCTGCTGTGCACAGACTTCCGGCTTTACATTTTCCTGGCTGGGTGGCTTTGTCTCTCCCTTCTTATGTAAAACAGGGCAACGATTAAAGCCTAGCTCCTATGGTTGTCCTTGGAATGGAAGGAGTTAACACATGTAAAAAGACTTTATCGTTTAGTGCTTAGTACAGGGAACAATATTAGCAATCTAAATCTCTGGAGCTAAACAGAAGGATGTAGACAAGTGACCTCTGCCAAGGAGCCACAAAGAAACACTCACGGGGGTTGGTAGTCTTTTCTCTTTGACTGATGTCTCCTTATACATATTTCACACAAGAGGGCTGGGTACATAGTAGAGTGCTTGCCTGGCATACCGGAAGCCCTGGGTAGAACTCCAGCACCATAAAAACAAGACATGGTAGCATGCATCTGAAATTCCAGTACTCAGAGGTCAGTCATAAGTTCAAGGTCATCTTTGACTATATAATGAATTTGAGACTAGACTGGACTACATGAGACCCTGCCTCAAAGTTTTAAAAGGATTTTAGAAAAGATACATCTCCCTAGTGACACTCTAAGGGTCCACCACCCTGGTGCCTGCTTCTTCCTCTCTGCCTGAACCTTTCCTAGACAGCTATCCTTCCCTCCTAGTGAAGTCTCAGGCCTCCATCTGGCTGGCCTCCCTCAGACTGCGGAAGCACCTAGAGGACTCCCATGCACTGCAAACTCCCACATCAAGACCACAGGGAAATAAAGAATGCAAGCCTTACATCTTCACATGAGAAAATCCCCAGAAAAGCACCTAGAGAGTATCCAGCCAATATCTGTAGGCAGCCAATAAATGTTATCTATTTAAAATGTTATCTATTTTAAAAGGAAGAGTAGGAAAGCCCTAGGGCACCTGCTTTCCCTAAGCTAACACACATTCCGACACCACATGCCACACCAGAGCAGACTGGAGTCTGTGGAAGAACAGAGAGATGCTATGCTATTTCTGTAAAGGGAAGACTTCATCAGACAGAGGGGACAGGAATCTCCTTCTCTCCCCTTCCAAAAGAGAAAGGGGGAGGAGGAAGACCCTTAGTTGGGGCTTAGCTGGCAAACCCAAACGTGATAGTTACTTTTAACTGTCAATTTGTCAGATCTAGAATCACCTGGGAGCAGGGCCTCTGAGAATGACTGTGAAAGGTCATTTCAATTACATTCATTAATGAGGGATGACCTGTCCCCTGGGGACAGCGCTATTCCCTGGTCTTGGGGTCCTGGACTGAATGAGAAACCAAATAGCAGAACACTGGTATACATGTATTAACCTATTTCTCTTTGCTCTTGACTGTGAATACAATGTGACAAATTCTCTCAGTCTCAGGCTATTGTGATTTCACCACGATGGACTAGAACTATAAGCCATATACACTTTCAAGTTGTTTTGTTATTGTAATTTATCACAGTATGATGAGAAAAGAGCTAAAACACCAAAACTGCACATGAGGTTTCTTTTATTTTAACATTGCTGAGCAAATCCAAGACAGCTTTGGACTTCCCAACTTGCTCTCCTAGGCAAACCACACACCTAGGCTGCCTTCACTGATGGTTGTGTTTAAGCAGTGTTGGCTCCCACACAAAACCCCATCAGTTTCCTTAGCATGCTCACAATTTGCTTTATACTCAGAGATCTTAATCGCTCCAGTATAACGTTCTCCTCTCCATCCTAACACTGATAACTTCTAGTCCTGAAATGACAAACTGTGTAAGGGAAGAAGGAAAGCAACTGCGAGGAAGGAGAAAAACAAGACTAACTCTAGCATCCTTCACTGTGACTGGCCACGTGCACAATGAATGAATCAGTCTCCTCGGAAGAGCTCAGGACCCAGGGAAATAGTTCAAGAACAAGATCAGCAGACATTCTTGCAAACCAGTACCTTTGTCAGGAGGCAAAGTGCAGGGGAATGCTTGCTTCCTGTTTACCTGGGCAGGTATTTGCAAGAAGTCTAGAGGGGTAACACACAGCCCTAAACCGACGGTTATGCAAATAGTATAAGCAAATAAATGCAAAGAGTGGGAAGGTTTCTGTCTAGTTTCCCTCCTCACCTGTCTCACTGCCTTCAGCAGACAAAGTGAAAGAGAAAACTCAACAGCTTGGAAGAACCACAAATCCACTCTCCCTGTAGAACCAGAAGGAACACCTACGCCCCTCTCTTTAAACACCAGGGCCCCCAAGTCACTCTCACGGTGTGGGGAATTCTTGGCAGAATTCTGTCCTTGCCAAAGGCCGCTCAAATTAAGCTATCACCTTGGTCTTTCCAGACGAGACAGGTGTAAGGAAGGGGGAAACCAAGAACGTAAAGGGTGCTCCTATCCTAAATCGGAGGGGTACAAGGGGACATAAGCTCTGCAATGCGAAAGGCGCCCTAGCCAGGCTCGCCGCGGCCCCTGCCGGCAGGTCTGGCTCGTTCCAGGCACCTCCTGAGGGCTGATAGGAGCCACCAGCAAGGATGAAAGAAATTTAAGAGTTCCTGACCCTGCGGGCCCACCTCGCGCCACTACTGCAGATTCAATTGCGAAAACTCTGGAGACCATTCCACATGGGCCCAGTGACTCCCTAGGCGCCCCACCAAGAGCGCACTGACTGTCCCCAAGCGCAGCGCTGCACCAGGGCAAAAGCCCTGGGTACTCTCTTGCTTGCAACTGTCGCGGGGCTTGCAACACTGCAGGGCAGAGGGAAGGGGGGAAATGGCAGAGAAGGCGGAGCAGGAGGCCCGGGAAACACTAACATTTGCCAGGAAAGCACCTCCTCCCGAGAAAGGAAAGGATGGGCCTCCTGGCTTAGGGAACGCCCCGGGGATGCCCCCCACGCGAGGTGCCGCCTTTCCCTGCCTCACCCATTCTCTGGCCTCTAGTCGGTCCTCCACTTCACCTCCTACCCCAAAAGCTGGCCCTAGATCCCTTCCGCAGGAGTCCAAAGAAACCCACACTCGGTTCGGGCAGTCTGCAGCTTGCGCAACAGGCAGAGCCCGGGCTCCAGCGACGGCGGGCTCCCAGCTCCGGGACTGACGGATGGGGAGGAAGCCGCAAGCCAGGCGCCCAGCTGGATGCAAAGTCCCTAGTCAACACAGACCTGTGAGGTCGTGCACCCGAGACCTGAGCCACCAGGGACTGGAACAGCAAAAGGTGGGGGAAGGTACAATAAAGTTGAGGGGTCGCGTGGAGAAGTGTCACGGGCGCACGGGAAGGTGGGAAACCGAGCAGGTACCTGCAGGAGTCTCGAGTCCTGGAGCGTCTGGCTAGCTGGGCTCTACGACGCCGTCTGCCCGCGCTGCAGGAATCCGGCCTCACCGCGCGGCCCCGCGCCCGCCGCCGCGGCGGCAGGAGAGCGGGTTAGCCCGCGCGGTCGCTGAGTCCGCGGATCCCGCCTGGCCGCAGCTGGGCGCCTAGAGAGGCAGGCGGGACCGGGCGGGGCCAACCTCTCAGTCAACGCCCCGCTGCTCTGCGCTCCTCCCGCCGCCTGGCGTCCAGCTCTCCGCCAGGGTTCCAACGGCCCAGGGCGCGGCGCGGCGCTCCCGCGCGGACAGATGTGGATTAAGGGTGTCCCACCGCGAGCCACATGCGCCGATAATTGGACCCAGACACAGCAGCGCGGGACTTGCATTGCGATTCAGGCCCAAGTGCAGAGTCACCTCGGGAGTGTCCCGCCCTGCCCCAGAGGGAGTCAAGGTCACGTCCCACGCCTCCCACCTTGCGCAAGCCAGGGAGAGATCCGCAGTCCAGCCGAAAAAAAATGACATCTCCCGTGGCCCGAGCAAAATGCCTCTCTAAAGTCACTGCCAAAGGAACACTTTGCAAAATTGCCGGGGTTTTCTTGAGCTGTCACGAGGCCCCAACTTGTTTTACAACAAAGTGTGAAGGAGGAAACGACCCCATTTCTGCCACTGTTTGCCACCACCCGCTCCCTGAAGACCCATGCACAGTGTGGAATGAGACGATTTGTTTCTTTCCTCGACTTACCAAATCAGAAGAGATGGCTGGACACATACACCAAGCATATGCACATCATATGGAGAAAGGAAAGGAACTGAGTGGAAAGAGGAGAGAGGGAGAGGGAGTCACCGGGAGATGGCTCCGGCCAGGGTTGAATTAACAACCAAGGACCTCTGCAAAGGCAGCGCGTGGTCCAGAAGACACGCCTGGCCTCTCCGCACTGGCACTGAGCGAAAACACAACCGACAGCCCGGAAGAGAAATGGGACGCGTGGGGACCCACCCCCGCGCTCCCCCTCCCGCCCCCAAACTGCAGATTTTTAAGTTGTGCAGATATGCAACCGTTCCTCAAAGCCAGATGCTCAGAGTTGTAGGCGCCCAGTGTTCTCAGGGTTCCCACCAGACATCACAAGCTCTGCTGGCTGCTCCCAGCCCAACGCCCCTAACCCAGACTTAGTGCCAATCACTTTAGACAGGCACCTATCAAAACCAGGCCAATGAGACAAGAGGGATCCACACAGAAGAAGAAAGATGTTTTTTTATGACTTCTTGGAATCACCCTGTGGTGTCTGTGGGCTTTCTCCTAGTTCTTTCTTTGTCCATCAAAACCCACACTGAGAGTCAGTGGGAAAAGAGTACTAGGTTCAAGGACCAGGAGCCTACATCTTATTTTTTATTATTATTACATTGTATTTAACTGTATGTATATGTGTGGGTGCATTCACACCTTAGCATGTGGAAGGGGGACTCAGAGAACAACTTTCAGGAGTTGGTCCCCTACTTCCTGTGGATTGAACTCAGATGGTCAGCCTTGGTGGCAAGTGGCTTTGCCCACTGAGTCATCTCGTCTCACTAGCCCTTGATGCCTGTATCTTCAAAAAAGGTCTGGCCCGTATGAGAGGGTCCCAAGCAGCTGGCAGAAGACACTGAAGACCCTGAAGAACCTGGCTCAGAGAAGGCAAAATGAGGCACAATAGATCCTATTTGGACCTCTGTCCTTAATACTTCATTGTTTGGTCCCCTCAAGCCTGCCCCTCTGGAATCACAGAAAACCCAAGGCATTTGTCTACTCTGCTCTTTGCACGTGTCTATGGAAGGTAATTTTCATAAACAATTTATCATCTTTAATCTAAGATCTAAATCATTCTAAATGTTTGCAGTATATTAGTATCATAGAGTCAATGCTCCCGGGTCTCCCCCAGCAATTAACTACTTGGGCATTTCCAAAGCACAAAGTTTATCCCACAAGTCCAGCCTTGTTTGCCTCAGAAGGACAAGGACATATCGTCAGTCTGTAGCCTGTAAAGGCACCTGTAGTGCCGAGAGGGCAGTGAGTCCTTCTCCTGCAGTCTGGGTGGCACCAGTGAATAGAAGAAGTGGCACAATTAGACACTGCCCTGAAAGGAGCCAGGAACGGAAATGGTATGCATGCTAGAGCAAGGTGTGTGTGGGGGGGGGGGATCGCCAGTCTGAGTCAGTGTGGTCTGCCACTCTCATCTTCCTGAATCCCATAGGGAGTCACATGGTCCTTCAGTGCTGGTTTGTCACTTATATAGGAAATTCCTTCCTCACCTGGTGCTCAAATAAAGTACATAAAGAAAGAGGAAAACACATTTGCTTCAGAAAGTTTATGCAAATTCTCATTCTCTCTCTCTCTATCTATCTATCTATCTATCTCTATCTCCCCCATTTCATGAACTAATATATTCACATCCTTCCTCCACCCCACCCAAACCTATCCTTGATTTTTCATTTTCGAAGTCCAAATGGCAGAAAACCAACTTGACACCACCCTGAAGGTAAGATGGTACCAGTTCATCTCTTAAGTGGGGACAGGTCTGTGGGTAAGAGTGAAGATGCCCTCATCTCAGGCACAGGGAGCACATGTATATTGGTAACAATGGTCAACATGTGTTGAGTTGGTGCCTCTTACTTATGTCCTCTCTTTACCCTGCAGCATGAATGTCACTATAGCCAATGGGAGTGCATAAAACATCTCCCCCAAACCACCAGGCTTTTGGGGTCTTCCTGCTTCAGTGATGCCCTAGTCCCAACTGCCCAGTCCTTCACTCCACAGATAGCTGATTCAATGCCATTAACAATTAAGAACCCCCAAGGGGTTGCTTCTCCCTCATGGGTTATAAATCTCCTCTCCACCAGACCCCAGCACCCTGTGCTTCCCCACTGCTCAGCCCCTAACATGCTGGCTTTTAACTGTCTATCTTCCACTAGTTAAGGAGCTCCTTGGTAACCACGTTTCGGGGACTTTCTGTAGGATCTCCTTGTTTGTGCAGTGAATGACTGAAGGCTCTGTCTCGGGGCCTACAAGTTCCATCTGCTTCTCGTGGGTACTTAAATCTTTTGTTTCTATGCTGTCTTTTGCCAGGTAGGAAGAAAACATGAGCCATCATAACTCTTGTTTTGCTTGGTTGCTGGGAAGCTTGGAACTAAATTTATATAAATTAAATTTAGCTCTTAATTAGCTGAAGTGTTCTTGCTCCAAATGATTCTAATGATGGGCATGCCTCTTTCGGGAAACAATGGTGCACTCACCTGTTGCCTTATTGTGTAGTATGTCACTTTTGTTGTTGTTGTTGTTGTTGCTGTTGTTGTTGTTGTTGTTTTAACAGTCCTTAAGGTTTTATGTTCAGGGCTGGAGAGATGGCTCAGTGGTTAAGAGCACAGAGGTCCTGAGTTCAATTCCCAGCAACCACATGGTGGCTCACAACCATCTGTAAAGAGAGCTGGTGCCCTCTTCTGGTATGGATGAAAACAATGCACTCATATACATAAAATAAATAATTTTTTTAAAAGTTTTATATTTGTAAAAGCCCAAAGACTTGGATTCCAATTCTCCTCTGCCTCGGACAAGCTCAACAATGTTTCTTCCCTGGCTAGCTGTTTGGGTTTGGACTATGTGATATTCATGGTCTCTGCCAACTCTAAAAGTTTTATACTTCTATCGATAAAGGGAGACAGTTTATACATTGCTAATGAAAGAACCCTGTGACAGAACATGGCTCAAGTCTCTAGGCACAAAGGAATATACCCCTGGGGCACCTGGAGACACCCTTCATGGGCCTCAGAGAGCCAGCCAAGGTGAGTCCTACAGAGCACAGT
Organism: Cricetulus griseus; assembly: GCF_003668045.3. NCBI lineage: Eukaryota > Metazoa > Chordata > Mammalia > Rodentia > Cricetidae > Cricetulus > Cricetulus griseus. The sequence continues at coordinate 21,126,868 of NC_048600.1, forward strand.
GCCCTGGCAGAAGGCCTTGGTTAACATACACTGAATTCCCTGGGACATATCCTTTAACTCTCCTGGCCAAACACTTTGACAGGTTAAGCCATGAACTGCCCTAAGGGAGAGGCCTTTCAGATGGCTAGCACTTGACTTGTCACCACCTCTCAAGCTTTTCACATCCTTCATCTGCATTACTCAGCCCCTCATCAGCAACTTCAGCATCCTGACCTCTGAATCTTGACCTTGCCTCTACTCTGTCCCTCCTACACACACACACACACACACGTATAGATAGATAGATAGATAGATAGATAGATAGATAGATAGATAGAGATATATATCACCTGCAAAGTAAAACCAAGTGTCACTCATTCAAAATGGCTTTCTCTCCCTCACTTTTGTGATGTAGATATGAGCTGTCCCCCAAGTTTTGTATATGGAATGCTGTAGCTTAGCATTCAATGCTGAGAGTTAAAGAACCTAATGGGATGGGTTCTTGGTCTAGAGGTAGGAAGGTGCCCCAATCCTGCCTCTCTTTCTCTCTATTACATGTTATTCCACCTCACCATAAGCCCAGAAACAATGTGGCTCAAAACATTGAAATATGAGCTACCCTGGAGTACAATCAAAGTGAGGGAGGAGCAAAAATATGAACAAAGGAGTCAAAACCATGATGCGGAAACCCACAGAATCAACTGGCCTGAGCTAGTGAGAGATCACTGACTCAGGTCTGACAAATGGGGAATCTGCATAAGACCAAATTAGACTCCCTTAATATAGGTGACAATGGTGTGACTGGGACAATATATAAGGCCACTGGCAGTAGGTCCAAGACCTAACACTAATGCACGAACTGACTTAGTGGAGCCCATTCTATATGGAAAGATACCATACCCAACCTAGACAGAGGGGTGTGGGGATGGAGAGGTGCCTTGGTCCTCCCTCAACTAGATGATGGGACACACTTTGTAGACTTCCCAGGGGAGGCCTTACCCTCTCCATGGAGCAGATGGGAAGAAGGGGGGAGTGGAGGGAGTGGGAAGAGAGAAGGGACTAGGAACTGGGATTGGAATGTAAAAAAAAAAAAAAAAGTAAATTAATAAAAAAAGAAAGAAATGTGAGCTAAAATCATCACTCCCCTTTAAGTCATAGGTGCCAAGGATTTTCTTCCACAAATATCACAAAGATAACTACTATTGCAAATTGGTTCCAGAAGTAAGGTCATGGTTCTGACTAAAGTTGGCCATGTGGTTCTTAGGACTTCTTAAATGGTTTGGAGAGGGGAAAATCTGAAAGAGTTTGGAGATAGGGACTTTAAAATGTTCGAGACCATTGTAAACATAGCTTACTGTGACAATTTGTGGAGGTTTGAGAATATCAGGGCTGATAAAATGTGGGTGGATGGACTGGATTTGCATGGGTCTGCTTTTGTAAATATCCACAATGCCAGTCATCAGGTCATAGAGGTTTCCACTCAGACTTCAAGGATCAGTTAGGGAGACAAGCAATGTATGGCAGGGTCAGAGTCCCCAAAGGGAAATCTGTTGAGAAGGCAGTGTGTAAGCTGCAGTAGAGACACCAAGATGTTGGAGATGTCAAGCACACAGAACAACCACCAAGGAAAGTCATAGGCAAGAAGTAGAGTCGGCTCAGGAAAAACACTATGTGGGCTATAGCCATCAAAGCCATAGAGGGGGCTTTCCAAAAAAATACTCCGGAACTGCCATCATAACTCCATATACTGTAATGTGAGCTCTTCCCGCCAGCCTGGGCCCACTGCCGCAGCAGCCCCAAATGAACTTACATTAATTATGAAGGCATAGCCAGTGACTATGGTTTCTTATTGGCTAGCTGTGATTTAATTATTAACCCATTTTCTGTAAATCCAAGGATTTCCACATGGTCTTCTCTTACCGGAGAAAGGTCCTGGGGCCTCATACTCCTCTGTCGTCTTACATCTCGACTGTTGAACATCTCCACAATGAAGAGAGAAAAGAGAGCCATTTCCTGTTTGTCCTTACTTATATACTGATTCTGCCCAGCTATGTCACTTCCTTCCTGTCTGTACAGACCACCAGACCTCTATGGTTAGCTATTGGCAGTTTCTGCCCAGCTATGTCACTTTCTAGGATCTCATGAGGACTCCTCTCTGCCTACCCTTCTCAGAATCCTCCTCATATCCTAGTCCTACCTATCATCCTGCCTAGCCAATCAGTGTTTTATTCATCAACCAAGAAGACAAGCATACACACAGAAGACCATTCCCCATCAATGTACCCTGGATGCTAGCAATGGAGCTGCAGGATTTAGTGTTTGCCATGCTGGCTTTCATTCTTTTGTCTCATCCCTTGATAGTATTTTCTTATTTCTCCATTTTGAAATGAGTCTGTCTACACAGTGCTTGTGTGTCTTTGAATTAAAACTCTCTATTTCACTCTACAGGGAATCACAGCTAAAGGATTTCCTTGGGTCTCAGCAAACACTTTGGACCTGGCCTTTTGAATAACATTGGAACTTTTAAGACTCCAGGAACTCTAGGAGGTAGACTAAATACATTTTGCATGATGAGAAGCAATAATCCTTTGGGGGCAGTGTGGAATGTTACAGTTTGAATACGAAATGCCTCCTGGGGGTCATGTTTTTAACACATGGTCTCCAGCTTATGGTGCTATTTTGGAAAGCATTGGAAGGATCAAAGATGGTTCCTGGATAGATAAAGAAAGTCACTGTGGGCATTGCATTGAAAGTTACATCTGATCCCTGGTACCTCCTTTGCTCTGTGTATCCTATTCTCTATGAGATGAACAACCTACTCCTTTACATACTCCAGCCACTGTGATATTCCTCCTCACTATGGGCCCAGAGTCAAGAAGCTGAAGGCTATGGACTGAAACCTTTGAAACCATGGCTGTCTTAGTTACAGTTTTCTATAACTTAGTTTACAGTTTACTGTAAAGAGACACCATGACCATGGCAATTCTTATAAAGGAAAACATTCAGTGGGGTGTGCCTTACATTTCAGAGGTTTAGTTCATTATCATCATAGTGGGACATGTGCAGACAGACATGGTGCTGGATAAGTAGCCAAGTATCCTATATCTTGACTTGCAGGCAACAGGAACTGGTCTCCAACACGGGGATGGCTTGAGCCTGCCTCCACAGAGATCTATTTCTTCAGTGAGGTCATGCTTACTCCAACAAAGCCATTTTCTTTCAAACCACCACAATGAACTAAAATAAATCTTTCCAGGACTGGATAAATGACTCAGCAATAAAGAGCACTTGCTGCTTTTGCAGGGGACCCATGTTTGCTTGTTTTCTCCTGCACCTTCATCAGGTGACACACAACCACCTATAACTCCCGTTCTAGAAGATTTAATACTCTTTAGCCCCAAGGACACATAAATTAACACAGGCACAAGCACACACATATGAATAACCATAAACATTTTTGAAGACAAGCCTTTCCCCTCTTATGTCATTTATGTCAGTATTCTGTCCCATCAATGAATAAACCAACTGATGTCCTCAGGAAACAAATGTAGTTGTTTTCTCTACTCACACCCCACCCACATTATACTTCACACCAAAGTCAGTAAAGTTACCCTCTTGTACTAGAGTGCATTTTTTTTTCATTTGGATTGAGTCTCTTTTGTTGAACTGTGAGATCCTTGAGAACAGGAGCTATGTAATGCCATTCATGCCAGTACCTTCAGAATCCATTACAAATCCTCAACAGGCTAAGAATGAAGCAGATGATGGATGGATGGATGGATGGATGGATGGATGGATGGATGGATGGACAGATGGACCTTCCTGAGGCTACATAGAAAGGTTCAGAAAATTGCATATATGTTATGGTTTCAACTTGGTGTTTTTGTTGGACTCCTAATAGAGGGACTGCAGTGTCTCTGACTCTTTTGCCTGCTCTTGGGATTTCCTCCTACTTGGTTGCCTCACCCAGACTTAGTATGAGGGTTTGTGCCTAGTCTTTTTGTTTTGTTTTGTTTTTTTGAGACAGGGTTTCTCTGTATTGCTTTGGAACCTGTCCTGGAGCTCTCTCTGTAGACCAGGCTGGCTTCAAACTCACAGAGATCTGCCTGTCTCTGCCTCCTGAGTGCTGGAATTAAAGGCTTACACCACCAACACCCAGCATACCTAATCTTATTGTATCTTGCTACACCATGTTCAGTTGATATCCCTGAATGGCCTGCTGTTTTCTGAAGGGAAATGGAGGGGGAATGGAGAAGAGGAGAAGGTAATATTCAGAGGAGTAGAGGGAAAGTAAACTGCAGTCAAGATGCATTGTATGAGAGAAGAATAAATTTCAAAAAGAAAAAAATCAAACCAGGGGCATCAAAGACCACCATGTTAACTTTATAATTTTCCCCTGAAAGGAGCTCTGCACCTTTAATAGCCTTCACTTGTGGGCTGGGACTTAGGGTCCAGCTCCTATGTCCAACTAGAAGAATGAAGTGAATCTCTAGGGCCGACTGCTGAACACATCCAAGAGGGCTTTCTGCTTTCTCAGTAGCATTATCTACAGTCACTGCCTAAGGTACTGGTTCTTCCCTCTTATCTGGAAAGATTCCAGTTTTAAACTGAAAGTCCAGCATCCCAGGAACATCACCATCAGCCCAGGGCAAATGGGGACAGTTGGCCATCTTCCTAGGTATATTTCTGTGGAAGATAAAGTTCTCATATCCTGGCATTCTATAAGCTACAGGAAAGAATATAGCTGAAGTCTTCGCAGAGTGACATCAGTGGAAATGGTGCGTTCAGTTTCTTGAACGTATTCTCAGATGAAGTGGGGAAAGCCCCTCCTCCCTTTCGCCTTCAGGTTCTTTGAAATGTAGAAAAGACAGCTGGACACGGACTTGCTATCAGCATCCACAAGTAAAGGCCATGTAATAAGGAAGGCAGAACAAGAACACAGGCAGGAACTTGTTCATCTGAGCCCTGTACTTCCTTCATTTAATCAAGGGGAATAAACTTGTATCTTATTTAAATGATTGCCATTTGAAGTTTTATGTCACTCATGGCTGAATTCCATGTGCTCCTGTATGTGTACATGTGCATGTGTGTGCAGTCATATGTGCATGTGTGCTAACATTTATGGGGAGGTCAGAGGTCAACATCATGTGTCTTCCTATATTGTTCTCTACCTCATTTTTTTTTTGAGACAGATTCTATCACTGAGCCTAAAACTCACTGATTCAGCTAGGCTAGAAGGGATCCTCCTGCCTCTATATTGCTATAAATGAGGTTAGCATTTGAACTCAGGTCTTCAGGCTCACATGACAAACACTGTCCACACTGAGCCATCTCCCCACTGCCAGAGAATGCAAATACTTTTAATTGAGCCATCTCCCCACTGCCAGAGAATGCAAATACTTTTAATTGATCTATGTTGTGATATTTTGTTTATGATCTAGCCTGAAGATCAGAGTGCAAAGCTAGCCATACTAGTCAGCCGTAGAAGTCAGGCAGTGGCAGTACACACCTTTAATCCAAGCACTCGGGAGACAGAGGCAGATGGATCTCTGTTAGATCAAGGCCACCCTGAGCTACATGAAACCGAACCAGTCTAAAAGAGAAACAGAGCTCTCACAAAGGTGATCTCAGCACTTGGAATGCCATGCCTTTAATCCCAGCACTAGAGAGGAATATAAGGCAGAAAGAGACAGGAGCTCAGTGCAGTCTGTAGTTTGGTGGAGACAGATGCACTCTGGAGATGCAGTGTGAGGATAGGATCATCCATTCAGTCTAAGCATTGGTAGAAGTGAGAACTCTCTAGTGGCTGGCCATTTTGCTTCTCTGATCTATAGCTTTAACCAATATCTGTCTCTGGGTTTTTATTAGTGATACCAATTAAAATTCATGCTACAGATCTAAGTGATAATCTGTCCTTCATCTGACTCTTCTCTTGGGTTCCATTCAACATGCTGGATGTTTTAACTCTATCCCTAGAGCTCTGTGTAGAATTCCTCAGTCTTGTTATTATCATGTGCTCATCCTCATGAAGCATCTATTCCCTGGTGATGGACACAGAAAAGTCCCTACCACAAGTATCCCTGGAAACAACCTTGCACACATGACCTCGTAGACCCATGGAGAATTTGAGGGAAATATATTTCCAGAGAGAAGATTGATGGTCACAGGGTAAGAGTGTGGCTGATGTGAACGGTATTTCTGCATTCATTGATCAATAGCCATGTCCTTCATCCTCTCAAGGATCCTCCTGAATGTTCTACCATGCAGAAATCATGAGGCTAATATCTAGACACCAACTAACACTGAAGGTAGTGTGCTTAATATCTTGATTTTCACCCATACACATTATTAGCATTATCCTCTCTGGCTTTAGTTTGACATATAACAGCCCAACATAAAAACCTCCCTGAAGACTGCAATCTGTTTTCCTGCCTTACATTTTAGAAATTCTCAGATATGTGAAGCCCCACTGGTATTTCTATCTATATTGTTAAGTTGTATTCTGCTCCATCCTACCCAGCTGTGGGAGTCAGCAGGCTGATAGCCCTCTTCAGGTGATGGTCAGCACTAGAGACAGGTGTCCTGGCATGTGAAGAACTCTGAGATAAGCACCTTGAGATTCAGCTTAGTTCTGTCCCTGCTAGTTCTGTAACTTTCAGGCTCTCTCTCTCTCTCTCTCTCTCTCTCTCTCTCTCTCTCTCTCTCTCTCTCTCTCTCTTCTCTCTCTCTCTTTCTCTCTCTCTCCACCACTCTCTCCTCATCTACAGACATTCTTCCAAGGAATAAAAATGGCATTCAAATAAGATAATGATGTTTGACAGAGAACTTTAGAGCAGAGCCACAAAAATGTCTTTTAATGTCAAACTCACATCACACCAGTGTTGTCTTATTGTTTTCTTTGTCTTCTTTCTTCTGATGTAAAATGAAGATGATGGCCTTATACTACAACATCTGAAATTCTACATGCTGCATTGACATCTTTGCACCCCATGGGTACTGAGAGGCTTATCTGTAGGTATTTTGCCTCATATATGCCTCCCACCCAATAGGAAAGGCAGTCTTCCTGGCTAGTTCTGACAGCTGAGGCAACTGTATTCCACTTTGTCCTAAACCTAATGGATTTTACCTCCCTGCCAGACAACAGAACTACCTAACCAGTCCATCACATCTTTGCCAAAGATGAGAGAAAGTGGCCTACTTACTCATCACTATAAAGCCAGTTTCTCAAGTCCCTCTTGGGTCCAGTCTACTCCTGAGTACCACCCTGCGCTGACTCCTGCAACCTGTAGCATCTTCCTCTCCAGGACTGTGAGTATAAGTGACTAGCAGACTACTATCAATATCATATATGCTAAGTCCAGTGTTCTGTGTTCATCCATCTCTTACTATTTAGGCAGAGGAGCCTTAACTGGTGGAGTGGGTGGCAAGTGATCAGAACACATGCTTCCATAGTTGATCTTGGTTGTCAACTTGGCTGACTTGAGAGGTGTTTAGAACTGCCAAAATGCACCTGTGTCTATCTATTGGGTGTTTCCAGAATGTATTAGCATGTGAGACAGTGACTGGAGGAGAAGGAATGTAGACAGCACTTCCCAATGGCTTGGGTGTCTATGTGGAAAGAAATCAGAGGAAGAAGAAACAGGCATGCACATGGCAACCTCCATTTACTTGCTAAAGGCGTGAAGATACCACTGCCAACGTTCTCTTCAGACTGACTCTCAGGCCCCAGCTTCTTTAGCCTTTCAAGAGTGAACTCAATACCAGTGATGTCATGGAGAAGTTCTTGGTCTTCAACACTAGATTGGGACTTTGGAGGTGACCAGCTTCTTAGATTGGAGCATCTACTGCGCTCTCTGCCTCTGAGCAGGAGGATGGTTACTATTGACTCCCCAGCCTCCTGTGGTGTAACCACCTAAGACAGTCTTTGTTCCTCTTGAGATCTCTAATGCAGATGCCTATCTCAAATGCATTGTGAAGTTAAAGGGGGGTGACACAGATGGAAACTGAGCCCTGGCTGAAGCTCATGCAAACCAAAGGAAACAGAAATAACTGGGTCACAGGCAGAACGTGGGTGTTAGCCAGAGGGTGTTAGCCAGTGCTGGACTCTGCCTGGGAATCTTCTGGGAGCCTTCTTAATAGGGAAAAAAACCCTACTTCCAGAGTTGGTGCACACCTATTAGTGTCAGCACTCAGAAAGTGGAAGCATAGAAGATTAGGAGTTCAGGGTCATTCTTGGCTATATAGTGAGTGTGAGGCCAGCCTGGACTAGATCAGATCCTGTCTAAAGCAAACAAAATAGCTGAATAACTTTCTTGCCATGTTAAAAAAAATTATTCTTTTTCTTGGCACAATGAGAATCGTTGCTGTTCATAAATGAAATGGTAAAAGTTCAGACTACATTACTGCATTCCCAGAACCTGAAAGATGTCTGTATAATAAAATGACTGCTTCCCACCGCTGCAGTCCCCACAACCTGAAGAAGATGCTGTGTCTCTTGAAGTCATGGCAGCTTTGGAAGATAAATGGTCAGGGCTGGGTAGTGATAAACTGACTACCCTTTGGTTCTAGCATTAATCTTCACAGAAAGTCACCTCATCTCCCTTTGCTCCCCTTGACTTACAAAATATAGGTTTTGAACTTACTAACATATCAGATACTAAGCTGAAGATAGGAGCTCAAGACTCAGGAAGGAAGAGCCTGACAGCAGATTCCTTCCTTTAAGAGCTCAGGATTCAATAGGCTAATACCACGTGCCACTGCCCTGAGCCAAAGAGCTCAGATGGCCTTCAGGGTTACAGTGTTGAGAGATAAGGGCACTGTGTAATGTGATAGGGACTGCGTGTGCCACTCAATTTCCATTCTTCTCAGCTGTCTTAGTAAGAGAATCCCAGTGTTTATGAGTAATCACAGTCCAACTAAACACATTATATTTCCAGCCTCTTCAGCAACCAGTGTGGCCACAACAGCTCTTACAGTCATATGTAACCTCTTTTACTTTATGATGCTTCCAGAGGGCCTGTTTTGAAGGAGAAAGTAAAATGTTCCCTCCAACCACCTACATAGAATATGGTGAACCAGCTAGCATTTAATAGCCATTGGAGGTCCACGAGAAGAAAGGGCACACACTGAAGATGACACAGGATGAACAAGAGGAATCTGGGGACTTCCCCAATCACAACACTATTACACCAATGCTGCATTTCTTTAAATAAGGAGGAAACTGATATTCTCTCTCTCTCTCTCTCTCTCTCTCTCTCTCTCTCTCTCTCGTGTGTGTGCGCAATTGACCCCAATCTCAATCAATACAGACAATATTTAACATTAGCATTACACATAGCTACTATTTGGATTGCTGAGATGGCTCAGTGGTTAATAACACTGACTACTCTTCCAGAGGACCCTGGTTCAATTATAGCTCACAACTGTCTATAACTCCAGTTCCAGGGATCTGACATCTTTACACCAATACACATAAAATAAAGTTAAATTATTTTTTTAAAAAGCCACTATTCTAGCTTCTAATGTTAAGAATTCTTAAATGAAAGACACTTTTAAGATTTATTTCATTTTTAATTATTTATCTATGTGTGCATATATGTGTGGGCATATGCATATGAGTATGGGTACCTGAGAAGCCAAAATGGGGCTTTAAATCCCATGAAGCTGGGGTTACAGGCTGCTGTGGGCCCCCCAACACAGGTGTTAGGAATATGGGAACTGAACTAGAGTCCTCTTCAAGACCAGTACACATTCTTAACTGATAAGCAAGCTCTCTGGTCTGAAGGTTTTTTAAGCTAAGACTCCAGGAATTTTTTGAACTTCTAAGATGTCCAGTGCTGTGGTGATGCTGAGCAACGAAGGTATTTTCAAAACTGCCTTTGGTGGATCCAAATCAATGGATAGGTTTGGGTCATTTTATGACAGAGAAATCTGGAAAATTCTGCCTTCTTCTGAAACAGCAGGTAAATTTCTAGAACAACACATCAGCTGCATGGACTTAGGCCCATATGTAGCCTTGTTGATAAACGTATCATGTTCTCCTCAACTTATAATGGGTCATAATCCTGATAAAGACACTGTACATTGAAAATATCATAAGTCACTGGGTGGTGGTGGCACACACCTCTAATCCCAGCACTCGGGAGGCAGAGACAGGTGGATCTCTGTGAGTTCTAGGCCAGCCTAGTCTACAGAGTGAGTTCCAGGACAGCTTCCAAAGCTACAGAGAAACCCTGTCTCAGGAAAAAAAAAATGTAAGTCAAAGCTGCATTTACTGAAGAAGCCTAATGACCTGATCAATCAATCAGTTATAAGAGCTACACAATGCTACAGTATGACTTAGGCTATGTGTTAGACCAGTGCTTCTCAGGGAGTCTCAGTGGGTTCCACACCCCATGTGAAGGAGCAAACCAATTCCTGAAAGTCCTTGTCTGATCTCCACACATGCACTTGGAATGCACTCACCTATACTCATGATAATAATAATAAATTTAAAATTTTTAAAACACATTCAATGCCATTAAATGTCAAAGCTTCACCTAGCTTAACTTAAGCATAGTCAGAGCACTTGCACTGCCTCCAGTTAGGCAAAAATCATCCAACACAGCAATTCTCAACCTATGGGTCAAGACTCCTTTTTACAGGGGTCACCTAAGAAAATTGGAAAACACAGACATTTACATAGGATTAATAACAGTAGCAAGATTATAGTTATGAAGCAGAAATGAAAATAATTTTATGGCTGTGGGTCACCACAACATGGGAAACTGTATTGAAAGATCACAGCATTAGGAAGGTTGAGAATCACTGGTCTAACACATAGCCTAAGTCATAATGCAGTGTTGAATAGCTCTTGTCACTGATTGACTACAGTAGAAATGGAAAAACCAGAGTCATATAAATACACTCCGCATCATCATAAATTTAAAAAGACGTCATAAGTTGAGTGCTCTCAGGTGGCTATATATACACCACCACATCCTAGTATGCATACCCAGGAGAAGGCTCTAGTGGATTTCCCACAATGGCAGCCATGTCCTAGTATCCATACCCAGGAGAAGGCTCTGGTGGATTTCTCACAATGGGCAAGGCCCCAGATTTTTCTTTCATCAAAACACTAGGCTCTACTGAGTTATTGTTTTCAATAACCTTGTATATAAGTTTGCAATCCTTAAAAACAACAGCAAGAAATCTTGGTTGCTGATTTTGACTGTAGAGGTGGATATGTAAAGATAGACTGGCAGAAAAGCAGGAAGAAGATGATGCCATCCCACACATGAATTTCAAAGACAAAGGAAGAATCCTGGGAGGATTTGGACATCATGAGGACCCATCTTTATGGTGAATACTTCCATAAGAGTGAATTAAGCTCCTTCTTGAGTATCTCCTCTCATCAGGTCTCTTCCTTCAGAGAGCTCATGAGTGGGTTCAGTTTTTCTTCCTCCTTGAATTCAGCGTCTAACTCTAAGCAGTCTCTCAAGAACACATTCTAACAATTTATTGAGAAATAAATATTGGGAGCTAACTTTCTACAAATGTTAAGGATAATTACCAGAGATGATACAAATCTTAAATGCCACTTAGTACCTGTTAGAACTGTGGGGGAAATCTCAGCTTTCTTGTCCACTATTTGGAAATAATAATTTCTAGACTCAGAACTTATGGGCAGACAGTTCTTTTTTTTAAGTTTCTTTTTTATTATTATTTTTCATTCCAACCCTAGTTCCTCCTCCCTTCCCTTCTCCTTCCCCCTTCTCACCCCCATCTAATCCTCAGAGGGCATAAGGCCTCCCTTGGGGAGTAACAAACGTCAGGCATACCATGTTGAGGCAAGACCAAGCCCCTCTCCCCTGAATCAGGCTAGGCAGGGTATCCCACCATAGGTAATGGGCTCCAAAAAGCCAGTTCATGTACCCAGGATAAGTCCTCATCCCACTGCTAGCCCCTCGCCCTCCATCAGATCAAGCTACATAACCATCACCCACATTCGGAGGATCTAGTTCAGTCCCATGCAGGTTCCCCAGGTGTCAGTCCGGAGTCTGTGAGCTCCCACTAACTCAGGTCAGCTGTCTCTGTGGTTTTTCCCCATCATGATCTTGACTGCCTCCCTTCGCTCATATGATCTCTCTTCCTCTCTTCAACTCAACTCCAGGAGCTCATCCCAGAGCTTGGCTGTGGACCACTGCATCTTCTTCCATCAGTTACTGGATAATGATTCTATGATGGTAGTCATAAATCTGATTACAGGGAAGGCCAGTTCAGGCATCCTCTCCACTCTTCCTAGTAGTCTTAGCTAGGGTCATCCTTGTGGATTCCTGGGAGTTTCCCTAGCACCAGGTTTCTCCCTAACCCCATAATGGCTCCCTCTATCACGAAATCTCTTTCATTGCTCTCCCTCTCAGTCCCTCCACTAACTTGGCCATCTGGATCCCTCATGTTTCCATCCCCCATCCCCCATCCCCCCTTTTACCCCCCTCCCTGTTTACTCAGGAGATCTTAACTATTTCCCCTTCCTGAGGCCCTCCTTGTGTATCCCTCTTAGGGTCCTCCTTTTTACCTAGCTTTCCTGGAGCTGTGGATTGTAGCCTGGTTATCCTTTGTTTTATGTTTAATACCCACTCATGAATGAGTACATACCTTGTTTGTCTTTCTGGGTCTGTGTTACCTCACTCAGAGTGGTTCTTTCTAGATCCATCCATTTGACTGCAAATTTCAAGATGGGGCAGACAATTCCTAGTACTATTTTGATAGTATGAAAGGAATATTAAGGGTATACTAAGTAATAATTTGTATCATGAGTACAATCAACTCCCTTAAACAGGAGCTTAAAGGGGTGGGCTCTCTCTCTTCTACTCTTCCACCATGAAGATACTGTATAGAAGACACCATCTAAACAGGACCCACTGGGACCTTGGCTTTTCCAACCTCCAGAACCACAAAAACAAATGTATATTATTTATTAATTGATCAGAGTCATATATTTTGCTATATCCAAAGAAAGAACAAACAGAAACAGTCACCAAGGAAATAATTTACAATTATAGCATGCTCTTCATAGAACAGCAGAAACCCATAGACTTTAAGGTCATTTCCCAACTCTACCACATACAGCCTGAGGAGCCGTGAGCATATGACTCAGCCTTCATTCATTAATTCATTCAACCAATATCGGAGGGTCTAATGAGTAGTGAGTGGACTAATTAAAGCTACAATTTAGTCGTGAAAAAATGGAGTGATACTAATTCTAATTTACAAGATTTGCTTGAGGCTTCAGTGTCCAGCTAAGCACAATAGGGAGTAATAAACATGCATTATTTTCCACTTTCCTCCCTAGCCCTTCATAATCAAACTCTTTTTCTATATATAAAGAGTAATTCCTCATAAACAAAACAAATTCCTACTTGGAAAATGAAAATCATCAATATAAATCCTAAATAAACTTCAAGGCATACCCTTCCACTTGTGTAATGAAGTCCTGAGATCTGAGTGGCCTGGCTCAAATCTATTTTCACTACATATAAACCAATCCAGAACATTCTTGGCAAGTACTGTCATATGATGACCAACAGGAATCCCCCAGGCTACAGGACCAGCTGTGAGGTTTCCAAACATTTTCCCACCCAGACAGAGGAGTTAGTTTCCCCCAGTCAACATATGCTTTCTGATGTTAACATAGCATCAGGCTCAGTGCAAAAACCTGGGACTGTTGAATGTGAATTTCAAAGTACAAATTTGTGATTGCTTTTTTTTTCCCCATCCATGGACTTAGAGCAACTAAAAACAACCTTGACAACTCCAGGCAAATCTAGCAATTATAGTTATTCTATGAACTTATATCCTTCCTCTCTTCCCCATGTTCTGTCATTTCTCTTTTGAACTATGTATGACCCAAGGAGGGATGCTTGTCACTCTGGCAGTAGAGGAGAATGAGCCAAGTCTGCACAATGGGCCTGCAACTTCTATGGCTTGTGCTGGGATGGGCTTCCCACTGCTTGACAGCCCTCCAACACCATTGCTGAACACTGGTATCCACAAGCCCTCTGGACCTGCAGAAGGAATTTTCTGGTCCTTCACAACTCTGATTTCTCTGCTTTTGGTCTATCAGCTCACACAAAGCACTGAAGTGCTGTTGCAGGATTCAGAAACGCTTAGCTACTCCCTTGCTACTGCATGGGATACAAAGCACTCCCTGAGGGTGAGCCTTGAGGGAAATACATTCCTCCACAGGTCTAGTGCTGGACTCCCCTCTGCACCACAGTCCATGTGATCTCCTTAAAAACAATTAAAACAAGGCACAGAGAACACAGGACAGGCTAAGTCTATTACACCGACAAAGAGTGAACAATCTCAAGGGATAAAAGTGAACAGCAGTCCAAGAGACAGTTACATCAATCTACATTTCATATCCTATCCGTTTCATATAATTTCTTTTGTCTGTTTGTTTTTATTTTGTTTTTGAGACAGGGTTTCTCTGTGTAGCCCTGGCTGTCCTGGAACTCACTCTGTAGACCAGGCTGTTCTCAAACTCACAGAGATCCTCCCAAGTGCTGGGATTAAAGGCATTCACCACCACCACCCGGCCCATTTCAGACTATTTCTAAAGTCTCTTGAACAGACAGCTTTTACTGAGTTTTCTTTTTCCCCGTGATTGACAGGCCCAGTACAACTGATTCGCATTGGAAGCAGACAATGGTGGGTTCCAGTTCTTTACCAGCCTCCAGATGAACCTCCATCTCATGAGCTTCCAGACAATTCAGAATAGCAGAGACAGAGATATTGTTAATGGTGTGGCTCAGAGCCTCCCAGCACCTGCGGAGGTTTCCCAGTTCTCATGTCTCTTAATAGATTGTATAGATGAGTGACTATACAAGAGGTGGTAAATTAAGAAAGGGGAAGATCTGAGAATAGCAATATACTCGTGAGGTGTAGTAACGGCAAGCTCCCCAAAGCAATTGCTTATGCTTAAGGCATTTATTCATCACCTACCTCTTCCATATTTGTGTGTCCTGGGATTTTTGCAAACACACCCTGCTTATTAGACAAAGTTCAGGTGAAGAAGGGTTTCCAGTCTATCTTCAACAACTGGCTTCTTTTATATGTTAATTTTATTTGTTTGTCTGTTTGATTTTGAGACAGGGTTTCTCTGTACAGCCCTGGCCGTCCTGAAACTCACTCTGTAGACCAGGCTGACCTCAAACTCAAAGATCCAGCTGCCTCTGTCTCCTGAGTGCTGGGATAAATGGTATATACCTCCATGTTCAGTTCTGTGTGTTAATGTAGGTATGTTTTCTCCAGTCTCTACTCTCCTGCTATACTATGACTCAGGTCCCAATTCTTTCTATCATTAGTCAGAGTCATGAAGGTTTCAGTTCCTTACCCTTTTATTTTTTTTAGTATTTTTAATTTTTACATGTATGGGTGTTTGCCTGAATTCACAGCTGTACACCCCTTGCTTGTCTGTTGCTTCCAGAGGCCAGAAAAGGGAATCAGTGAGCTCCTCTAGAACTGGAGTTACAAACTGTTGTGAGCTATCAAGTTAGTGCTGGGAATTGAACCCAGCTCCTCTGGAATGGTGCTCTTTACCACTGACCATCTCTCCAGTCCATAGTTCCTGGTTTTAACTTTGTTGATAGTGATGGAGGAGTTCATCCTCACTGACCTCCAAGTCTGTTGCTATCTAACTAACCAATACTCTCAGTCTCTCATTCCAGAAATCCATCCTTCAGCTCAAATGCTGTGCTAGATGCAGACATCTCCAGGTGGTTACAAAGATGGAATCCTTCCAATGTAACTTGTGATTTGCACCTTCCTCCCCTTCTGACCAATTCTCTCTGGACTGAAATCCACTCTCCTTTCCATTGAGCTCTATGAACTCTGGGTGGGAAAGCCATTCTCTATTACTCTTTTTCCTATCCATCATGTGTGTCCAAACCTTCGCCCTTGTTACTCTCTTTCTATTAGAGTCATTTCTATGGGTTTAAGTTATACCAAGAATTTATTTTACAAGTCAAAGGTGAGAGTTGGACTTTTCTTCCTCTTTGCTTTCCTATAAAAACAATCCCAGTCCTCCCTAAGGCCACGGTAGACCTCTGACTAAATAGATGGATGATTGCATTTGAAAACACCCTCTAATTAACATTTTAAAGTATTATCTCAGGCTGGAGTTGTAACACAGTGAAGTGTTTGCCTACCCTACACAATACCCTGGGTTTGTCCTCAACACCACAGGACACCAGGAATGGTGGTGTTTCTGTATAATCCCTATATCTGGGAAGTAAAGGCAGGAAGACCAAAAGTTCCAGGTCTGCCTAAAACTCCCTCTCAAAACACAGAAAGAAAAGAAAGAAGTGAGGGAGGAAGGGTGGAGGGAGGGAGGGAGGGAGGGAAGGAGGGAAGGAGAAGTGTCACCTTTAGTGCTTAGGTTATATTTTGACTTAGAAGTTCTGTGGTCTAGAAGGCTGTATAAATATAAACATCCCATCATGAAAAGGAAATAAAGTTATTCTATCAGAATACAAACTAAATTTTTTACTGGCATTTGGGGTACAGGATTACCAACAAATCACATTTGAAAACTCAAGTCAATATAGCAGCTAAAAAGGCAGTTATTGGAGAAAGGCAGAGAAAGAAAATTTAATCAATGTGGCCACAGTGCGAAAAGGAACCCATGAATGGGGTTCAGCAGTCCCAATTCCAAGCTCGAAGTTAAGAAGACTCAGTTCAGAGAGTGAGAAGTTTACACCATTCAGCAGTCTTGGTCAAACTATCCTCTGATTGATCAGTACCTCACCCCAACTCTGAAAACTGACTCAAGAAGCCCTGATTGTTTGGGGAGATGTTGTTTAGGAGACAGTGCAGTTCCCAGATGATTGCTCCTTGGGGGAGGGGGGCACTGATCCCATCTTGGAGTGAGCTGTCCATGAAGCTCTGCTGTTCTGGAGTTAAAAGTAACTGGAAGTGTAGGAAAATGGCCAGACTCTCATGTGCCTTTGGAGGAAGTCTGCAAGAAACCTGTGTAAAAGCTGACAGTTGGGATATCTCAGTTAGCCTGCCATTGTGCCTTCTGCCTTGAAATGGGATGAGACAGGTTAGGAATCCCGTGTGCTTAGGTAGATGCTCTTTGAATGGTTAATATAGCTACCTGCAGAAAAAAGCAGGTGGCTGACCCAAAGTAAATGATATAGATTGAAAATGGATGCAGAGCTGGGTGGTGGCGGCCCATGCCTTTAACCCCAGCACTCGGGAGGCAGAAGCAGGAAGATCGCTGAGAATTCAAGGCCACCCTGATCTACAGAGTGAGTTCCAGGACAGCCAAGGCTACACAGAGAACCTTGTCTCAAAAAACCAAAATAACAATAACAATAAAAATAAAAATAAAAGAAAAAAATGAAGGCAGAGATTTTAGCCTTTTATCCTGCTTTTAGCTACTGACTAGCCTCAAAAGAGAAGTCAGAACTGCCCAGCAAAATCAGTTTCTAAATGCCTCTTATAATATAAAATAATATACTATGAAATAACAGGACAAGTATTTGTTCTGTTTTGACAGCTCTTTTTCTAAATACTTAGTCCAAGCTTTCAATAACAATGGTAACTGGCCAGTGAGATGACTTGATAGGTGATGGAATTGCCTCCAAGTCTACCAACTTGAGCTCCAT
This sequence comes from Cricetulus griseus, assembly GCF_003668045.3. Lineage (NCBI taxonomy): Eukaryota > Metazoa > Chordata > Mammalia > Rodentia > Cricetidae > Cricetulus > Cricetulus griseus. The sequence continues at coordinate 21,144,501 of NC_048600.1, forward strand.
CCTTGGGATCAACATTGTGAAATGAGAGAACCACCTCCCATAAGTTATACTCTGTCATGCACATGCACACATATATAAGTAAATAAATGGGAGGGGTGGAAGAGTGGTAGTTACTTCCATAGTCATTGAGTCTATAAGGTTAGCCAGAGCAAAAAGAAAAATAAAGTGGAGGCTGGAAAATGAAAATGGAGCAAATTACCCCCTAAAGATGGAGGCACAGATTTGGTTCATTGGCCATTTTTTTTCCTAGCCTTTTGTGTTACTAATGAGATGCAAACAGGGGCATGTGGTGGCCACTGTTGTTCAGAGTGACAGTGGTGCCATCTGGGGACAGATTCTATACTGTTGTTATTTGTGATTTGTACTTCATGACCACCCAGACTGACTTTGATTTTCCTGAACTCTGTCAGTTCCCAAGAAATTACCCTCTGATTAAATAAGCCGGTCATTTTTTTTTCAGTTACTTGTAACCAGGAAATTGATCAGATTGGACACCAAAAACGATCTATTACTTTCTTTGTACAGTTACCCACATCCCTGACTGAGTCTGGCAGACTCTTTGGCAAGCTTTATTTCCTCCCTGTCTTAGCAGGTTGGAACAAAATGTGAGGATTATAAGTCCTCCTTGTCTGACATTCTTCAGGTTCCATCCTCTTTGTTTGGTTCATAAGCCCCAAGTGTCTGCCTGCCTCTGTTCCCCCGGTGATGAGACTACAAGTGCTTGTGCCCATGCTTGGCTTATTTTCGTGTAGGTACTCTCATTTGAGACAAGCTCTTTACCAAATGAGCTATTTCCCCACCCCATCTATACACTAGCTTACTTTCTGTTGCTGTGAAAAAACACCATAGGAAAAGCAACTTGGGGAGGCGAGGGTTGATTGCATTTTACAGGTTAGAGTTCATCATAATGGGAAGTCAGGGTAGGAACTCAAGCAGGAGCCTAGAGGCAGGAACTGAAGCAGGAACCATAGAGGAATACTTACTAGCTCCCTTCTCTGGCTTACTAGGCTACATTTCTTTTTTCCCTCTTTTTAAAATTTAAACTAGAAACAATCTTATTTTATATATCAATCCCAGTTCCTGCTCCCTCCTGTGCCCCCCACAGACTCCCATCCCATCCCTCTTCTGCTCTATTAGGCTACATTTCTCATATGTAATCCTGACCCAAATACCTGGGGATGGCACTACCCACAGTGGGTTGAACTTCGCTGTATCAATTAGTAATTAAGAAAATGTCCCACAGACCAATGTGATGGAGGCAATTCCTCAGGTAGGGTTCCTCTACCGACACAGCTCTGCTTTATGTCAAGTTGACAAAAACTAGTCAGCACACCACTGCCCTCCCCCCAAATACATTTCCAAATATCTTTCTCTGGATAGAGAGCCATGCCCAGGCCTTGGAAATTGGTGCTAGTATATCATATGGAAGGCTTTTAAAGCCACCTGGCACTACGACAGAATCCTTTCCTAGCTATTCTGTCAAAGTCCATACAGCTGGGGCTACAGAGATGGCTCTGCTCATGCAAGTCCTTGCTGTTCTTGCAGAGGAACTAGATACGGTTCCCAGCACCCACATGGAACCTCACAACCATCTGTAACTCCAGTTCCAGTAGATGTAATGCCCTGTTCTAGCTTCTACAAGCAGTAGGCATTTACATAGTTCAGGGGGATAAATGCAATCACATACACATACATATAAAATAAAAATAGATTAGAAATGAAAATATCTGAGCATGGTAGGTATACCTTTAATCCCAACAATAGAGACAGGAAATTTTCTGTGAGTTTGAAGCTCGTCTGTTCTACATAGTGAGTGCCTGGTCAGCCAGGACTACACAGTGAGACCCTGTCTCAAAATAAGTAAGTAAAGACTGCTTCTTAGAGGTCTAAGTTGATCTCTCTCCAAAGTGAGTCCAAAGGCTCATGCATGCGTACATCCAACCCATCCACTCACCAACCCTCAGCGTCTGACCTGTGTGAGCTAGAAATGAATCTATAAATACAAGTTTATTTAGATATTCATCTGGATTTGATTCCTGTTCACTGCTGAGGGAGCAAACCTTCCAGATCAAGACTCCCCCTACCCTGAAGGCGTCCACCATTGATTTGTTGGGAGGCTGTAGAAGTCTCACTTGTCAGAAGAGTGCCAGTCCTGCCTCCTGGGAAGATTAACACACAGAAAATGATTTCTGGTGGCCCTCCAACTTCTTCTCCATAAAATAAAACACACAAACACTTCCTAGTCTCAAGCCTACCCTCAGCCAGATGTTTGAACAAGGCTGGCTCTCTGAAGGTGACCAAACTAACAATGCCAGGAAGAAGTTACAATATGTTTTCTTCTTCAGCCACAAATTTATCTAGTCATGTACCTAAAAATCAAACCTGAGAACCAACAGTCACCACTAAGCAGATCAATGAGTGTCCATTTAGTGTCCATTTGCTAAATGACAAGTATTTTAGTTTTTCATATCTTCTGTATCCCAATTTATGTGAGGATGTGAATTCATATAAATACAGAACATATAAATACAGCCCTTTATTTGATAATACCCTCCTTATAAGAATTTTTAAATCATATTTATCTGTGTGTATCTGTGTTGTGGGTTTCTGCATAAGCATGCAGTCACTATGGAGGCCAGAGGTTCAGATCCCCAGGACTAGAGTTACAAGAGATTGTTAACTTCCTGACAAAGGTGCTGGGAACTGAGCTAGGGTTCTCTGGAAAAGCAGACTGTGCTGAGCCATCTGTCTTAGGTGCTGAGTCATCTATCCAGCTCCATTGTCTTCCCTTTAATCATTGCTCTGACACAATAATTCTTTCAAAGCATTCTCCAAACATTGCAATGTATACACTTACACTAAAAATCTTAACTATGTGTCATACATACAGACACATAGGCATACATGCACACATTGTATATTTTATGCACATATATTATGTATTTATACACATATATTTGTCAATTTATCTCATGTCTGTACATATATTTATGGCCCTGCCTTCCATCATCACCATATGCATACAAGTACATAGCCTTAGATGACTACATTGTTGCTTATTGTAACTCTAGCCAATGAATCTCATGATAGCTCATACATATCGTTCCACCAATTCTGCCACATTGCAAAAGATCTCTCATTTCTCCTCAGCAAATCTAACTTTCTCTAAAGATCCCATATGTAAGGATGACCACTTCTAAAAGCATCTGTGTGAGTCACTCCCCCCATAGGAGATTGTGTGCAGGCAGCTGCCAGATAATTTGCACAGGAAAACCCAAGTCCATGATCCTAATTGAAACATCCACTCTCAACAAGGCTCTGATGCTAATATGTGAGCCTTTCTCAGGGTGAGGTCCTTGCTTTTCAGACTTGTGGGTATCACCCTGCTAGAAACTATCCCAGTAAGACCCTCCATGTTCCAACTGTACGGTACCCTTGGGTTCAGGGATTTGGGGACACTGACAGCCTCTCAGTAGTCATCTCTATGCTCCTGTAATGCAGGCATTTAGCTTTAGAAAGACTTTTTACAGTTCAGTATAAAGAGAAAAAGGAGGCAGAGGAGAAGGAATACAAAAATGGGTAAGACAGTTTCTACCCTTGGTGTGTTTCTGGTGTAGCAGGGAAACAAACATCTTTTAGATATGCAAGATGAGTGACTTCCCACTTCCCAAGTGTCCTTATTGAGATGTGTTATAGGTACAACTCCTCCTGGGGAAAGGCTAGACACACTGAGTTGGGATAACTGAAAGAGGTCATTGGAATAATAATAGTCACTAATCTTATAGAGTACTTACTAAACTAGATTTTTTTCAGTGTCTGATAGCTGTTAGGCACCATCATAGTCTCAGGCAACACAGAATAGGGCTGTTCCTAGGATGAAAAAACTAGTAAGTAGTTTCTCCATGGGTAACTCTGGTTCTCCAACCACTACTCCCCATTTTGGAATTCTAAGACAAAAGTGGTATCTAGCCTAGATACATACCAGGAGGTATCTAATCTAGGCTGACCTTGAATTTGACATGTAGGAGAAAATGACCATGATCCTCCTGCCTCCATCCCCCAAGTACTGGGAGTACAGACTCATGCCACCATTCCTACACTGGGGATAGAACTCAAGGCTTCCTAAGTGCTAGGCACTCTACTGAATGAGCTCCATCTCTGGCAACACTCTCCCAGCAGCACCCCCACCCCACCCACATCTTCCCTTACTCAGGAACACTTCCAGGGAACAGAATAGTAGCTTATTCCCTAGCTTGGCTTCCACTGATGTGCCAGATTTATTTACCTATTCCTGGGCTTATCTAAAGAGAATGAAAAATACAGGAAAGAGGAGAAAGCTTGTCAAATAGTCTGGTGGCTGCTATGACAAACTCCATGAACTGGATAGTTCATAAACAAGAGAAACTCATTTCTCATGGCCCCAGAGGCTAAGAAGTCTGAAATTAAGGTCCTAGCAGACTCAATGTTGGGTGAGGTCCCACTTCTCAAAGCACAGATGACTCTGTCTCACTTGTCACATGAGGCAGAAGGAGCAAAGCAGCTCAATGGGTCCTTTCCTAAGACACTAATACCATTCATGACCTGACCATTCCCCATGACTTCACTCGATAATGTCCTATTCGTCATGATTTCAACTAATGAGTTTGGAGGAGACACAAGTTGACTATTTACCAATAAACCTGTACCCAACTCTGCCAGAGGAAAAGCTGTTCTCAAGAAAGCAAGCAGAGGAGGAGACAGACACGGTGCAGAATCCACTCTCTAAGCACTTGGAATGTAAGAGACTAAGAAGAGCAGTTCTGGATCACACATGAGTGTTGGGGGCGGCCATGCACAGACAACCCTTGGGGAAGGGGGCAATGACACAGATTCCAGGAGTCAGGTGACTAGCCAACTCATTTATTGAGGAAATCAGGCTTGCCTATATATCTCCTCCCAAAGTCCCATTGGCTCAGGGGGCCAACTTTCCCTCATTAGCATCTCCACTCCAGTGTCTCTCTGGGTATAGCGGCAGCCCTTAGGCTGGCTCAGGGAGGAAGTACCTGCCTCATATGCTCATGGTTTGGGCAGGGAGACTGTGGCTTGGTAGGTTGGCCAAGAGTTTCTCATACATATGAAGTTGGCATTATACAAAGCCTCGTTGAGCTGATTTGAATAAATGAATGAAATCTGTGTGGCTACGGAGCAGGAATTGACTGGGTTCCAGCTGAGGACAATGACAGTAAAGCATATCCCTTGTTACACAGGATGAATAGGAGCCTTGGAATGTTTCCTCTGTCTTCTCAATAGAGCCCGGCAGGAAGCTAAGCCAGGGGCTCAGGAAGGCACACTTGTTTCCACCATTCCGACCATAGCCCTTGCCTGACTCCTGGGCCTTTGCATTGTCTTGGCTAATGGTGCCCTTCACACACACACACACACACACTTCACACACATACCACTCTCTTATTCTGTGGAAAGATGATTGGTTCAGATGAGTCCTCACTCCACAGTGTGAAACCTGTGTGGATGTCACAGCTCGTCCCTTCAGGACACCACTTCCATCCTCACTAAGGCTCACAGTCACTATACTATGAGAATTCCACAACCAAGAGGAAGAACAAAGCTGAGAGCAAATGCCTAAGGGGGAAAGGGTTGTTTACACCAATCCCCAGCTTTCTGCTTTGCCCTGTTGAATGACTCTTTTTTGCCCTTTGGGGTGTGCTGGGAGAACTTCACAGCCTCTAAGGTAAAGTGGTTGTTGGGCTGCTCACAAAGTTTCATATTTCATATATGGCTGCTCCCAGCTTCTCCTTGTGGCAGAGGACCTCAAGCTGGGAGAAGGGTGTGGGATTGACCTATGGACCTTCTTTGTAGCAACCTGGGACACCTAAGGTTACTTATGCTCTCCTGTTTTCAGATCCTTTGCCTTCTAGGACTCAAACCACCAGCATTCTGTGGCAGACAGGAGGGAAAGAAAACACAAGCATTTGTGGTGAGGGTGGGAGGCTTTACTTTGTGGCTTTTGTTTTTATTGAATCTGTCACTCTTCCCTGGGCACCACCAGCAGGTCATCCTTGCTGCTGTGTGACAAGGATCTTCTGCAAAGATAAAGGGCAGAAGTAGGAAAAACACTGGCTTCCAGCTGTTGCAAACTTGAGGTAAGCAACTGTCCCACCCTTCTCTTTTGACTGTGCTGGGAACTTTCAACTCTAGATTGCCGACACTCTCCTCCCCAAGTCCCTTTGCCTCTTACTATCTTCCTGCCTCAAAGTTCCGTTGGGGGAAACCTACCTCCCAAGGGTGCCCTGTGATTCCTAGCATGCCCTGGAAATGTCATCATTCTCCTCACACCAAAGGTCTAGGTGGAGCATGTTGTCTGCCTAGCCCTTTGACAGACCCCACCAGACCTCTTGGTGCTTTCTCCAGTAATTGGGCTCTGGGTACCAGTCTGCAAAGTCACAGACTAGCAGCTTTGTAGTCTTGCAACCAGGTGCCAAGCTCACCTTCCTCTCACCTCCCAGATTAGAGCCCATGGAGGTGTTTTTCTTCTGCTGTGTTATTTCCTGTCATTCTCATTCTGCTTTATTTCTCTTTTCCCTGTGAATGCACTTTTTTGGTATTGGTACTCTCTCTCTCTCTCTCTCTTTCTCTTTTTTAAGGTAGGGTTTTTCTGTGTAGCCTTGGCTGTCTTGGGATTGACAATATAGACGAGGCTGGTCTCCAACTCACAGAGATCCTTCCCGAGTGTGGGATTAAAGGCATGTATCACTATCACCCAGCTGCATTATTTTTTATAGTTTATTTATTACTATTTTATGTGCATTGGTGTTTTGCCTGCATGGATGTCTGTGTGAGAGGGTCGGATCCCTTGGAACTGGAGTTACAGACAGCTGTGAACCATCATGTGGGTGCCAGAATTACAGTCAATGTTCTTAATTGCTGAACCATCTCTCCAGCCTCCTTGCTCTCATTCTTACAGCACATACAGCAAAGGAAAAGCTTTGATTCCTCCAGAAGGTAAGCTAGAGGCTTGCCACTGGGCCATACCACAGTGTGGAGGAGACTCACAACCAACCTAAATGAGATCATATTTGTATTATAAAGAAGGCTTGAGTTTGACACCTTTTAAGACATGAAGTCCACCCACTCAGGTAGCCTGAGCATGGCAGTTATACTCCAGCCTCTTCTAGGTGCCTGCTAAATGCCATTAGAGAGCCACATGCTCCACCTGGTGGCCAGACTATGTCATTTGTATCTGCGCTGGATTAGTTAAATGACTCGATGCTACAAGCAGAAGTCACACTGCCACACTGTCACATTTACTTCCAGGAGGCTTTCTGTTAACATCAGTTCAGCCAACATGCAGAAAATGCCAGAATTTTGGTGTGTTTTTTGAGACAGGGTTTTTCTGCATAGCGCTGGTCGTCCTGCAACTCTCTCTGTAGACCAGCTTAACCTCGAACTCATAGACATCACAGCCTACCTCTGCCTCCCCAGTGCTAGGATTAAAGGCAGCTACAGACCTAGACACATAATATGGAAACATCATCTTGGTTCATATCAGTTCTAGCACCAATTATTATGAAATTTTTGGTTTCCTTCTCTGATTTACAAGGGGAAACTCACAAGAAATAAGATGTTCCTTCTCAAGGCCAGTTCCAAAGGACTCTTTACATAATGAGATTATTTTCTAAGACTTTATTATTTTTAAGGTTTACTTGTTTTACTTTATATGTATGAGTATCTTGCCTACATATATGTACATGTACATGTGTGTGCCTAGTGTGCATGGAGGCCAGAAGAGGGAGTTGCATCCTCTGGAACTGGAGTTATGGATAGTTGTGAACTACCATAGGGGTTTTAGGAACCAAACCCAGATCCTCTGTAAAAGCAACAAATGATCCTAACCACTGAACCACTCCTCCTATTCTTAAAAAAACTATGTGCGGCTGGGTGCTGGTGACACATGCCTTTAATCCTAGCGCTCCGGAGGCAGAGACAGGTGGATCTCTGTGAGTTTGAGGCCAGCCTGGTCTACATAACAGGTTCCAGGAGAGGCTCCAAAGCTACACAGAGAAACCCTGTCTCCAAAAAAGAAAGTGTGTGTGTGTGTGTGTGTGTGTGTGTGTGTGTGTGTGTGTGTGTGTAAAGGTTCTCACAGAGGCCAGCAGAGGGTGTTGAATCCCCTGGAGCTGGAGTTAAGTGATTATGAGCCACCCCAGCATGACAGCAGGGAATGGAGCTCAGTTCCTCTGCAAGATACTTTTAACCACTGAGTTGTCTCTCCAGCCCCAGATTTTGTTTCAATGGAAGGCATCTGTCTTAGTTGGGGCTCTATTGCTGTGAAGAGACACCATGACCACAGCAACTCATATAAAGGAAAACATTTAATTGGGGTGGCTTACAGTTTAGGAGGTTTAGTCCATTATCATCATGGCAAGAAGCATGGTGGCACAAAGGCAGACATGGAGCTGGAGAAAGGGATGAGAGTTCTACATCCTGATCTGTCTTGTCACTCTTTCATAATGTAATATTGCTGTTGTGAATCATAATGTAAACATTTGATAGGCCATATATCTGATATGCAACCACTGTGAAAGGGTCATTCGACCTTCAAAGGGGTCACAAGCCACAAGTTGAGACCTGCTGATTAAGAGATAGCAAGCAGTAGTAATGTTACTCTTTGAAGAACAGAATGTTTGGAAAAGAGCTGAAGTTACGGACAAGACCACAAAAGAAAAGCTTGTCACAAATTTGTCTATGTTGACTTGCTCAAATATGCAAGATTTTTAAAATTGCGATGTTAAAACTTTTCATTTCAGCTTCAGTTGGAAACTTAACCAGTTGAACTCAGTTGCCTTAGTTGCGTCTTCTGGGATCCTGATCTTGAAGATGGCAGAATACAACAGATTGACCTTTGAAAGATAAGTTCTTTTTTAGTACTGAAGGCCATCATCATCATATTTTGTCTTTATTGTCTCCTCCTTTGCCATGGTTGTCAGGACACTTAGAAGTGAACATCTTATCTGCCTGTGATTTAATCTGTCTCCCTTCTCTCTTGTGCTTTTACATTTCCATTTTTATTTCAATCACTTTTTTATTTGTCTTGGTTCATAAATATTTATAAGTATTTTTAATTCCACAGTTACCCTTGATACTCATTTCCACAGAAAAACTAAGATTTTTGTGCTATTTTATCCCTGTAGTGTACAAAGGACCCACTGCCTGGGTAGTGAGAAAACCAGTCAATGGGAGACCTTAAGGCTGTGTGCTTCAGACTGAAGGCTAGGCTTTAGCTGAAGGTGATCACGCATGATCTTAGACAGTGAAGTCTGAAGATCTCCACTTTTCCTTTTGTGTGTGTGTGCTTTAAACAAAACAAGTATTTTAATTGACCCAAAAGGGTTAAGTATGAAGAACATCCTCCATCTTGCTTTACCAAACCTTGTGCTAATGGCATTAGAAGATCTTTGTTTTTTACAAGAATGTGACAAACCAATATAGTCATGTGTAAAGTAGAATTTAATTTCAACATACCATCAAAAATGATAACAATTTGTTCTAATTTCTCTCTTTTTTTGGGGGGGGGACTTGACCTGCAGAAACTTCTGCTATGGAAAGCCAGAAGATTTGTGGAATTATTGTGCCCATGTTGTAATGTGTCTTCATTTTTTTTTAAATATAGAAACTATGAAGTTGCTAGCAATCAGAACTTACTAGTGGTATATCCAGGTGATCTGTTTTGATGGAAACCTAGAACCCGGGTTTACCATTTCCAGGCCAATTTACCCATCTATTTATGTCTGTTAAGGTGTAACTTTGGGGTACAGAGTGGTGAATAAATGAGATGAAGTTCCTATTTTGTATTACTTGTGTTTCAGTGGGAGGAAAATACATGACACTGCATCTGATAATAAAGCCACAAAAAGGAGAGAAGTTGTGTGGGCCCATCCGGAGGACAAGACTGTGTACAGCCATGTGCGAGTAGGTATCTGAGGAGAGTGAGGCATGCCGGTGTCTTGGAGATTGCTGAAGCATGATGGGTGTGTTCAGGAGGCAGCAAGATGCTGGTAGAGGTGGAGAAGGATGGAGAGGAAGATGAGACCTGCCGTGCCCTGTCCCTCGTTCTTGCCCTGTCCCTCGTTCTTCCTCATGGCTGTCCTGCTTCTTGGAGGATCTCGGCTGTATCTTTGTGTATTACTAGAACTCGTTTGAACAATCTGTCCCCAAAGTTCAAATTCTTCAATTGAGTCTTCTATCATAACTACTACTGGTACTACTGGTACTACTGCTAGTACCAGAATTTGGGTACCCATTGTGGTTGCTACCTACTGTTTCTGTCTAGAATCATGCAAGCATTTCTCTAGGTGACAGAATGTATAACATGCTGTCCTAGATGTTCCCTGCAAATGGACAAATCCTGGTTTAGTCACACAATCAAGTGTTATGGGTGTCCATACTTGGGGCATAGAAACATAGAGTTTCCAATATTAGGTGTTGTCTTGGATACTTTTCCTGTTGCTGTGGTAAAAATACCGTGACAAAAGAAACTTAATGAAGGAAGGGTTTACTTTGCTTCACAGTTTGATGGTAGGGGAATCAAGGTGACAAGAACTTGAAGTGGCTGGTCACATTGTATCTGCAGTCAAGAAGAAAGTGATGAATGCAGGTGCCTAATTAGCTTTCTTCTTCTATTATCTAGGGCCCCACCCACACAGAATCGTGCCACCCACAATTAGAGTGGATCTTTCCCATCTCTGTCAATCAGCATGGTCCCTTATAGATATGCCCAGGGACTCAGCTCTTCAGTGATTTGAGATTCTGTTAAGTTGATGATCAATATTCACCATCACAGACACCGTCTAACCACCATCTATCAGTTTGGAAATCAATGACCATTTTGCCCAAATGCAGCTGCCTGTCTTGTAATAAATAGCTTAGTTCAGGTCTGCCATTCACTCCGGTTCCTGAGATGCAGGCACACGATAGCACACTATACTTTCCAGCAAGCTCAGGTGATCCTGAAGAGCCACCCTTCCGATTTGCTTCTTCTCTTGGTATTTGAACTTCCTGTCCTATTGGAGGAAACCTAAAGCAGCTTATAAGACCAGAAATTGAATTCACAGTAAAACATTATTCATTCATTTTTCTAGACTCATGTGGTAGAGTTTTCAAGTATTGTTTTCCAGTACAAGTATTGAAACAATTGTTATCTGAGCTAATCTTGTGAGTCATGGTTTACTTGTTTTATTAAAACCAAGGAACAAATTCTTCAACTGGAGACGTGTGAGAGACACCGTTCGATCCATCCCTCTTTCCCAGTGCTCTTCCAACCTGCCATTTACTAGTGAGCTCTGGTGTGTTCTGATAGTAATGAAGTGAAATGTGGATGGAGCTCACAGTCTTCCTTCAAATACATTACTTGTCTATTGTCACAGGAAGCTAAGCCTTGGAGGCACTGCATTGCTGCCTGGCCCATTCAGAACTGTAACAATCAGAAAGCAACACAGTCTGCTTTGAAACTCGGGCCCCATTATTCCCAGCAGTTTCTATCTACCACCCCATTTATCTCTCCTCTTGAGAGATTCCCATTTAGAGTCTTCTGTGGCAGTTGAGGAGGCTTCCACCCCCCACCCCCCAACAAGGGTGCTAGGAACTGAACTCTGGGAGATTAGCAAGTGCTCTCAGCCTCTGAGCCCTTTCTCCAGCTCCATGTATTATGGTTTCACTTCAAAGATTTCATAATAGTTTATATCTAACACATGAAGTCTTTTCTTTACAACCATATATATGATGATACATAAGCATTTGCACATCAAACTATGTAACATGTCCTAAATGGTTACCATCTTCTAAAAATTTTGAACCACCAGCCCTTGTAAATTTCATCTTTAATCTCAAACATTTTCCTTTCAGACTGTTAACTATGGTGTTGCTTAGCCAGTGTTATACAAGGTTGCCTAAGTGAGCAAGCATGTTCGGACAGCAGCTGCACGGCCGAGGAAAGAGCCCAGTGGTTAAACCTCTGCCTAGCATGTGTGAGGTTCTGTGTAATAGGCAGGCAGATCTCTGTGAGTTCAAGACCAGCCTAGTCTACAAGAACTAGTTCCAGGAACACCTCGCCTCCAAAGCCACAGAGAAACCCTATCTCAAAAAACCATAAATAAATAAATAAATAAATAAATAAACAAGTAAATAAAAGCCAGTGGCCTGTATTTGACACCGTAAAAACAACCAATGGGAAATATGGTAATTATAAATGAGATAAGGCATTGTGGCACATATCTATGGTCTCAACATTGAAGATGGGTGTTATGAATAATGCTCGTGGGAAACCCTGGCTGATTCCACGGCAGGCGAGCTTGACCAAGGCAAGGGGGTGTGCGTGGGGGGAGACAAACATGCTAGGCAGACAGAGCTGAGTGAGGAGTATTGTTAGAAAGGGGAGGGAAGGGGGAAGGAAAGAGAAAAGAGGTAAAGAGGCACAGAGACACGGAGAGGACAGAAGAGAAGAGGGAGGCAGGAAACATCCTGTCCACTCCCAGGGGAACAGCAGGAAAGAAAGGGAGTGGAAAGAGGAGAGAACTGAAAGAGAGGGGCAGGAAAAGGGTAGAAAGAGAGCGTAAGTGTGCAGGGTCTGTTATTTAAAGGAGTCCTTTGCATACAGAGCATGCAATCATGAAACCCTGGGCTGACCAGGGTACTGCCTGAGTGCATTCTGTCAGGTGACAGGGGCAGGTCAGCATAATGCCTGAATCCTTACAATGAGGAGGGGCATTGGAAGTATTGCAAGGTCCTCTTTTTCTTTTGATTTTTTTAAGAAGATAACAATTACACTGGTTTGGCAGCCCTGCTCAGAGACAACTGACAACAGGGATCTGCTCACTGGATCCAAACTCAGCAGCAGGATCCAACACACCCAGACACTGCCAAGGCCCCCGCTAACAGTTCCCCCTCCATCCACTGGCCCAGGTAGGCCGAGAGGTGTTTCCAGTTCCAATTAGGAGGCCCTGCTCAGAGATTTCTGACACCAGGGATCTGCTCACCCGATCTGAACTCCGAAGCGGGACCCAACATACCCAGACACTGCCGAGGCCCCGGTAACAGTGCCACCTCCATTCACAAGAAGAGGACTGACATCAGAGTATTGGATCTGTTTGCATCAACCAGAAGGGAACCTTGGTCCCATACCCACCAGGAGAGGAAGAGACTCCTGCTACACCCACCAGAAGAAAGGATGAGAAGAGGACAAGGTAAAAGCACATCCAACAACAGAAAACCCAATATGACACCACTGGAAGACTAGGAACCATACACCAACAAGACCTGAACATCAGAATGCAGATGAAGCAGAAGAGAATGACCTTAAAAACATCTTCATGAAAATGATAGAGGACCTCAAAGGGGACATAAGAAAATCCCTTAAGGAAATGGAAGAAAAAGCAAACCAAAAAATACAAGATATCAACAAATCTCTCAAGGAAACAGTTCAAGACCTAAAAATTGAAATAGAGGCAATAAAGAAAGCACAACCTGAGGGAATGCTGGAAATAGAAAAGCAGGGTAAACAATCAGGAACTACAGACATAAGCATAACCAACAGAATACAAGAGATGGAAGAGAGAATCTCAGGAGTTGAAGACACACTAGCAGAAATAGATTCATCAACCAAAGGAAATCTTAAGTCCAACAAATCCCAAACACAAAATATCCAGGAAATATGGGATAACGTGAAATGTCCAAACCTAAGAATAATAGGTATAGAAGAAGGTGAAGAAATCCAACTCAAAGGCACAAAAAACATATTAAACAGAATCATAGAAGAAAACTTTCCGAACCTAAAGAAAGACATGCTAATGAAAATACAAGAAGCCTACAGAACACCAAATAGACTGAACCAAAAAAAAGGTCTCCTCGCCACATCATAATCAAAACACCAAACATACAGAATAAAGAGAAAATATTAAGAGCAACAAAAGAAAAAGGTCAGAATTACACCTGACTTTTCCATGGAAACTCTGAAAGCCAGAAGGTCCTGGATCGATATTCTACCTACACTAAGAGACCATGGATGCCAGCCCAGACTACTATACCCAGCAAAGCTTTCAATCAATATAGATGGAGAAAACAAGATATTCCATGACAAAGCCAGATTCAAACAATACATGTCCACCCATCCAGCCTTACAGAAAGTTCTGGAAAGAAAACTGCGACCCAAGGAAATTAACTACAACCAGAAAAATATAGGCAATAGATAATCCCACTTTACCAACAGCCAAAAGGAAAAAGGGATAGAATCCCACACATAATTTAGCCACGATCACCAAGTCAAAAACAAACAAGAATGAATAATCAATGGTCATTAATATCCATCAACATTAATGGTCTTAACTCGCCTATAAAAAGACACAGATTAGCAGAATGGATAAGAAGACAGAATCCTTCCTTCTGCTGCATACATAAAACACACCTCAACTTCAAAGACAGACAGTACCTGAGAATTAAAAGTTGGGGAAAGATTTTTCCAATCAAATGGACCCAAGGAACAAGTGGGGATAGCAATCCTAATATCCAACAAATTGGACTTTAAACTAAAATCAATCAAAAGAGATGAAGGAGGTCACTTCCTACTCATTACAGGAGAAATCCATCAGGATGAAGTCTCAATTCTGAACATTTATGCCCCAAATACAACAGCATCTACGTTTATAAAAGAAACATTACTAAAACTCAAATCACACATAAAACCACACACACTTACAGTGGGAGACTTCAACACCCTACTCTCACCACTGGACAGGAACACCAGACAAACTTAACAAACTTAACAAAGAAACATAAGAACTAATAGAAGTTATGGCACAATTGGACTTTACAGATATCTATAGAACATTCCATCCAAATACAAAACAATTTACCTTCTTCTCAACGCCACATGGAAACTTCTTTAAAATTGACCACATACTTGGCAACATAGCAAACCTCAACAGGCAGAAAAAAATTTAAATAACCCCTGTGTCTTATCAGACCACCATGCTTTAAAGTTAGAATTGCAGAAAACCTACAAACTCATGGAAATTAAGTAACACCCAATTGCACAATTCATGGGTCCAGGAAGAAATAAAAAAGAAATTAAAGATTTCCTAGAATTCAATGAGAATGCAGACACAACACATCCAAATCTATGGAATACTTTGACAGCAGTGCTAAGATGAAAGTTCATAGCGCTAAATGCCCACATGAAGAAACAGGAGAATAATCACACTAGAGAATTAAGAGCACAACTGAAAGCTTTAGAAAACAAAGAAGCCAATACACCCCAAAGGAGCAGTCACCAGGAAATAATCAAATTGAGGGCTAAAATCAATAAGATGGAAACTAGGAGAACAATACAAAGAATCAATATAACGAAGAGTTGGTTCTTCGAGAAAATCAACAAGATACAGACCTTTATCCAAACTTACCAAACAGCAGAGAGTGAACATGCAAATTAATAAAATTAGGAATGAAAAGGGGGACATAACAATAGACACAGAGGAAATCCAGAGAACCATCAGGTCATATTTCGAAAATGTAAAGGAAATGGACAATTTTCTGGACAGATTTCACTTACCAAAATTAAATCAAGAACAGATAAGCAACTTAAATAGACCTATAACCCCTAATGAAATTGAAGCAGTCATCAGAAGTCTCCCAACCAAAAAAAAAAGCCCAGGGCCAGATGGCTTTAGTGCAGAATTCTACCAGAAATTCAAGGAACAGCTAATGCCATTTCTCCTCAAAGTATTCCACACAATAGAAGCAAGAGAGCCATTGCCAAACTCTTTTTATGAAGCTTCAATAACCTTGATACCCAAGCCACAGAAAACACAACTAAGAAAGAGAATTACAGACCAATATCCCTCGTGAACATTGATGCAAAATTTCTCAATAAAATACTGGCAAATCAAATCCAAGAACACATCAGAGAAATTATCCACCATGATCAAGTAGGCTTCATCCCAGGGATGCAAGGGTGGTTCAACATATGAAAATCCATCAATGTAATCCACCATATAAACAGACTGAGGGGGAAAAAAAAACACGAGATCATCTCATTAGATGCCGAAAAAGCCTTTGACATAATCCAACACCCTTTCATGATAAAGGTCTTGGAGAAATCAGGGATAACAGGAACATACCTCAACATAATAAAAGCAATATACAGCAAGCTGACAGCCAACATCAAATTAAATTCGGAGAAACTCAATGCAATTCCTCTAAAATCAGGTACAAGACAAGGCTGTCCACTCTCTTCATACCTCTTCAATATTGTCCTTGAAGTTCTAGCTAGAGCAATAAGACAACAAAAGGAGATTAAGGGAATACAAATAGGAAAGGAAGAAGTCAAACTCTCACTATTTGCAGATGATATGATAGTCTACATAAGTGACCTGAAAAACTCTACCAAGGAACTCCTACAGCTGATTCACACATTCAGCAAAGTGGCAGGATACAAGATTAACTAAAAAAAATCTGTAGCCCTACTATATACGGATGACACATTAGTGGAGAAAGAACTCAGAGGAGCATCTCCCTTTACAATTGCCACAAACAACATAAAATACCTTGGGGTAACACTAACCAAAAAAGTGAAAGACCTGTACTGTAAGAATTTTGAGTCTCTAAAGAAAGAAATTAAAGAAGATACCCGAAAATGGAAAGATCTCCCATGCTCTTGGATAGGCAGGATAAACATAGTAAAAATGGCAATCTTGCCAAAAGCAATCTACAGATTCAATGCAATCCCCATCAAAATCCCAACACATTTCCTCACTGACCTTGAAAGAACAATTCTCAACTTTATATGGAGAAACAAAAGGCCCAGGATAGTCAAAACAACCCTGTACAATAGAGGAACTTCTGGAGGCATCACCATCCCTGACTTCAAGCTCTATTACAGGGCTATATTCCTGAAAACAGCTTGGTATTGGCACAAAAATAGACAGGTAGACTAATGGAATAGAGTTGAAAACCCTGATATTAACCCACACACCTATGAACATCTGATTTCTGACAAACAATCCAAATTTATATGCTGGCACAAAGAGAACATCTTCAACAAATGTTGCTAGGCTAACTGGATGCTGACATGTAGAAGACTGCAGACAGATCCATATCTATTGCCAGGCACAAAACTTAAATCCAAATGGATCAAAGACCTCAACATAAACCCAGCCACACTAACCCTATTAGAAGTCAAAGTGGGAAATACCCTTGAAATAATTAGTACAGGAGACTGCTTCCTGAACATTATACCAGTACCACAGACACTGAGATCAACAATTAATAAATGGGACCTCCTGAAACTGAGATGCTTCTGTAAGGCAAAGGACACAGTCAGCAAGACAGAACAGCAGCCCACAGACTGGGAAAAGATATTCACCAACCCCAAATCTGACAGAGGGATGATCTCCAAAATATACTCAAGAAGCTAGTCTCCAAAACACCAAACAATCCAATTAAAAAGTGAGGTACAGAACTAAATAGGCAATTCTCAATAGAGGAATCTAAAATAGCCAAAAGACACATAAGAAAGTATTCAACATCCATAGCCATCAGGGAAATGCAACTCAAAACAACTCTAAGATACCATCTTACTCCTGTCAGAATGGCCAAAATCAAAAACACCAATGACAATTTATGCTGGAGAGGATGTGGAGAAAGAGGAACACTCCTCCACTGCTGGTGGGAGTGCCAACTTGTACAGCCACTTTGGAAATCAGTATGGAGACCCCTAAAGAAAATGGAATGAGTCTACCACAAGATCCAGCAATTCCACTCTTAGACATAGACCCAAAAGAAGCACATTCATACAACAAGGACATCTGTTCAATGGTGTTCACAGCAGCACTATTTGTAATAGCCAGAAACTGGAAGCAGCCTAGATGCCCCTCAGCCGAAGAATGGATAGAGAAAAATGTGGTATATTTACACAATGGAGTACTACTCAGTGTAAAAAAAAAAAAAATGGAATCTTGAAATTTGCAGAAAAATGGGTGGAACTCGAAGAAACCATTCTGAGTGAGGTAACCCACTTACAGACAAACATGGTATGTACTCACTCAGATGTGGATTTTAGACATAGAGTAAAGGATTACCAGCCTACAATTCACACTGCCGGAGAAGCTAGTAAACAAGGAGGACCCTAAGAGAGACATACAAGGTCCCCTGAAGAAGGGAAAAAGGTCAAGAAACTCTGAGGAAATTGAGAGCACAGGAAGAGGTGGGAGGGAGCTAGGAGAATGAGAAGGGAAGAAGAGGAGGGATGCAGAGGACATGAGGGAGCAGAAAGGTTGAGTCAGGGGAAGAATAGAAGATAACAAGAATGGAGATACCATAATAGAGGGAGACATTTTAGGTTTACAGAGAAATCAGGCACTAGGGAAATGTCTGGAGATCTACAAAGATGACACCAGCTAACAATCTAAGCAACAGAGGAGAGGCTGCCTTAAATGCCCTCCCCTGATAATGAGATTGATGACTGATTTATATGCCACCCAATAGCCCTCATCCAGCAGCTGGTAGAAGTAGAAGCAGACACCCACAACTAATCACTGAACTGGAATCCAGTTGCAGAGAAGATGAGTGAAGAGCAAAGGGGTTCAGAACAGGCTGGTGAAACCCACAGAAACAACTGACCTGAACATCGGGGAACTCTTGCTCCCCAGACTGATAGCTGGGATACCAGCATGGGACTGATCCAGACCCCAGGATCATGGATTTCATTGAGGAAACCTCAGATATCTACTGAACTACTCCCATAGTAGTTCAGTACTTATCCCTAGCATAGGTGTGGACTTTGGGAGCCCATTCCACATAGAGGAATACTCCCTGAGCCAAGACACACAGGGGTGGGCCTAGGCCCTATCCCAAAGGATATGACTCTTATGACACCCTATGGAAGGCCTCACCATCCAGGGGGAGCAGAAAGGATATGTGATAGGTAGGGTTTTAGTTGGGGGTGGGGGTGGTAGGGGAAAGACGAGAGGCAGAAGTGAACTGGGATTGTCATGTAAAACAATCTTGTTTCTAATTCAAATTTTAAAAATCTGGGAAACAAAAACACTCATGTACATAAAATTTAAAAAAAAACAAAAAAACCAAGGTCGTAGTAACCTCTAGAAGTCAAGTATGGTTGCTGTTGAGGTGAGGGTGCTGAGAAAAGTTTGGTTTTGTTTCTATTTTTCCATACAGTTTGAAACTTTTTGATGTATACTCCACTGAATACATTTTTAATGACTTCAGGATCTCTAGACTGGAGAAAGGACAACAGCTTCTTATTTGCGTTGACCCTGGTTTTCTCTGCCTCCTTTCTGAATCTTACAGTGACCCATCTCCGACATCATGGCACACCCCATTGTGCAAGAAATCATACACCACCCACTAACCTCCACTAAGCGTGCTGGCCAACTTTTGGAAGAAAAAACTTAAGTAAGATCATTTCTGAGAGCCCCTTAATTTTGAACGGAAGAAAATTTCATTTAGTCCATCAGTCACTGAGCAAGGAGCTTAATGCTCACACCCTGCCAGTGGGAAGGCAACCTTTGTTTCTCCGTTTTACAGAAACGTCCTGGGTTTTGGAGACTCGCTAAGTAGCTTCAACGCTGCACTTTTCCCTGGATCATGTGAGTTTTCGTTGTCTCTGTTTCTCAGTGAGGGCCTTAAAGCTGGTACCCTAATCTGATACACATCTTTTAACCCCGTGACAGGCAGTCTGCAGCCTATCAGTTCCTCCAACAGTTTCTCCAACAGTTCCTCCAACACCTCAACTGAGCCCATGAACGCCAGGCACCAGAGGTTCAGGATGTTTGCACCCTTCACACTCTGGTCTTTTCTTTTTATCTTCCTAGGCCAGGCCTGAATAATGTAATCTGATCCCCCGCCCCCACCCCTCCTCCGAAAGAAAGAAATAGACTGCGGAGCAGGTTCTTTGAGCTTTGCCACCCACTCAAACCCTGCCGCTGGAGCCTGAAGTTCCGGTGATGTTCAGGAGGGGGCGCTCAAGCCGCGCTAGTCTAGATGCTTGCGACAGCAACTGTTTCCAAAAGAGACTCCTGCCTCCAGGAGCTCTGCAGTGGAAGAAAAACGCAAAAGGGGGGCAAGGACAGGCGGAGCAGACACCTCACATTCCCACTGGCAAGGGGTCCTCAGTTTTGTCAAATCAGCCTGGGGCTGAGAAGTGGGGCCCTCAGTTACTCCTTGCCTCCTTTTAAAGTACACAACAAACAAAAACACATTGATCACCTAGCACATTATGTTTCTTTTAAGTAGAGCCCTCCGAATCCTTCTGGCCCACAGGGGAGCCCCTTGGCTCTTCCAGCCCTTTTAACAGGGAGAAAAGCTGACCCTGGGGACCTCAGACTCTGACTTGTGATGAAGAAAGGTGGGCAAAGTAGGATAGACTCCAGGGGCCTGATTTGTGAGAGTGGAGGCTTGGGGAGGCTTGGTTACTAGAACAAGCAAACTGCTGCGACATCCATACTTTAATCTTTGCAAAGGGTCACCACTAGAGATAAGGGAGGTGTAGGCACTGACCTGTAAGAGAGCCAGACACAACACGGGTCTGCGCCCTGATGCAGGGCAAACAACAGACAATACCTGAGCTCAGCAGTCATCCTAGCAGATTCCAATCTGCAGTTCTGGTCTGAGGACTTCATCTAAAGTAAAGGCAATGCTTCTGATAAAGGAGCTGTGCGGCCAGCTTTTTCTTTGGTGTGTGTGTGGGGGGGGATGTGTGTGTGTGTGTGTGTGTGTGTGTGTGTGTGTGTGTGTGTGTGTGGATGTGTGTGTGTGGATGTGTGTGTGTGTGTGTGTGTGTGTGTGTGTGTGAGAGAGAGAGAGAGAGAGAGAGAGAGAGAGAGAGGAGAGAGAGAGTATGTGTTTTACTTTAAAAATACTTTTTACTTAAACTTTGAAAACTTCATTCATATAATGTACTTTGAGCATATCTGTTTACTGCTACTTCGTCCAACTCCTTACCCTTTACCCCATCTTTGTCTCATACACACACACACACACACACACACACACACACACACCCCTCTATCATCTGACAGGTCCATTCTAACCAGGGACCACAGGATTCTCTTCTCCACTAATGTTGATCTCTCTTCACACACACACACACACACACACACACACACACACACACACACACACACTGAAGAATGGGTGACCTATGGCCACACCCCCAAAGTCATCAACAGCCAGTGGCTTCTCAGATAGGGTGGAATAAGGAAAGGGGTTCCCCTATTCTTGCTGAAATTTTGACTGGCTTGATCTTTTATAGGCCTCTTAATTAGCCACCCCCCCCCCAGGAAACTTTCTTCTCCCCCAGACAGGGTTTGCTCATCTGTAAAGTGGGGGAAACTGTGGCTGCCTCTCAGCCTTGGAGGAAGTGTGAACTAGAACAGGAGCCACTTTGTAGTTAAGTCTCCATTACCCACAAGAATAGGTTTCTTTTTCCAGTTAAGAATAAGTTTCTGTTTCCCAAACCTGATGTGCCCTACAAAACATGTTTTCCAACCGGCACTGAACTTGTGACCCCATGATGTATGGCTGCCCTTCTTTGCAAATACATTTTCAGGATACACTGATCTATACCCACGACCACCTACCCTATAATATGAGATTCCCTTTCCACATGATGTATTTTCTTGCTTTTACTATTACTTTTCATTGTACTTTTTCCAGCAGCCAAATTGTCTCACCTATGTAAACATGCTTACAGCTTTTTTCTCTTAACTTTAGGTCTTTCCTCATAAAAGGGACCTTAAAAAGCCAGTGCAGGGTGGGCCACGGGGTGGGGGGGTAAGGGGGGCTGCTCTGTAATGGGCATCTGCTCAGAATTCACTTGTTGCTGCTGTGGGCATTCATTCTTCCAGTTTCCAAGTGCTCTACAATAGGCACACTGGTTTCTCTGTAGTGGGATTTCTCTTCAGAGCAGCTGGATTATACAGTGTTGCTGCCGTGGCTTGTTCCGTTTTTTGTTTTGTTGTTTTTCTATTTGGTCTTCTTTACTGTCTCAGTTGTCAAATACCTTCTGGGCTAATTCTAACAGCTCTGACCAATTCTTTCCTGAGAATCCATCTGTCCTTTGAATTTTCTTACGTATGTCTGGGGCTGACTGGGTTATAAAGGCCAACTTAATGGCCTTGAGATTTGCCGTGTCTTCAGGATCTACAAGTGTGTACGCAGAAAAGCCTCCAGGAGGCGCTCTAGGAAAGCTGAAAGTGATTTGTCCGACCCTTACTTCACTCCAGCTACCTTAGGTGAATTAGTAGGCAATTATACACCATGGGGTCACAAGTTCTGCAAGGCAAAGGGTAGTTATACGGCAGTAGAGGCAATGGTGTCCAATGTTATGGTGGAAACTTCACCCCAGCCCCTGGCATCAATATACCCAAAGAATCTGGGATGTTATAAGTCCTACCCAAGCCCCCTCCCTTCTCTCTCTCCAAACCCTGCTGCATCTCAGAAAGCCCACAAAATGATGACCCCTCCCCCAGAGATGCTCAAGATCATTCCCACAGAGTATTTAAACTGTGGTCCAGAAAACATACTCTTGGTTTTTCTGGTCTACCTTTACTGTCTCCTCTCTGGTGGGCTGGAAGGCCATCGGGGAGTGTTTATCCATTAAACATGAGCTTTTTCTAATTTGGTCTGATTTGGATTACTGTGTTGGCGGGGGGTGGGGGGGTGTTATCGGGGTATAGAAACTTTACTCCCACCTCCCAGACTTGGTGATAGGTCAGGATGTGGCCATATGCCCTGAAGTGAACATCGCAGAACACAATAATTTAGTATCTTTTGTACTGGCTTTCCCAGAACACTCAAAACAGGGCGTATCCTTCCTTCCTGACCAATTCTCACGCTTTCACATTCACTTTACTTAGAGCTAATGCTAGAGTAGGAAAAAAAACTCCAGGTCAAGAGAATAGACTCTCTTGCCTGGAGAAAAGCTCACATTCCAGCCAGGCTGTGTCAATCACTTTAACTAAGAGACCATCTCTAGGAAGATGGCCTCACCTTAAGCCTCAATAAAGAGATAGGCCAGATAATTCATTTTTTTAAATTTATTTACAAGGCCACATTATTATTGTTATTATTATTATTATTATTATTATTATTATTATTATTAGTGTTTTGCCTGTGTGTATGTCTGCATGAGGATGTTGGATCTTGGAGTTACAGACAGTTGTGAGCTGCCATTTGGGTGCTCAGAATTGAACTTAGGTCCTCTGTGTTATTTTCTTTCCTAGAATCCCCTACCCCAGTCACAAAAGGGTCCTAAATCTGCCCACTTTTCCAAATGATTCACAAAAGCATAGCTTTTCCTTTTCTTCTGAAGGGACCGGCCCGGTTTTAGCAGCCATGACAGGCTAACATGTGCTTGCCTGACCTTATCCCTCCTGTCCTACTCACTAGGAGGTCAGATACCCTCGAGGCAAGGAACCAATCAGAAGTTAGCTGGCGGGGCTGTGCTTTAAGGCTCTGGGTGTTCTTTACATACAAGTGCATAACAGTGACGCTCAGAGAATAGCAACCACCCTGGGAGGGCCTATAGGCCATAACAACCAGTTGACCAATCAACATAGGACAAGTCACCCAAGCCTGGAAGCACACCAATCATGAGACTGGTGCATACCACTAGACACTCAGGTTATGCTATCTGATATATTCCCCACCTGGTTTCTATGGGTCTTTCTCCAACCATCCTTCCAGGTGGATGGATAGAGGGCCCAAGCTAATGGGGTTAACTCATAAAACAACTACAATAAAAGACTCTTTCCTTTTGCATTGAAATGGGTCTCTTGGTGATTTGGGGGTTTCAGAATTTGGGCACAACGCTTCTATTTCTTTTCTGAGCATGCTTTCATTAACACTTGGGCCCACCCCACCCCCACCCAACAGTTTGAGTTCCTTGCTCTTTTTCTAAAGGCCCCCTCCCAGCTGTATGACCACTTTTTAAAATACCATGGATAGCCCCTTCCCTCACCTACTCTCCTCTTCTGGGTGAACGCTACTATTTCAGCTTGCCAGCCCTGGGGGTTTTCTTTTAAACACTAGTAAAGCTGTTTTTGCGCTTCCACTTGTGCCCATTCTTACCTTTTATTTTGTTAATAAGACTAAGAACCCCAAAGTTGACCCAGTATCTCCCCAGTATCACTAAAAATGTTCTGTGTGTTGCTGGCACCCCTCTTCAGCCCAGCTCTCTCCTTTTGTCACTCTAAACCATGATTGTGCTTCTGATCCCAAAGATGTCCCTCCAGTGCAAGCTCTTAGCCACCTCACTCTCAGAGAGACACTGTTCAGTTATATATCATCCATCTCCTCACGGCTAAGGCATCAGTGTCCTAAGGTCAGGGGCTCTGTGTCTCCTGAGAACCTAAGCAGGCTGAGACAGTCTCAGTTTATGGATCTCTGTCCAGTTAGTAGACCTTCACATAGCCTCAGAAGTGACTGAGACTTCCTTAGCTTGAGTCTCACCCTTTGCGATCTGTACTGTAAGCTCACTCTTGGCCTTTCGCCCCAGCTGTTATCTACATCACCACAGGCCTCCTGCTGATTCCTGAAACTTCACCTTTGTCCTTACTGCCTGACCCAAACTCTCCTCTTCCTTAGCATGAAGGCCACATCCCTGTCTAGATTCAGGCACATTTCATTCAGGAAGCATGTGACCCATCAAACAGAACTGTCTACCTCTGTCTTAGTCTGTTTCAGCCGCTACAGAAATACCACAGACTGAGCAATTTGGAAGCATCATAAATTGATTGCTCAACAATTGTGAAGGCTGGAATACCCAAGATCCCAGCACAGCAGGGCAAGCCTCTGGTGAAGGACCATCTCTGCTCCAAGATGGTCTTCTAGAGGTTCTGAGTTCAATTCCCAGCAACCACAATGTGGCTCACAACCATCTGTAATATGATCCGATGCCCTCTTGGGGCCTTCTGCAGAACACTGTAAACATACTAAATAAATAAATCTAAAAAAAAAAAAAAATCCTCAATCTGAGTGTGGTGGCACATGCCTTTAATTCCACACTTGGGAGGCAGAGGCAGGTGGATTTCTACATGTGTGAAGCCAGTCTGGTTTCAGGGCAGCCAGAGCTATATAGTAAGATCCAGTCTCAAGACCAAACAAATCTGTAGGTACAACCTAAATTTTCAATTTCTTTCTTTTCTTTTTCTTTTTCTTTTTTTGTTTTTTGTTTTTTATGTTGTTGTTGTTTTGTTTTGTTTTTTCGAGACAGGGTTTCTCTGTGTAGCTTTGGAGCCTATCCTGGCACTCGCTCTGGAGACCAGGCTGGCCTTGAACTCCCAGAGATCCACCTGCCTCTGCCTCCTGAGTGCTGGGATTAAAGGCCTGCGCCACCAATACCCCGCATAAATTTTCAATTTCTATGTAGAAGCATAGAAGATAAAGCCTTTAGACGATGACTAAGCCTAAAGGACACTGTCCTAGTGTATGGGGTTAGAAACAGGCAGAAGAAAATACATACAGCTTTCGATCATTTTTGCCCTTTCTTTTCCACAATGTGAAGGGCAATAAGGCCCTCAGCAGACTCTCAAATGCCGGTGTCTTGATCTTGGCCTTCTCAGCATTCAGAGTTGTGAGAAGTAAACTTCTATTATTTACTCAGTATCCAGTCTCCAGTATTTTGTCATAGCATCAGAAATAGCCTAAATTAAGCCCAGATGTGATACAGAGGAGAAGGGACAAGTATAAAGGATGCAAAAAGTGAAACTAGGAAAATAGCACTTAGTTATCATATGGACCACAGCATCAGTGCACATGACACATGTACTGTTGTATCCTATGCCAAGTGTTTTGGTTTTTATTTATTTCAAGTTTCATTTACATTCCAACCACAGTTCTCCCTCCCACCCCTCCTCCTGCCCCCCCCACTCCTCTCCATGCCCACCCCCTATCCACTCCTCCCAACAGGTAAGGGCTCCCATGAGGAGTCAACAAAGTCTGCCCAGTGTTTTGATAGTGACATAAATGGATAGCCATCTGAGTTAACCAGTGGATGGGGCTTCTTTCGGGCCAAAGGTGAGCTGCAGCACAGCTTGATTGCTCAAGCCTCACCCAGTCCGTTCTTGCTTGCTCATACATTCTTGGTTCTCTGCCCCTCCAATCTCACTCTGTGCTTCAGCTGAACCACTCCAGGGGATTCCTCCTAAGTGCTGGACTTTTTCCAGACCTTTAAGCATTTGAGACACAGTTTCCCCAGAGGAGAATGCCCTTGGCTCCATCAAGTGCCCAGCACAACTTCAACTTCACATAGCCTCTTGCTATGTGAAGCCTTCCCAGTGTCCTCCAAGGAGCAAAGTAGTGTCTTGTTGAGTCTCTCTGGTAGTTGTAAGCATCTGTCTCTGCATGCCCTTCATGAAGCACAAAGCTGGGTGTGGTGGCAGGGTCGAGGCTAGCATCTGAATCCCTCTGCCCTGGTTCCACAGCTCTCACAATCATTAGCATTCTCTCACACTGAGTGGATCCTCAACCTCCCTCCCAACATAGGCCTTTGGTACCTGTCAGCATCCTTGGAACTTCATCTGCTCTCATGTTTGCTTTCTCCGGTAGGAAGCAATTAAGACATACAGTGAAAGTAGGGGTAGAAATCTTTGGAGAATATGAATTCTTAAATGGTGGAAAAGAATAAATTCTATTCAAGAGTTTAAAGTTGATCCCTTACAAGAAGTAGCTGATTGACCTACCTGTTTATGTGTATTGATAAACTGGAAACTTCAGGAAGTGTGAGTACAAAGTTCACCTTGAACTAATGCACCACAGAGCACATTCTGAGGATGCCTTTGGGGACAGCCTAGGCCACACTGAGTGCCTAACACAGGGTTTCTATTGCTGGGATGAAACACCACAACCAAAATTTGAGTTGGGGAGGAAAAGATTTATTTGTCTTACATGCTCCCATCACTGTTCACCCTCAAAGGAAGTCAAGACAGGAACTCAAACAGGGCAGCAACCTGGAGGCAGGAGCTGATGCAGAAGCCATGGAAGCTGCTGCTTACTGGCTTACAGTCAGTGGCTTGCTCAGCCTGCTTTCGTATAGAACCCAGGACCACCAGCCCAGAGGTGGCCCCACCCACAACGGGCTGGGCCTCCCCCCATCAATCACTAATTGAGATTATACCTTACATCTGACTCAGTCGAGGTCCCCTCTTTTCAGTTAACTCTAGCTTATGTCAAGTGAACTTTACACTAGCCAGGACACAGTATTGTGGGAAGAGAAGATTGGTCACTTAATTGGTCACAAGCCTAGTTCCAGGTTCAAGGAAAGAGCCTGTCTTAAAGAAACAAGATGGGGGATGATAGAGCAGGACACCTGGCACCTCCCCTTCTGACCTCACACAGACACATATATATGTGTGCATCCTTGCACACACACACACACACACACACACACACACACACACACACACACACAAAATAATAACAAAATAAAATATTTTCTAATAAGTTTATGTACTAAATCAAAAGTTTCACCAAGCGAAGGCA
Organism: Cricetulus griseus; assembly: GCF_003668045.3. Taxonomy (NCBI): domain Eukaryota; kingdom Metazoa; phylum Chordata; class Mammalia; order Rodentia; family Cricetidae; genus Cricetulus; species Cricetulus griseus. The sequence goes on from NC_048600.1 coordinate 21,172,044, forward strand.
TAACCTGGAAAAGATGAATGCTGAGATCTCTATGCTGTTTTTGTACTTTGCTACATAGTTTGGCCATATATACTCAGTACTGATGAGAAAATGGGACATAAAGGCCTAGGTGGAACTTGGCTCTACACCAGGTATGTGACTTTTGGCAAGGTTACTTGTGTTGTGGGTTACTGCTTCCTAATGCTGGCCATGGAGATGAAAGTAAAGATTCAATAAAGGACATTATGAACAGCCAACCCGACAACTCAGATAATGGGTCTACACTGCCCTCTTGGACTAGAATAGAATAGCCCATTCAGTGCTTTCAAAAACACTTCCTGTGCAAAGTCTCTGGTCCCTCCCCTATCAGGTCTGTCCAACCACCTGAATGAAAAGAAACGGAGTCAGTAAAGTTTGTATAAAGACAATGATTGACAAGAGGGAAGGTCAGCAGCCTCCATACCCATGGTTAGAAGCACAGATCTGAGTCCTAGGGCACCTGCTGTAGCATGATGGTTCTCGTATTCCACAGCAAAGGATTAGACCAGGGACACCTGGTTACAAATAGGAAGAGAGTCAGTTTATGCCCACACTTTTAATCACAGAGCTCATGAGGCAGAGACAGGTGGATCTCTATGAGTTCAAGGGCAGCCTGGTCTGCACGGGGAGTTCCGGGAAGGAAAAAAAAAGGAGGGGGAAACACCCCTGAGAATGGGACCCCCAAAGCCCTGGGCCATAAAGTCCTATAAAGGTCATAGCACCCTCCCATGCCCAGATAGAGAAGGGTTTCTAGTCTCTCCACATCAGGAGACAAACAATTGTCCATATGGCCCTGCCTCTGTCCTAGCCATCTCAGAAGCCTTTTGCTTTCTTCTTTCTTGGAGTTCAAGGTTCTGTCTGGGTCGAAAATATCAAAATCAAACCCTTCCTAGTAAGGATACAGGTGCTGCTTAGTATCTGCATTTCATTGGCCCATTGGGCATCTTCTCAGGATACCAGCAGCAGTGTGGGAGGGGGAATAGAAAGGAGGGTGAGTATAGACAGGGAAGAAGGAGAGGGGAGAGGAGCGGAGCTAGACAGACTTTGGTTCCTTTCAAGGCATCATGAGCTGAGCCCAAAAGGTTCAAGGCCCAAGTCTAGCAGAGAATCCCATCCCCACCTCCAGGGACTTGGAGATTGTATGCAAAGCCCTTACAGTGGGATCTCAGGGGCACACACATTATTTGCTTGCGTGTTTGTTTGTTTGTTGCAGTACCCAGGATCGAACCCAGCAAGCATCTGACCATTAAGTTACATATCCAGCTCTCACTATTACTTTTGAAAAGGTTATTTTTTAAACCCGGGAGTTGTTTCCCCCTCCCCATACCATTCCACCCACACCCAACCCCCCCCCACTCACACACACACTCACACCTTGCTTTGGTTCTCAACTGTTCAGCTCCAGCAGCAGAAGTACAAGCAGAACAAAAGAGCTCAGGCTCTTGCGAATTGTGGAACACTTTATTGAACACAAGTGAGAATATGGTAGATTTCAGCTTTCGATTAAGACTCTAAGCGTCAGAAAAGGGAATAAAAAGAAGTTCTATGGAAACATTAAAGGAGAGGGGTAGAAGTTCAAAGAGAAATAATTCAGAGGATGAGATGAAATGCTTTATGTGGTGAGAGAAACGAAGTCTCCAAGAGGAGGGACGAAAAGGGACTTTAGCCTTTGCTGAGAGCCTTCTAAAAGCCAAGCCAAGCTCACCCAGCAAGCTGGGAAGGAGGCAGTATGACAACAGGCCAAGAGTTCTGAGCTCTGAGCTCTGAAGAACTGAGCCATGAGCTAAGCATGAAGCATGCTGCTGGCTAACCATGGGGCTTTGTGTCCCTTGGCCATCCTAAACCTGTTTCCATGCTCTCAAAGTAGGAAACTCACTGAGTGTCCATCTCCAGGGTTGTTATGGAGAACTGTGTCAAAGAGTCAGTGGCCCATAGCCAGACACAGACACATAGATAGTGTTTCTTCAGTCTTTTCCTTTTCCCAGCACCAGAAATAGCTTATTGCTATTCTGAAGCTCAGCCTGAGCCAAGCTAAAAGCCAAGTGCTTTTAGCCACTCCCCAGAGGGATCAGCAACCTCCTCTAGTTCTGCTCCCTACAAGGGAGGCCCCTTCTCAGGAAGTGTCTGCTGCAGGATCAAATGCCCCCAGACCTTTGCCTCTCCAAAACGGAGTTGTGTTGCAAGCCAACAGTCCAGCGTGAGTGAGGGCAAAGCTAAAGGTCACGGGTAACCTCACAGAAAGCCCAACTTCTGGCTTTTCAGAGACCTCTTCATTCATGAGCTCAAGCCCAACTAACAGGTGACAGTGGGACTTTGGGGATCTCCTTCTGTCTCTCTCTCTTCCCCCTCCTTCTCCCTCCCCCCTCTCCCTCTGTGTGAGAGGGGGTTGGATTATATATGTGTGACATGTACACATAGGTGTGTGCACGTGAATGTCAAAAGTCTTCTTCAACTGCTTCTCTGCTTTAATTTTAAGGTGGATTCTTCCAGTTGGGTGGTGGTCTTACACTCCTTTGATCCCAGCATTGGAAGGCAGAGGCAGGAGGATCTCAGTGAGTTCTAGGCCAGCCTGCTCTAGAAAGCTAGGTCCAGGACAGCCAGGACTGTTACTCAGAGAAACCCAATCTCAGGGGGAAAAAAAGATTGATTCTCTCACAAAACCTGAGCTCATCTGTTCAGCCATGCTGTCTTCCTGGTGTACAGCAGAATCTTTCTGGCTTTCCCTCCTCGACACTGGGATTACAGACTTGAACCATCACACCAGTATTTTCTTTATTTTTTGTTCATTATGTTTTGTTTATGTGAATGTTGGGGATCTGAACGCAGATCCTTAAGTTTGCAAGACAAACACTTCACTGAGTAGGCCATTCCAGCTCCTTGAGGGAACATTTGAAAGTAAAAGCAGAGACCTTGCAATTCTTTTGCATTACTTGGTCCCCAGGACAAACCAAATTTCCCAAATTTTTGAATCATTCTTAATATTGAACTTACAAACTCAAAAGCAGGGGGCACTTGATTCTCACTTGTCTAAGTAAAAAAGGAAAGTAGTATTTGGTCTCAAATTGATTTTGAGACCAACTGGTTCTCTCCAAGGCTATAGTACTATTCTGCCTGCTTTTCTCTAACACAGAGCACAGCATGTGTGCACTTGATTAGGAACACACACACACACACACACACACACACACACACACAAACACATGCTCACACATGCTATCTCACATGAACACGTACAGAGGACAAAGTCCCTCAAGGAAATTCTCCATAAATAGCAATCTTTTCTTGTTTCTTCACCAAACACCAAAAACATTAGTAGACAAGAAACTCATGAGGATTCATATAAATAGGATGGTGTTTAATCACTCAGCCCCAGCACCCTACTATCACTTGAAAATAAAACGTGCCATTCTTAGGTTATAAAACCTCTAGTCACAAGTGAAGCTAAATTCTACCTAGACACAATTTCAGTTGTACTAAAAATCCGTGAGTTGAAAATGCAGCAATAAAAATAATCAAAAAAGAAATTTAAACCTTTTGGAACTAGGAAAAATTAAACGAAGGAAAAAAATCACATAAGCCATAAAACAGCAATGACAAAAAGTACTTGATCATATAAAAATGAAAAACTTTCAGGAGCAAGGTGTAACATAATCAAAATTATAAACATAAAGCAACATAAAGACAAATGTAAAAAGAATCTCAAATCCACCAAATCATAAGGAGATATTTCAACCCATGTACTGTACTTTACCTAATTAACAAGAAGACACTCCACAAAAACTGCCACACTGCAGGAGAGGAACCAAAATTAATAGTAGTCTCATTAGATCAAAGAAAACTGCTCCATCTCAACTAGTAAATGAATAAAGTAAAACTGACATGATGCTGTCACTGTGTTTGCCTGCTACCAATTCTTGAGGTGGCTGCTAGCCAGTGATTATGTGGGACCACTGTTTTACCACATGAGATTTGTGGAAATAGAAATAACTACACACTTTAATGAAAGTGATCAAATAATAGTTATTAACATGTAAAACCTGCACATACTCTGACCTACGAATACTCTTCTGGAGGACTTCTAAGGCTAATTTAAAAATTACCAGTGTACAAAGCTTTTTGTCTCTATTTAACAAGGCATTTATTTATTTATTTATTGGTCATGAAATAACCCCAAACAACTTAAATGTCATCCAGAAGGTGCCTCATTCAAGAAATTATGCAGAACCGGTGCTGGGGAGTATTGTTGGACTGGGAAAGCCATCATTCAATTTTCTCATCTATATAATCAAAATAATAGTGGCATTTATGTCACATATATATTTATGCAAATTTACAGTGCTGGGTCAGAATCAGAGGTACAGAAATAAAGATGATCCTCAAAGTGTACATCTGCGAATATTTATTAACTACATTTGTGTCATCAAAGGAAAGATGAGAAGAGGTTAAACATGACATTGTGAACACAGCCAATGCTTTTGTAATTTATGTAATTAAAAACAAGAAAAATACCAAAGAGGGGGATCAACAGGAAACATGAACAGAATATTGAGTCACTAAAGACAAACACCAGTGGCTAATAACCACAACAAGGAAGAGACACTCAGAAAAGAACCTCCTTCAATATGATGCCCTCTGATTTCAGAATAACCAAACTGGGGCTGTAGATACCCAGTAGGATAGGCACCTGGAAGAGGAAATGTGACTGTATATAGGGACATATGGGGTAGTGGGGGACACGGGGTAAAGGAAGTGTATGGGTGAGTGTAGGACAGTTAGACCTTGTAGATGAAATAAATTCCTTTAGAGGGGTCAGAGAAAGCCTTGGGTTATAATTCTGGCCTATGCAATTATCTATGGAGTTCAAATTGACTTTGTTTTAAGCCAGTCTCTTCCTTGAAAAAATTCATATGTGAAGCAATGAGATCACATTCACGCCCGGCCTGAGACTAAGAGCTGCTGCTCCTTAAGCTCAGCTTCTTGGCCACCCTGTGATGCTGGGACCCTTCCTCCTTTCTCCTGTTCCCAGACACTGCAGCCTACGAGCCCTGTCCTTATTTTCCATGCCTTAGAGACGGGAAACTCTGGTCATAGGATCTTCAATGTCTTAAGTTAGCCCAGTCTACCTGCTTATGACTTCCTTTTTATTGTGATACAAATTCCTTCTGCAATGAAATGATTTTACTCCTAGCCAAAAAAAAAAAAAAAAAAAAAAAGTAAAGGCATGCTCACACACACACACACAGACACACACACACACACACACACACACACACACACGGGGAGAGAGGGAGGGAGGGAATGAGGGAGGGAGGGAATGAGGGAGGGAGGGAGAGAGAGAGAGAGAGAGAGAGAGAGAGAGAGAGAGAGAGAGAGACTGAGAGAGCAACAACTGCTTACTTGGTACAATCTTCCTAAATAAGAATCCAAGCTTCACAATGGATCCCGTACAAAATACAAGTTTCATTCCAACAGAAAGAAGGTTCCCCAAACCAAAATGGTAGGAGAATATAGTTATAGGCATTCAACATTATCAAAAAGAGTGTCTTTAAACTGTATTGAACCTTTGAAAGACACAGGACAAAATAATCTGTCTCTTTGCAAAAGCCAAGTCATTGGATACATGATGAGACTATCCGGAACTGTCCTGCTTGCCTGGCAGGTGAATGTCCCCGCAGCTCCAGCAGGTCAGGTGGAAGTCCCTTTCAACTTAGCAGATCACCAGATTGCCTCACTAAGTGTCCACAGATGATAACTCTGTCCTATTGTCCTGGAAGACAAGTTCAGGGTCTTCAGAACTCCTCTATGCCTGTTCATAGGTCTGGAACCAGCAGGATTCCCCAACGGGCAGAACTCACACACTCTGGGGCCTAGACTCTCTTCCACCGCCGTTGAGGAGGTCTGTAAGTTCCCCAATGTACTTGATAGTGTACTTGAGTGTCTGGATCTTGGTGAGCGGCTGGCCTCTCTGGCTGTAGACAGGGGGCAGGTAATTCCGGAGCGTGTGCAGGGCATCTGCCAAGGTCCGCATCCTGAGTTTCTCTCTCTCGCTGGCTTTGCGTCTCCGCTGGACAGACATTTTGACTTTGCTGCCCTTCTGGCCTTTGAGACCACCAGAGGCTTGTAGGTAGGCGGGTTGGAAAGCTAACATGCTATAGTCCAACTCTACCAGGCCACCAGCCCCATGGCTGCTGAAGCCATCGCTGCCTCCAATGCTGGCCCCGCTGTGCCCACAGGGCAGTGCAACCTCAGAGTAGGACTCCAGAGAAGGAACTGGGGAAAGGCTCTGAGTTGGGGATGCCTGGCTCAGCTCCAAGGGCCTGGCTCGGCTTTTCCAGTCCCAGGAGGCCAGCAGGCCAACGGTGTCAGAAGCATCAAGACCATCCTCCAGGTTGAGGAAAGTCTCTCCCAGGTTGTCCATATCCCCTGAGACAGCAGTGGAAAGTCTCCTTGGCAAATGTGAAAGAAAGTTCTGCTGCCCTGGCCAGAGACCAGCTCTCTTTTATGATGGTAGGGGATCAGGGACAAAGTGGCAAAGGGGCCCCTGGTGGAGGGAGTTCAAAGGAAGAAACCAAGGACCAAGATGGAAAATGAACTCCTCAGGTGTCACTTTCTCCTCGTTGATAATTAGCATCTTCCAGCTAAAATGTCTTTAAGCAGACCGGCCTCCAAGAGAAGAAAAAAGGAATTATCTTGTTGTAACTAAACCAATTAAGTCTGCATAACCAGGTTTAGCATTGTCCTGTGGAACTCATTAATGAGGAGCCAAAGAAAACAAGCCTGGTGATCTACAGCAAGGAGTGCCTCCTGGGGGGGGGGGGCGCTTTGGACCGGGAGGACCCACCCATCTCGGGGATATTTTAGAGTAGATGGGGTAGTTGTTGTTAGAGAAGAAGCATGGGGCTGCGACAAAGCAAGTCTGAGCTTTGATGCTCTTCTGTGTCAAATGCAGGCAATAATGGCTCCTATTTCCTGGGGCTGGCATAGCCTAGCATGCGGAAGGCTGTGATCAATGCTCACTTCTTTCTCCACTTTAGTTAACTGCCCCAGGTTTAAAAACAAAAGCAAAAACAAACAAACAAACAAAAACCTACTCATAGAAGGAGAGCTGGGAGTCTTATGGAGCAGGAAATATCCTTCTAGAAGCATTTTTTAAAAAGTCCTTGCTTTAAGTGATCACACCGGAATCCCTGCAGTAAGCAGACATCCATCAGACAACAGGACACTCCACAAAGCCAGGAACTTGCAAGTGTACCTGGCTGGCATTTAACCTGATGAAGGTCTTTTTAAAAATCCAGCTGCCTGGTCACACCTCGTTTTTTGAAATGTGTAGAGGAAGTGTGAAATTAACAAGAGTCATTTTCCCCCACCACTGCTGCAAATGCCACCAAATGTGTTAAGTTGGATAGCCTTGCTAGTTAGCTTCATTTCCTATATGTTCCCATAGACACTCACTTCGGAAAAGGAATTCCAAATTCCCCCATTTGTTCCAGGAACGGAACTTATCCTCCATGCAACTCATTGTTCAAAAGAATATCAACGTCACTGTCACCTTTCATTTCACATCGACTTGTCCTTTAACAGGGTTATTTCAGCCCTTTGCAATTGTTAGAAAGAAATGTCAAGGACCTAATTAGAACACTTTCGGCATTTTTTAATTAGCAAGGCTCAGGAAATAAACATCTGAAGCATGTAATCTGGAGAAAAATACACTTAGCTTTACCATTTGCTAAAGGACACTGAGCCAGGTCCCGGGCAACACTGCTAATGAAATACAGTAAATGTATTATATATTCCTCCTACTTCTCATGCTCCCTCTCTCTCCCTTCTGCTCTGGTCTGGAAGCCCAGAGTGCAGTGAAATTTTTCCAAGAACTTCTCATGTATTGTAACTAACCTTCAGATTTAAAAATTCCAGCATTGTCCACATGAGAAGGCAGAGGTTCCCAGAGCTTCAGAAACTTGGTTACAACCCCCAACAGGAAGTGGCACACTCAATAGAAAGCGGCAAATCCCCCATAAAACTCCAAACACCCATCATTTTAAAAAAAATTTAACATTTCCCTTATGTCAGTCTGTTGTTAGAAGGCATGTCACATGCATGTGACTTAAGGATACAAGGTGGTTCAGGTGGCCACCACCAGAGTCACACTATAATACCATTTCTGTTCTAAAACTTCCATATTTCCCCCCTTTCCACAGTTTCATCTGCAAGTCACTAATTTCTTCAGCTTCTTCCTCTTTTTTTTTTCAAATTTTAGTTTACTTTATTTTGTTGTTGTTTTGTTTTTTGAGACAAGCTCTCCCTGTGCAGCCCTTACTGTCCTGGAACTCTCTCTATTTACCAGGCTGGCCCCCAACTCAGAGATTCTTTTGTTTCTGCCCTCCCTCCCCCCAGTGCTAAGATTAAAGTCATGTGCCCCCATGCCCAGCCCAATTTTATTTTCTAAATGAGAAAATGTCCATGAAATCTTTGGTTCATGTGGGTACGGAATGTAGCTCGGTGGGTAGAATGCTTGCCTAGCATTTCTGAGGTCTTGGGGTTGAACCCTCAATACTGCATGAACTGAGTGTGGTTGCACACACTTGGCAATCCCAGCACTGATGAAGCAGAGGCAGGGGGATTATAAGTTCAAGGTCCTGCTCAACTATGCATTAAACTCAAAGACAGCCTAAGAGCCACGAGACCCTGTCTCAAACAAAATAAACAAAGGTCTTCGGTGCACTGTTGTTACTTGATAGGAGTTGGTTTAGTTATCGTTGTCACATGCCATAGTCACACTACCAGTATGACTTGACTATACTGCCTCCGACCCAAGACTCCAACAATACCGATCCCAAAATCATATTATTAGAGTGAGGAAATGTCCTCGCTTCCATGTTCTTAATGTGCACTTTCCACCTCTGATAAGAAGCAGTGCTGGCCCAGGTTCACACTGATCTGGCCTGTCTCCATGAGTCACTCTTTACTCAATCCGAAGAAAATGAAAAGGTGAAGCACAATGTGGTACCCCTAGAATTCAAGGTCCTGGCTTTGGGCACATGGTACTGGCATTTCTTTCTTTTTTCCTTTTTCCATCATGTGTTCTAAAGTGGAAAATACATTCAGTCTAGACGTGACATCACACACACCCACTGGAAAGTGTGCTGTACAGAGAGAGTGAGCCATGGTTCCGATGCTTAGAGTGTCTGTCCTACCTTCTCATGGTGTATGTGCTGTAACTGGAAACTGAAATTAAGGTCTGGCTTGTCTTCTACATGAAGAGCACCCATCAAACTCCTTCCTTCCTGGCTCTAAAATATGATGAAGCCTGCCTGTCACTGGAGTGTGAATAGACTTAATTCAAAGAGTACCATAACAGCAGGAAGGCCCAGGGGGCACTGAGTCCATAGTTCCCTCTGCCAACTGCATTCAGAGCCACACCAAAAGGCTGTGGCAGGGATGGAAAAGGAAGATCCAAAATTGCCTAGCTTCAAGATCCATCTTTTTTCTTTTCTGGGCACTGACGTGGATCACGTGCTAAGTTTTCATACTAAGTAGATGGCTTACCTCCCGCAGAGTTAGTCATGGGAATAAGGTTTCGTATTTAATTTAACGTCTGTTTACTCATCTAGCATTTGTAAGAGACTGTGACTATGATCATCACAGGCTATCTTAATATTTCCAAGATTAATAAAGAAAATAATAGTCTCACTATGGAAATTATCCATTGCCATGCTAAGTTGCACCAGGCAAATTGTCATGCAAGATGACTCAAATGCAATAGAAACAGCATAAAATACAACTTACATGAACTGTCCATATTACACAGTGTTCCCACCTTAGAATCTACATTATGCATCTGACATAATCACTGCCAATAGCTCAAGGTACAAGGCTTGGTTCGAAGGCCACCCTCTCCAAGGTGCTGTTCCTGCCTCAAATCTCTGTCACTCTCCAACAAGCAATACTTGATTTGGCCCCATCTTTCTGCCTGCCATTCTGATAGTGTATGCCTATAGATTTGGGTTTCTCTTTGGCTCCTACTGTGTGTTATCTGTTGTGCTGGGTGCTAAGGACAAACAGTAAGTTAAAGGGCTTTTGTCTTCAGCAAACATATACACCAAATGAATAAGCCTCTGCTTGACTTCTTGAAGCATGCTGAGATCTGACAAAATAAGCAACCATACATTCAGTGAATGTGATTCCGGAGAATTAACCATGTCTATGTGTAATGTTATTGCCACCAGTCCTGTTCTGTGAAGGAGAAATTGAAGCCAGGCAGTGGTGGCACACCCCTTTAATCCCAGCACTCAGGAGGCAGAGGCAGGTAGATCTCTATGAGTTCAAAGCCAGCCTGATCTACAGAACAAGTTCCAGGACAGGCTACAAAGTTACAGACAAACCCTGTGTAGAAAAACCAAAGAGAGATAAAGAGAGAGGGGGGAGGAAGAAGAAGAAGAAGAAGAAGAAGAAGAAGAAGAAGAAGAAGAAGAAGAAGAAGAAGAAGAAGAAGAAGAAGAAGAAGAAGGAGTCACTGGTCACTGAGTAGTTTCCCCAACGTAGCATATCTGAAGTCTGATATTCCCAGGGTTCGAGCCAGACTCAAGTCTAGTGAGTAATCACTGCTTTTGCTGCTTCCTGGGGAGAACTGGAAGCACCAGATTGGCAACTCCTGTAGAGGGACACCTGGGATTAATCTGAGCCTGAACAGGTACGTAGCAGTCCCCCTCCTTTCCCACAGTTTCATTTCTGAGGGTGTAGTAATCCATCATTAACTATGATCCAAAAGTATTCAAAGGAAAACCTCAGAAATAGACATATCTTAAGTTTCAAATAAGTACCATTTATACCAGTATAAAGAAAAATGCCATATAATTGGACTCCACCTCCAACACTCTTCACTACATCTTATTACATTGTATCATCTCACATTATCACATAAAGAGGGGTAAAATATAGTACAATGTAATATTCCAAAAGACACAAAACTCATTCACCATGGATTACAGTATAATAGAATATGTAGCTTATTACACTATATTGTTAGACTTTATTTTTTTTCAGTTAATACTTTTTTGTTGTTGTTTTTCGAGACAGCGTTTCTCTGTGGCTTTGGAAGCTGTCCTGGAACTCACTCTGGTAGACCAGGCTGGTCTCGAACTCACAGAGATCCACCTGCCTCTGCCTCCCAAGTGCTGGGATTAAAGGCGTGTACCACCAATGCCCGGCTTCCAGTTAATACTCTTAATCTCTTACTGTGCCTAATTTATAAATAAAACCATAACATATATATATATATATATATATATATATATATATATATATATATATGGGATAAAAAAAATGTATAGAGTTCCTACACATAGAGTTTGGAGAGATACCCAAGGTCTAGGACATCCACTGTGATATGGAAGCACATCTCTAGACAATTAGGGAGACTGTTAGAGTCAGTTTAGACTGCCCATTTTCCTAAATTACATGGTTGAATAAATCACACATCCAGACCATTACTTTCTGTCCTTCATAGTGAACAGGCCTAACTCTTAAAGTCTGACGCAAGTGCTGTATGAATGAGAACCACACTGTTCCTATGGCCATTCTTAGGTAATCTTGGGCATGAGGATAGCAATAGTGCAAATAATAAATTTTTCTAGTACTAAGTTCTTTATGTTTAACTTTATTAAAATGATATCGAAATACAACTCATGTTCCTATTTCAAAAAGTAAAAACCTGAAGCTTAGAAAACTTGTTTTGTGTGATGAATTTGAGGGACTATTTAGATCTAGGCAGGCTGATTCCAGGCCCTCAAGACTCCAATGAGACCTGTCCCAAGAGAGGTAAGAAATGGGAGAGGGTTGTGCAAGGCTCCTAGCTTGTGTTTTATTGAAGAGGGTATCTGTCTGTCTGCCTCCACTCCAGCCATCTGTCTGTCTGCCTCCACTCCAAGTATTTTCCTTGCTCTTTAACATATCATTAGCACAATCCAACAGGAGATAAGGGTGATATTCAAACATTTCTCATAACAGAAAATTTTAGGAGAACATCTTATTCTTCATAAAAGGAACATACTCAGGTCCTAATGTCGATAACAGAAACGGTGCTCTCCATTTTCTGAGTCCCTGTAGCTCTTAGTCTATACTAAGGACTGAACACAGGGTCTTTCCTACATTCTCTCACAAAATCAGTGAGGTCATCTACCTAGGTAGGCAGGTCCTTATCTTACAGGAGAGGAAGCAAAGTGTACTTGGTACAAGTTTTGCAAAAGGTCACCAGACTCAGCTTCTTTTCTCCAAGCCATAACTTCACCCAAGGCTCTGCCCGTGACACACCCAGAACCATCTGCCGTTTGCCAATAGTCCCAGCCCTCGATTCCTCTCCAGAGACACATGCTCCTGTTTTTGTGTAATTTCATTTCTAGTTTGTTTCTTTGACTTTTAGATGGGTCTCTGCAACCCTGGCTGCTTGACAACTATTGGTCCTCTTGCTTCAGCCTCCTGATCATGAGCCAGGATATACAGCTTCCCTGGGCTTCTGTCTATTCTGAGCTCCACATCCTCTGTCATCCTTGCAGCCACAGCCACCAAGAATGCATTGGCCAGTCTACCTCGCCCGGCAAGAAAAGGAGCTAGCGATTACTTAATTATTTACAATTTATTTATTTATTCATTTAATCATTTACTTATTTCATTTTTTTTCCAGACAGGATTTCTCTGTGCAACGGCCCTAGCTGTCCTGGAACTCATTCTGTACATCAAGCTGGCCCCAAATTCACAGAGATTCGCCTGCATCTGCCTCCTGAGTGCTGGGATTAAAAGCCTATGCCATCATCCCCAGAATATTTACTTTTTGACTCAGTGTTTCTCTGTGTTGCCCTGACTGTTGAATTGGCTGTGTAGACCCAGCTGGCTTAGAACTCAGAGATCCACCTGCCTCTGCCTTCTGAGTGCTGGGATTAAAGGCATGCACCACCACCTCGGGCTCCTGGTGTTTATTACGGAATAAATAAAAATTTTAGACTCTTTGATTCCAGCACACATTATTGGCATTAAATTCAACAAAAGATATAGATAATACTTATGGAAGAAAGGGAGTAGCGTGTGGGATGGTCGAAAACAGCCAATATCCTTGAACTATTACATAGAATTAAAGTCAGCCATGAGTTGATCGACTTGATTACTGTTCTCAGGCCCCCATGTTGTCAAGTCTGTAAGAGACTCAGTAGAACTCAGCGGAGAGTCTACAGAGAACATCTTTTATGCCACCATCATCATTAGAAACAAAGAAACAAACCAAGAAAGAAAGACCACCAGGCATTGTGGTGCATGCCTTTATTCCCAGGGCTTTGAACACAAAGGCAGGATCTCTGTGAGTTCCAGGCCAGCCTGGTCTACAGAATGAGAGAGCTACATAGAGAAATGCTGCCTCAAAAAACAAAACAAAACAACAAAATAAAATAAAATAAAAGTATTTAGCTCTTCTTATTGGAGTGTATAGTCAGAGTGATGCTTGTTTTTGACCTCCTTAAAAATAAACTGCTTGGAGAACATCAAGTGGGAGAGAATAAATGATTTTCATAGGCTGTGTGTCAGTCCTGCTGGCAGTAAAAAGTAGCAGAGAACAATAAGAAGTAAATAGCTAGGACTACTTCATAGAAGACACAAAAGGCAGAAGTGATTTGTCCCATCAACATTTCTTCATGGGTAAGGAAGGGAATTATAAGGTCCCCATTTCTCCCTAAGGACTGTTGGCCATTAAGGGAGGCTGGGGGGAGGAATGTTGTTTTCTGCTACAGAGAAGTCACTGTTAACTCAACCAGGTTCCTGTGAATACCTGCTCCTTCATGCATGCGCATGTAAGCATCAGTGTCACTCACACACACACACACACACACACACACACACACACACACACACGAATGCATACATGCACACACTCTTGTGCACACACACTTGCACACACAGACATGCACACACAGGCACAGACACACACAATGTGAGAGAGTGGGAATGGAGCTTGATTGGAAAGGAGCAAGTTTTCAGAGAGAAGAATGATGTTGAAAGAGGCAATCGGGGTGAAAGGACTTCACTTGTTTATACACATGCATGGGGGCAAAAGAATAAAAGATTACTTTTAAAAGTTAGGAAAGAAATATGCTAACACTTCCAAAAACGTTTAGCCAGAGGAAATACTGTGATTTCCTAAGCCCCTGCTGAGGACTTGCTGGTCAAAAGTGACACTCATCATTCTGTCCCTTTCAGTCAGCAAAGTCTTGAACCTGGGAAGCTGTGTTCCTGGAACATGGAAGAGACCCCCTTCCTCAAGTACAGAGACACCCTCTGTCAAGTCAAGTGCTGAGAGGCTTTTTACCTAGTGAACACAGACAGAAGCAAGAGCAATGTGACTTTCTCCAAAAAGACTTCATCCCAAAGCAGGCCTATACCAAAGTAGCCCTGTGCCCTTGAAAATATCATCAGATGCTGGACAGTGGTGGCACACACCTTAAATCGCAACACATGGGATGCAGGGGGGGGGGATCTCTGTGAGTTCGAGGCCAGCCATGTCTACACAGCGAGTGCCAGGACAGGCTCCAAAGCTACACAGAGAAACCCTGTCTCAGACAAAAAGAAAAGAAAGAAAGAAAGAAAGAAAGAAAGGAAGGAAGGAAGGAAGGAAGGAAGGAAGGAAGGAAGGAAGGAAGGAAGAAAATATCAATATCACTAGAGACATTCATTTGGGAAAAGAGAAAACAAAGTCATCACTTTTGCACAAAATGAGGAGTTGTGAGCAGGCACAGAATGGAGGGTGGCAGAGTGGAGAAGGTACAAGGGACATCAGATGAAGGAAAAGGCAATAAAAAGAGGAAGAGGAAGCTAGTTCTCCAAAGAAAGCCGGCACCCAGGATGCTTTGATTATCATTATTTTGTGAACAGCTTGTCTTGGTTCAAAACATTTAGCCTCAACAAGCAGCCTCAAATGACCAAGGTTTTCTACCACCTGAGACTGAGACGACTGGGAGGCCCGAGTCCCCCACCGGTGATTCCTCAGCAACTGGGCAGCAAGAGTCAAAAAAGGGTTCCCAGTGTTACATTTACACCTCTTCTCCTTTCAAGTCCCATTCTTTATTACCACTGGTATTGGGGGTGGCATTTTAATACCCATGTCAAAAAGTTGAAAGCAGTTTGTAGTGATGTTGTTCTTCTAGGATCACCCTCTGTTTTAGCCAGACCGAAGAACAAAAAGAAAAGTGCAAAGTTACTTCTTCAATTCGTTTGTCTCCAATAATGCTCCAACTCCTATTGCTAAAACGAATGCAAAAAGTGTTTTCAGTAGGACATCTGCACAGAGCTTTGTCTCTGCTTTTGCCCATGTTTAATCTGGATTTCTGTATTTTCAAATGAACTGACATCTACAAAGCAAATGACAAAGCAGAGAACAAATTGGAAAACACATTTCTCAATATTTTGATATGAACTAGTCAAATACGATAGTCAAAAGGTTACTGCTATGAGAATCTCATACAGATAAAAAAAAAAAAAAAAACGCCAGCTTGCTACTGGGAAATGAACAGCTCACAAAAGAAGTGCAAGTGGCTAATAAACAGAAAAAAATATTTACCTCATTAGTAATCAAAGACATGTAAATGGAATCAATGAGGCAAGGCCATTTTTCACCTCCCATTGGCATGTTCTGAAGGGGGGAGGGAGCATTCCACTTAAGATAATATTTTAGACTGAACCTTAGGATTTATTCTATAGAAGTAAACAAATATGCAATTAAATGATTGTAAACAAGAATAATCCCATAGTTATGATTGTATTCAATCAAATATGTGGATGTAAGAGGTGATTATGTAAATCATGTGCTCTTGAGTCATGGGGTAGAATATTGTACATGAAAAAACAGGGGAATCACGTTTATGAAGAACACTTAATATAAAAATATAACCTAATAATATGGTGTTTTAAGCAGGTTATGTAAAATTAATGCTTTGACTCACTTAGACTTTTTTTTTAATTTTACTTTTATTGTTTTATGTGTATGAGCATTTTGCCTGCATGTATGTCTGTGCACCACATGTGTTCTTGGTGCCCACAGAGTCCAGAAGAAGGTGGTGGATCTTCTAGAACTAGTTTTGAATAGTTATGAACAGCTGTGTGAGTTCTGGGAACAGAACCTAGGCCCTTGGAAGAGTAGTCAGTGCTGATAAATACTGAGCCATCTTTTCAGACCCACTTTAATATTTTAATAGAAAAATAATTCACTGTTGAGAGTAGAGTATTCTTGGGAACAGGAAGTGAGAAGAGGTTTTTTTTGTTTGTTTTGTTTTTGAGTCATCTTATTTTTCTTCTTAAAGATAATCTAGAGAAGATAGCAAAAAGATAAAGGAAAAATTTGTTCCCATGGAAACAGAAAAGACTAGAGATCTTTCCTTCCCACTATTAGAGTACTTAGCCACTGAGTTCTGTCCCTAGTCCCTTGTAGGCCAAGTGGCCTTCCTCCACCTCCAGCAGACTTAAAGTGCACAGTGGACCTGCTGCTCATATGCAGGCCTGGAGTTCATATTCCAGCAGAATCCACTTTCAGAAGAACAATAGTGTCATGGGGAATTTTCATTAATGAAAATTCACTTACCTCTCTTGGAAATGTGGGTCTCTAAGCCTGAGCTGGGGCCTGATAGGCTCTGTTTTTATTAAGCAAGGAAGTTGATAACTGGGAACTTCTGTCCTTTGTGGGTACTTCACTCACATGCACATAATTTAAACAATATATATGCAAAAAGCACTAAATGAACTCAGAGGGTTGGAGGTCTTTATTTATTTGCATATATGTAACAGTGATAATTAAAAACTATATGGCCATGAATTTGAAAGGGAGGGGAATGAATGGAGGGGTCAGGGAGAAGAGAGGAAGGGGTAAATGACACAATTATATAAGACTAGTATCAAGACATTAAAAATATACTTTATATTTTTCTAGACAGGGTACTATGACCTAAATTAATCCATTTTTTAAGTTGGATATTTATTTGTTTTTGTAAAAAACACATACAGAATCAAAATCTTAGTTCTCTGCCTGTCACTGGAGACTATCCATCATCTGGGCCCTGTTGACCCTTCCAACCTGTGTGTCCCTCTTCCTTAGACACACTCTAGGTTTGGTTGATTGATTGATTGATAGATAGATAGATAGATAGATAGATTGATTGATTGATTTTGATTGTTTTATTTATTTTCTGTGTATGGGTGCTCTGCCTGCACATATGTCTGCTCACTGAGTGCATGAAGTACTCCCAAAGGGCCAGCAGACAACAAACATCCCCCAGAACTGGATTTACAGCATAGTGAACTGTCATGTGGTGCTGGAAATCAAACCCAGGTCCTCTGAATGAACAACAAGTGTTCTTAACCACTGAGTCATCTCTCCAGCCCCGGTCTGCATTTCTTTTTATCAGCCTGTGGCTGGGTTGTGCGTTTCACTCAGTTCTCCCTTGATTGCTCAGGTCTTCCAGTCCAAGCCTGGATCTTGTCCAGAATCCCTTCCTGCCAGTTCTCAGAGACCATTTATCTTCACGGGCCAACTCAGAAGTTTACAGGGTTAGTTTAGATTTCCAGTTATTGTTGTTTCACTTATTAAAGACGCCTTCTTGATTTCTAGTTCAGAAATACCGCCTTAGAGTTTGTGAAAGATTTTTATTACATCTTTGGGATATCACATCAACCTCAAGCGGTAGGTCAGATTATTTCAGCTGGAGAGTAAGAAACCAAAGACAGACAGACTTGTCACATCTAAAGCAAAGCTATTGGTCTGTGACAGAATTTAGAATGTATCACGAGGAAAGGAACATGGAACTCTCCTATAGGCAAACCTAAAACACAAATAGTTCTTAGTGTTATCCAGCCCCAAGGGAGGGGCAAGCTCTCACTTTGAAGAACAGCTGCATGGTGGGATGGAGTGACTGTCATCACTCCAATAGTGGGCTCATTATTGCAGCTGTTGCTGCCTTTGGAAGCCAGACAGCTGTTGCCAGGAGATGGATTCAAACAGAACAAAGGAAACAGAGTTTGCAATAATGACCGTGCCTGTATGTGTGTGCACGATGTTCTCGGTCCTGTAGCTCAAAGCGTTCTACAGATATAATCTAATTACTTCCCAGGAAGGCCACGCTTGAGGAGTATAAGGAAGAAAGCCAGACACAGAGAAGAAAGGCTGCCTTCAACTGGCCTTTGTGTGATATTGTTTTTTTGTTTTTTTTGATTTTCCTATGTTCTTTTTTTAAATTTTTTATTTAATTTTTACAAATTATAATTTCACATGTCAATCCCTTCTCCCTCTCCCCCTCCCTCCAATCCCCCACCATCCCCTTCCCCCCTCCACTCCTCATAGAGGGTAGAGCCCTCCGCAGGGGCTTCCCAAATTCCACAACATCATTCTGGGCCAGGCCTAGGCCCTCCCCCATGTGTCCTGGATGAGAGCATCCCTTCACGTGGGATGGGCTCTCAAAGTCCCTTCTCTTTTTTTATTCATTTAATTAGCTCATAAATAAAGTCATGCACAATTATGATACACAATACAGTATGTTCACAATGGCATGGCTAAATTAAACCAATTAACATGTTATATGACACATATTCATTTTTGTTTTGAGAACACTTAAAGTATACTATCTCACAACTTTTAAAATATAGCATATTGTTATCAACCATATTTATCATGCTCTCAGTAGACCTCAAGACTTTACAGAGTCCATGCCTCTTGTCCAACTGCAGTTTTATATCCTTAAACCAATCGTTTCCCCATTGTTAAAAACCCACATTGAAGCCTAATAGCCACAATTTTGTGTGATATTGTTAAGATGAGAAAGGAAGGTGTTTGCAGGGATTGCATGAGCCTTCAGTCACTTGTGATACAGCGTTTGCAGTGGGCACTGCAGATGAGTGTCCTTGTCCTTGGCAGAGCTGGGGAGCCCCGGCAGTGTCTCTGCTGAGGGACTGGTAATAGGACAAGAGATTGCTTCTATCTTCCCCTCCTTCCTCCACAGGCAGGCTGTCCTGTTTCTTGGATCTTAACCTTGTCTCATGTAGCAGGCACTGTGCCCTTGAGGAGTCCGATTTCCTCAGCTGTCTGTTGACTGGGAGGCTGCAACCTCATAGCCATAGGCACTGCCTTGGAGGCAGTATTTTATTGACAAAAGTGATAGTTTTTCCATTGAACTAATGACAGTTTAGTTACAAAGCAAGCCAATGAACTCCCTTGGGAAGCCTATGACCATGAGCTGGCTCAACTTGCTTTTGGAAGAGATCTTTTCAGAGAACATGTTTCTGCTACAGCTGTGTTTTTGGTCACATTAGAAACAATTCAAATCCTTGGCCAACCACTGTAGCAGTTCTGGGTGGCCTGAAGTAACCTGTATATGTGTGGGAAGCTGTGTGCATGGCTGAGAGCCCCCATCTCTTTTTATCTACACTAGGTTACCTCACAGGACAAGAGCAGAAGATCACAGACATTTGCCTGTTTGGCTCTGTTTCTTGCAGCGCCCCAGGCTTCTTCCCACCAGTATTCTCTCTGAAAAAAAAACCTGCCTTGGCAGTTTTTGTGGTTTTTTTGTTTGTTTGTTTGTTTTGTTTTGAAACAATGTATCCGTTACCTGAAGTTACTGTATCTTATAATATCTGACCAAATAAGATGTGCCAAGGGACATAAGCTTGGACTTGTGTTTGGCTCAGAAACTTTCTGACTACCTACCCTGCACCCCAGGCACCCTGTCCCTTCCCAGAGGCAAAAGCCACAGAAGCCTTAAAGACAGTGGGTCTTCACCTTCCTAACATTGTGACCCTTTAATACAGTTCCTCATGTTGTGGGGATTCCCAACAATAAAATTATTTTCGTTGCTATTTATAACTGTAATTTGGCTGCTGTTATGAATTGTAATGTAAATATCTGTGTTTTCAGGTGATCTTCGGTGACCCCTGTGAAAGGGTCGTTGGATCCACAAGGGGGTTGAGAACTGTTTTTAAACAGCTAGCACTGTGCTATCTTGAATGGCATTCATTCACTAACTACACAAGTGGTCTAAATGTAAAATGTACACAGAATATGGACAGTGTGAAATATCTCACTAATGATTTTTGCATTCACTACCCATTTGAAATGATGAAGTTTTGAGTATATTGAGTAAAACTGAGGATGTTACTTAACCCACTTTAAACAGAATCTATGAGGGTTTTACCTAAATGTGACTCACATGGTTTTCCATTACACACTGGTGTGGATAAATTTCAAATGAATAAAGGATAGAGCATAGTGTAAAGACACTAAAAATGTGCCTTGGGGGGAAAGAGGGAGCTGCAGCTCAGTTGAGGAACCAGGGAGACTTACTCCATGGAAGCAGTGGCCTTAGAAATGAGTTTTGAGGCAGGATTGTGGGACAAAAGACTAGAGTCAGTTTCACCCAGATCCTGGTAGAGATTTTGATCTCAGTCAGTCAGAGAACCAGGACAACAGTGACTGAATTACCTTGTGAGTTTCCAAACCTGACTGTCCATAATAATGGCCTAGTACATATCTCCTGGACTTGCCTCAAGTTTCATGCGCCAGGATTGTGGGTGGGAGGCCCTGACACCCCTGCTTCATGGAGTTTGGATATTCTGTATCTTCTCTGTTCAGGACAGAGTGACCATGAGCTTTCCATCTCCCATGATGCCTTCGTCCTTTCTTTTCTTTGGGAAGAAGCAATGAGGGAGAATTGACAGCAGAACAGAGTTCTCCAGTTGCCTGGAGGGTCTGCAAGTGTCCTCTTGTTGGCCTGACTTTGCTCAGTTACTACCAAAGTTCCTGGGTATGGTTATGTAGCCTTTACCTATACTATGTACTCAGTGACTCTACTCTGCCAATTCCAGAGTGAGAGCTCTCTGCTAATTAATGTGTGATTTCTCTGGACAATGATACAGTAATAAAAAAAATTCTTCATACTTTCAGAAAGAAGTATAATCGCTTGAACGAGGGAGGAGAGAGAGATTCTTTACTCTGTTACACTTGGTAAGTGAAACAGAATCAAAAATCTATTATTTTTCTTTTCTCTTTTTCTTCTTCAGTATCCTTGTATCTCTCCATGTTTTTCTAGGTTTTTGAATTGCCAGGCATTATAATTTACACTTTAAATCTTGAGTGCTGACTTGAGAAGCATAAGCAGGAGGATCTCTATGAATTCTAGGCCAGCCAAGGCCTACATACTGAGACCTTGTCTCAAACAAAACAAAACAAATACTACTTGAATCAGTCTGTGGGCCAAAATATCCCATTTACATTTTAAAGATTACATGAGGTAATAATGTTATAATAATTGCATGTGAGCTTGTGTGTGTGTGTGTGTGTGTGTGTGTGTGTGTGTGTGTGTGTGTCCATGTTCATAGAAGCAAGAGGACAACTAATGGGAATAGGTTAAACTCAGGTAGTCAGAATTGGTGATGAGTACCTTAACTGGCTGAGCCATCTCAGCATCCTTAATCTGTTTTTATAACATACTAAGATGAGGTTTGGGTAGGCCAACATTGAGAGTCCACAGCTTGAGGGGCATAGTCTTCAGAATTATGAACTTGGCATCAGTTCCAGGATATACCCTCCCAAGGTGTTTCACTCTTCTAGACTGGTCCTCCACATTATCTCACCAATTCTGATTTCTTCTCTATTAAGTGCAGCCTTGGGGCCCATATGAGCTGTGCATAATGTTATTCAGTGCCACTCCTTTGGAACAGATGAGCATCTACTTCCTTCACAAGGTAGTATCAATTCAGTCAACATATGGCACTCATTCCCCACAAACTAACTCTAACTGTATCAGAACCCACTATGTGCTTGGGTCACACAGGGAAACTAGATGTAGTTTTTCCCAGGGCAGGGAGCTCGATGTCTAGAGCAGATGTCCTCAGTATGTTAGACAAGCTTCAGTCATGCAACAAAAATCATGTATATCTCACTAATGAGGATAAGTATAGCCACACTAAGGTACTAAAAGTTTTGTGCAACTCAAAAAAGGCTAAGAGATATTCCATGAACTGACACCAATGTTGGGTGTTTTCAAATAAGAGAATATTGGTGGGTTGCAAACAAGCACAATGATCTACCTAGGGTTGATTAGAAACTTTGTTGAAAGCAGGTCAACCAGTCGTTCAGGAGTGGGTGAGAACAAGATACAGAGATGTTTCTAGAAGTAGACAGGTCAAAGATGTCTCCTAAGACATAGCCCAAAAGCAGTCTCATGATTGATAAACCCTACAATGACAGCTAAGATGAGGGTGTAACATTTTTCAACACAATGAAGTTAGGTATGTATAAATAGTTAAGAAAAATACCTTGGCTATGGGTTTTGAAGGAGTGATTGGGATTAGACCAGGGCTGACATCATGAGTCAGACTGGAAGCCATTGGACCACCATCATCTATTGTCTGAGTGCTGTATCACAGAATCAAAGTTGACAGGGAATCACCAAGAAGGGAAGGTTTGTGAAGTGTCGCGCACGCGCGTGTGCGCGCACACACACACACACACACACACACACACACACACACACACACGAAGGACAAACAGCTCTTGTTTTTGTCCTTTATTTCCCTGGAAGGTAGCTCTCCCAGGGCCTTTTTCCATGGGGCTGGAGTCCACAGAGAGAGAGCAGAAAGAATGCCTGGGTTGCCCAGTTGCCCTTGCCTTCCCCCACCCCAAGCTTAGCATAAACCAAAGAAATTAACCTGAAGCTATACTGGGGGAAGGGAGCCTAGCATCTCTTGGTTTTGGAGATGAGAAAGGAGGAGGGTGCTGCCCTCGGAAGCTTTGAACCTGATCTCTCAAGCTCAACAGGAACACTCGCTATCACAATGACTCTTATGGCTCCTGACTTGGCACTTCTAAGCCTTTCTCTTTGGGAGTGGGTGGGGGTGGGGTTTGGGTGCTAGGCATTTTCTAAGGAACTTACAGAATGCTCTGACTTGTCATCAGCATCTAAAAGAGTGTTAGAGTGTTAGGAGAGGTTTGTGGGCTAGTGAGTTTTTCCTGTTCTTTATGGGAGCCCACATGGGTCAAAATATGGCTTGGGTGCTTATGAATGCAGGAGTTTGGGTTACAGATTTGGCCTCCCAGGTCCATGGAATCACTGGATGAATCTTGTCATTGAGTTGGCTCTTTGCTCTCAGCAGAGAGTCATATTTCATAAGTCACACAGCACCTGCATGGCTTTGATGTAGTCACCTGAGTTCCAATTCTGGCTTCACTGCTAAACCCTGAATCTCTTACTTCTCTCAGTCAGAGCTAGCTAGACCACAAGATAACTGATTTGTTCCTCACTGGTTTGCACTGAGGAGTGAGGCAATGCCCTGAGTCCACCTAGACATTCTTTGACACACCTTGTTCTTTTGCTTTCAACTTTAATGTTTCAGATCTATAGAATAATAAATGTGACCCTTAGTTGTCTCCATGGCATTCATGACCCCCCTCAGGTAAAGAAACCCAAGGGTCCCAGGCTCCACTTGCTTTTGGCAGGCTGTCTTAAGACAGACTCCTCCTGTAGATTGTAGAGTTTGTGGATAATACATTTAAAACGTGCAGCTGTTGGGTGCAGGAATTTGTGTGAAAGAAAAGCAGTCAGAGCCCAAGAAGAGTTGCAAAGGAAAAAGACAGCTGCAAGTTTGTCCCTAAATAAATCAGTCCAAGTGACGTTTATTGGGCTATTTCCAGAATAACACCAGCAAGCAAACTGGAATGCAGGCTTACCTTTTCTAGGAAGGATTTTAGCTAAGGAGGTCAGAATAACCAGTCTGGCCTATTGGGATAAGATTGGTTTAATGGGAAAGTCACAGGTTTGAAGGCATACAAACCCCGGGGCTAATTCTGTCTCTCTTCCCATTTACAAGAGATTTGGGATGAATTATTTAACTGGAGCCTTATTTTCTCCACAAAAAAAAAAAAAGAGGCTATAATAAGAACCATACATAGTGATTGTAGGTGTTAGGAAGTGAGAAAAGGTCTTGATAAATAGATGGCATTTGCCATATTTGGAGCTGGATGGAGATTCCAGGAACCTCTGGACCTGGAACCATCATTTCCTAAATGGAGGTGGGGGAGGAAACGGCAGCAAGATCAGGGAGAGTGGCTAGAGAGGAGAAAGATCAAAAGGTCTATAAATATCTGTCAAACTTTAAAATGCAAATTCCCTGCCTGTGGCCCAGTTGGGACCCAATCTTTCATTATCACCTTTCTGGGAAGAACTGCAGAGGGAGGAGGCTGGGGGGAGTAAGGAGGAAGGTAACCATAGTCTTTCCCTACTTGGAACATTTTGGTTGGGTATTACCATCCTTATGTGACCATATGTGGGTATGTGATAAATATTTCATCCAAATTAGACATAGAAGTATGGACAGTTAAGAAGCTAATTGCACATGACTTGCTTTGCAAATAGATTGTGATTCCTTCAAGCAGAAGAGACTGTGTAATCGTTATTATAACTATTTTGGGGCAGGGTAAAGAGGGTTGAGACAGGATCTCTTTATATAGCCCTGGCTGTCCTGGGACTTGCTATGTAGACCAAGCTGGACTTGAACTCACTTAGATCCTCCTCTACCTCCTAAGAGTTGGGATTAAAGGCATATATCACTATGCCTGGATTTTATCATAAAACTCTTACAATATGCACATTTCTTGGTGTAGTGTACATGCTAGGTGGCTGGTGAATGGATGGAAGGATGGATGGATGGATGGATGGAGAAATGGTGAATGAATGCATAGATGGTGGAAGGATGATGAATGGATGGCTAGAAGGAGGCATGGTTAAAGGATAAATAATGGATAGATGATGAATGGTAAATGAATGAATAGATGGTGGGTGCCTCGATGATGAATGGATGGATAGATGAAGAGGCATGCTTAATGGATGGATAGATTGATGTATGGGCAAATATATCAATGTTAACCTTAAGGCATTTTCACTAGTTGGTGACCTAGCACTCAAGGATCCCGCCACTAGGCTTCATTGAAAACATGTCAGCAGTGACCCTCAAGAAGAACAGCTACAGCCCTCTGAGGAACTCTAGGGTGAGCATAATCTTCTCTCCAGTGGCCAGAGTTCTGATCAGTTTCACAGCCTGGGAATGAGTGACACTTTAGGGAAGCTTTGGCCTAGTAGCTTCCCCAAAACAGTTGTTCTTCTCTATGAGTCACACTGTTGGTGACTGATTTCTATAGGAAGTGAAGAGCTTTAGGTAGAGCCCACAGGGGATACCCCTGAGAATAAAACGGTCAGTTAACACACCACATTTGTTTTGAGCTGGATCTCGGTGCCTTGCCTCCACCATAACCATCACTGTAAGTCAGAAGCAATGAAACTACTTCCTTGTTTTCCCAACTCCCCTGTTCTCTTTTCCTGTTAGCTTCATTTTCTTGTGAAAATATATCTAATCTTTTTCACAGAAAAGAATCTAACAAATGCACCAGGCTGGGATTCCTTAAAATGTGCACTATTTATTAGATTCTTCCTTGGATCTGTTTCCTCAACCAAGTTGCATCCAAAAATCAGAGCCTTCTTTTCTCCCTATCTAAATGACACCTGTCACTCATCTCCAGGAAGCAACAACCTCTTCCAGCAGCACTCTGAGGCCATCTAATGCCATTCTTTCCACCAGCATTTATTATGCTTGTTATTTTTTCTTAATTTATTTTCTAGTGTATATGGATATTTTGCCCATATACATGTTGGTGTATTATATGTATATGTATGTGAATGTATGTGTACCATGGGTATGTGTGCAGTACCCACGGAGGCTAGAGAAGGCACTGGAGGCCAGAGTTACAGATGATTGTGAGCCACTGTGTAGTTTTTGGGAATTGAACCGAGGCCCTCCAGAAGAACAGATAGAGCTCTCAACCACTGAGCCATCCCTCTGGCTTGTATACTTGTTATTCTTAACAACAAACGAGTCTGGCACCACAACCATTTATAAGTGGCTCAAAGAGAGACACCAGATATTATTCCCTCATACTCTATGCACCTAGCTCAAGACTCAATCCATCTTAAGATTGCAGTGCATTGGTGATTAAAGATTTTGCTTCAGATAGATCTGAGTTCAAAGGTCAATGCACTCATCTATCCAACAAGTACATATGAATTGGATGTTACCTGTTAGGTACTGTTGAAGTTCCAGGAATGTAACAAAAGACAGTTCAAAGTTTACTGGCTAGTCTAGTTACTACAGTGATGGAGGCAAGTGTAAAAATGAACGAAATGAACAAGAGGCAAACTTGGAGGAGGAGAGGCTGCAGTATATGTGGTTGGTCAGCTCAGAGAGGTGCCAGGTTAAAAGCTGGGATGAGCATAGTTTAATGTGGCTTTGAGACATCTTGGGTGAGAAAACAGGAAGTTAAGAACTGCACCATGGAACAGAGAGCAGAATTGTGGCTATTAGACTTCAGTGTGGGTCTTTTAACAATGGCGAAATGATTGGTTTAAGGATATAAACCTGCAGTTGGACAAGAGGCATGGACTCTGTGATGTCTTGAGGTTAACCATGATAAATATGGTTGATAACAATATGCTATATTTTAAAAGTTGTGAGATAGTATACTTTAAGTGTTCTCAAAACAAAAATGATGAATATGTGTGATATAACATGTTAATTGGTTTAATTTAGCCATGCCATTGTGGACATACTGTATTGTGTATCATAATTGTGCATGACTTTATTTATGAGCTAAATAAATGAATGGAAAAAAAAAAAGAACTGCCCCATGTAGTGGACAAACTGGTGCTGCTGGAGCAAGGTGGGCAGGGCAAAGCAGAAGATGAGCAGAGGGAGAAAAGCATTCATGCAGGACCTAGGACTTTACAGTTTCCCGTAAGGGAGGCTGGGGTTTGGGGCTGAGGATGCTGCTTCGTTGGTACAGTGCTTGCCCAGAATGCAGTCTATGTGGAACACCAGGTGAATTAGGAGTGGTGATGCATGCCTGAAATCCCAGCACTCTGGAGGTAGAGGAGCCAGGAAACCCTACCACAAAACCCGAAACA
Source organism: Cricetulus griseus (assembly GCF_003668045.3). Lineage (NCBI taxonomy): Eukaryota > Metazoa > Chordata > Mammalia > Rodentia > Cricetidae > Cricetulus > Cricetulus griseus. The sequence continues at coordinate 21,199,085 of NC_048600.1, forward strand.
GGACAAAAAGAGCCTGGGATTGATACTGAGTGTGGGAGGAGCCATGGAAGCTCTCACACAAAAAGACGTTAAGAGGGAGACTTATTTGTGGTAGATTATCTGGTCTGTCCATCTGCTAAAAAAGTGCTTCCTTGAACCTGGAAGATCAGGCTTGAAAGCTATTTTAAATGTTCCTACAAGAGAAGATGACATTTGCTCTTCAGAAGCAGATGTACAACCGGGAGATTACCTATTTATTTTGCCCCAGGCTTCTTTTTTGTTGCCGATATAGGTATTTTTTATTTTTTCAAAATTATTTTTTGTGCTCCAACAATATTTTCTTTTATCTTATTTACTTATTCTCTCATACATGACACAGGCGTATCCTTTTACTCCCTGAGTTGCTTTTAAGATTAGTTAAAAGAAATGAGCAAAGGGCCTCTCTCATTGCAAGTACCATGCAAAGGACATGCAGGTGGAAAAGGAGATAGTTTTAGTCATTGCATCATTAGGAACTGACACGTGACAAATGGCACAGGTTGGGCAGAGATGTGGCAGAGGAAGGTGAGCCTAGGAGATCTGGGATCTGATGCATGGCCTGCCACTCTCATTCTGTTTCCCCTTTACCTCACCCCACCCCACCCCACTATGATCATTATTTTGTTTAATTCTGAGAATTTAAATGATCTTACAGTGATTTCTTGTTCGTTAGGACTGGGTTTCTGAGATTCTGAACTACTCTGTTAGTCAGTTTGCCATGAGTCAGATTGTAGATGCTACCAATAGTGCCATCAGTTTACCCTATGTAGACTGTGGAGAGAACCAATTCTTAGCTAAGAAGCCACAAGTGGGGAGAAAGAGTGAGCTGTGGACTTGGAGTTGCTCTGGGTTCAAATCCTGACCCATGCTGTTTGCCAGATATATAGTTTGAATTAATCCCTCATACTCAAAAATATGTAAATAGGGACAGAGTGCCTGTCCTTTCAGAGTTGTTGCAGGGCATAACATAACAAACATTTAATGCCTGCCTTCCTTCACTCTTGGATAATATTTTCCCAACATCCAAATACTGCATATACTCATTTTGCCTAGGTTCTGTGTAGAAGTGATTGCTGTCCCAGAAAATGCTACACATTATAATGAGGCACATGTTCAAGAGAATTTTTTTCCTAATTCGTGGATATGACAAGTGAAAATTAACATGTAATTGAGAGTGTTGAGATCTGACTGTTAGCAAACAGAGGAAGAGAAGCTGGAGGAGCCTCTGGAGACCTGTCTAGGGAACGCTCTTCTGTAGCAATTCTAGGGTAATTAATTATTCAGACCACTGCCTCATGGGCGTAAGAAAATGTCCTTTGGTCTGTTTCACAGGATGTAGACCTGCCTGTGCCAAGTCTTTTGACACTTCTGGAACTACCGCAGCTGTGAGTGGTGGGGCCCATACAAGGCTTAGACCAGGGATGTCTGGGTTTGAACCACCTTGTAAAAATCAGCTGCCTGCCCTCAGACAGTTGGTCCCCAGGTTCAGTTTAACAGATAATGTGAAGGACTTGCAGTCTATCTTCACAGAGGTGTTTTTTAAACCACTTGTAGTTACATTTGGATTCAAAGTGTCTAGGGCATCCCTTCCTGACCTTTCCCCTGTGGGAAACGTGGGAATCTATTCAGTGGTATATGAAACTTTGAGTTATAATAATGGAAAACTTAACTCTCTTGCTAGATCTTGGAAATATATAGTTTTTTTTTGCCATTTTGGGGTGGCAGTGAGGGGCGTGGCACTGCTAAGGTAGTGGTGGTGAAGATACATCACATCTTGGCACATAATTGTGCCCCCCAAAAATCATATCCTGAATCCCTACAGGAAGGTTCTGCTTTGCTGTTTGTAAAGGCTTCCAAATATTGTAAATATCATGGCTACAGAAATGCCATCCAATTGCTGGTGACTCTCCACTACCAAGTAAGCAAAGTTTATCTTTCATGGAGATAAAATACTCTATCCATTGACAAAAAAATACCCCCTCCAAAAAAAAAGAAGAAGAAAAAGAAAGAAAGGAATCACATTCTGGACTGCTATAGTGCCTTGTCTTACTTATTGATTCTGTGGCAACTCCTTTTAAGGCAATCTGGCAAGTTCTTTGAATGACTCCAAGGCAAGCTGTTAGCTGATAAAGGGGATTAAACACTACCATGTTAATCTGCAGATGAAAGGAAGCTGCCCTAGGGATGTCTTATTTGACTCTTTTACCCCCATGTGCTACAGAGCAATAGGAGTAGAGATTGATTTAGCTCCCCCAGGAAGCATCGCCCAGGAACACCTTGAAAGGGTTGAAGGTGACTAGTGATCAAGCCAAGGGCGGCAGCATCCAGCTGGGTCTGGTCCTTTCCTCAGAAGCACTAAGACACGAATTCTCTTCTAGTCAGTAACCCAGCATCCACTGACTGAATGCTTTCTCTGCTAGCTCCTCTGTAGATGCTAAGGATTTAGAAATACCAGACTGCTTGGTGTAGTGTGGGAAAGAAAAATGAAAGCAAACCCCAAACCATTGGCAGGTAACACTCAAAAGTCTATAAGGAATAGCAAGGACCCAGAAAAGTGATGTGTTAGAGTAGATGGTGTTTACACCAAGTCTTCCAGGAGTCAGCCAGTTGGTGAAGTAGAAACGGCATAAGGTATCAAGTCCTGCAAAGGGTTCTGAGGGATGCAAACACCAGGCTTGAGTCCAGCATCTGAGAGGGAAAATGGACACATTTTTAAAAGACAAAAGACTGTATTTCATGGAGGTGTGGGTAATTAATTATCTTGGGGACACAAAGAGCAAAATCTGCTTGGAATGAAAAATTATTCCATGTGAGCTGACCCTCAAAGGATAGAATCTAACAAGCTATTAGGGAAGCATTACAAGAGCAAAGACACTGATCTCTGCTCAGTAAATAACAAGTGTTCTTGGGTGCCTAAAGCAGACATTTACAGCAGCATACGCCTCATGCTGAAACTAGATACTGTCATAGCCTTTTGAGCTATGTTGGAGTTTGTAGGCTACATTCTACAAAGAATGCATGTCACTGGTGCAAGCTCCAGTGGAATAGGGGAGGCCATGCACACAGTTATTACTGTGCCAAGCAATTTCCTAGTATTCTGTGAACACAAAACTTCAAGTTCTTCCCTTCTAGTTTGGGAAATGGACAATAAAAAAACCACAAGCAAAACTGCACATTTATGCCAGGCACTATTAAGTGCAAAGAATGATGTAGGGCTGAAGATAGAGGTAGAATGACACTAAAAAGCCAGGAAAGATGTCCATGCTATATCTGAGGCAAGAGCTGAGCATAGAAACATATTTACAGATATAGGAACTTCCTTCACTAGTACGAAATCTCAGTTCTAGCTTTATCTTTAGTGTTTTTCTAAATTGAAACAAAATATGTGTGTGGGTATTTAGTCTGCATGTATGTCTATGTAATGTGTATATTCCTGGTGCCCCTGGAGGCCAGAGAGGGGCATTTGATCATCTGGAACCGAGGTATAGACAGATGGTTGTGAGCTGTTGTATGGGGTCTGGGAGTTGGACCTAAGTCCTCTGAAGCAGCAGCCAGTACCCCTTACTACTGAGTCATCTCTCCAGTCCAGCTTTAGCATTTTCTAACTGAATGGCCTAAAGGAATTCCTTTTTTAATTTTTTTATTTATTTTTATTTTATATACACTGGTGTTTTGCTTACATGTATGTCTGTGTGAGGGTGTCAGATCCCCTTGGAACTAGAGCAACAGCCAGGTGTGAGCTCCCATGTGGGGGCTGGGAGTGGAACCCAGGTACTCTGGAAGAGCAGCCAGTGCTCTAACCACTGATCCACCTCTCCAGCCCCTGGGAATTCCTCTTAAAGTCACAGACACACCACCAGTTGCCACTCAAAGTCCAAGCGCTTTGTAGGAAGTTGGGGTTAGTAAATATGTCGGGTGACTGGATTAACATTAATTACCAATGGTATTTCGGTAAGCACATTGTTCACTTTCCAGAATTATAACCATAGCTTAAATCTTACATTCTTTAGGGTCGTGTTTTTAGGGTGCTAACCCAGTGAATTTCCTTTTTTCAGGTATCTCTACCTCATACTACCTAATAGAGGATTACTCAAAGGCAATGTTTGGGCTCTATTTAATTTAGCTTGAAATTAAATCTGAAATGCTCTTCCAAATGATAGTACCTGGTATTTATCCTTTAAGTGCCCCAATGTGCCAATAGTGGCAGTTAATTTATAGAAATTAAAACAGCCTTACAGGATCCATTCATCACTCTATCTCTGGGGCCCAGCAATGTCTGTCACATAATAGAGGTGACATAAATATTTCAATGAGTCTCAGAAAGCTGAGGAAATGTCTGGGGAAATCTGTAGCAGAAAAGCCCTTGAAACTAGACATATCTGACAAAAAAGTATTTACTATTGTTACCTCAAATAAAGAAGTCTGCCTTAATGTGAACTGTGCAATGAAAACCCCAAGGCTTTCAGACGGACCTCACAAAGCCTGTAGAAGATAGGTCAGACAGAGCAGGGCTTGATATGGAGGAAAAAGGGAAAACCAGTTTCCAGGGTCCAAGTAGCTAGAGGCAGATTTTTAGTAGAGTAACTGAAAGACAACAAAATGAAGAGATGGATGCAGATATAAACAATAATTCATGAGGGAAGTGTAGCCACATTTGCCTGTGAACCTGCAACAGTGGAGAGGAGTAGGGGACAGAAGTTCCCTTCAGGTCTCAGAGAGCATCCAGGAGGTAGGGTCTATATCCTTGGAGCAGAAACGCTGCAACTGTTACTTATTGTCATCTGTGTAAGTTCATCCCCAATAAACACCTATTTATCATTCATCTTGATTTGGCAAACTCATTATAGATCTTCACCTTCAGGAAAGTCTATACACAAGTACCACAAGCCTGTCATCAAGGAACTGCAACATACAAGGATTTGAGTAATACCCTGGACAACAGAAGACACCATGAAGAGGAAGTGAAAGTTGGTATCAGATTGCATAGACTGATGTCTACAGAAGATTTGTAAGTAATCCAGACGAACCATTCCTAACCCATTTTATTGCCTTCATTTCATAAAATCTCAAGAACATCTATAGCTATTAAGTACTTGCCTGGAATGCAAGGTCCTAAGTTATCAGTCCAGAACATGGACAAATGAAGATTTTAAAAAAAGAAAAAAAAAGACACTTGGAAATTTTATTTTATTTTTTGTTTTTTCAAGACAGGGTTTCTTTGTGTAGCCCTGTTTGTCCTGGAACTCACTCTGTAGACCAGGCTGGACTCAAACTAGAGATCTACCTACCTCTGCCTCCCAAGTGCTGGGACTAAAGGTGTGAGTCACCTTGCCTCAGCAACACTTGGAATTTTTTTTTTTAATGTTTTTTGAGACAGGGTTTCTCTGTGTAGCTTTGTAGCCTATCCTGGCACTCGCTCTGGAGACCAGGCTGGCCTCGAACTCACAGCGATCTGCCTGCCTCTGCCTCCCGAGTGCTGGGATTAAAGGCGTGCCCCACCAACGCCCGCCTAACACTTGGAAATTTTTAATGGCATATTTTCTTTTTTTGTAATTTTTTTATTAGTTCAAATTAGGAACAAGCTTGCTTCACATGTCAATCCCTCCTGCCTCTTCCTCCCCTCCCCCCCAGCCCTTCCCCCCAGCTTCCCACCTGCTCCCCACCGCATCCACCCTCCACTCTCCAGCTGGGTAGGGCCCTCAACGGGGGCTCCCCAAAGTCCACCACATTATCCTGGGCCAGGCCTAGGCCCTCCCCCATGTGTCCAGGCCGAGACGTGGGATGGGCTCTCAAAGTCCCTTCTTATACCAGGGAAAAATACTAATCCACCACCAGGGCCCCCCTAGAGTGCAGAGGCCTCCTCATTGACATCCATGTTCAGGGGTCTGGATCAGCCCGGTGCTGGCCTCCCAGACAGCAGTCTGGGGTCGATGTGCTCTTAACAGGATATTTTCTTAAATATTCAAAACTTGGCAACACAGTTAAGAGAGTTGGTAGAAACTTTGTACAGAATCTAGTTGAGTACTTTCTTTAGGAACCTGTCTTTGGGAGGATTCAGTCAGATCCAGCCCACTTGCCTGGTTCGTATTTGAGAGAGGGAGTGTGGATTGAGAAATGGCAGGTAAAGATACTAAGGAAAAGATAGAGACACAGAATAGTGTCAGAAGGGCAATCCAGTGAATACTGAATGCCCCAAGTTTATTCTTCAATATTCGAGTATACCCAAACCAAAATGGGGGAAAAGGCAAGAGACTTCTTTATCAATATACAAGGAACAAATAGGCTTATTTCCTTAATTTTTCAAACAGTAGACTAAATCTCTCTTTATCTGACCTTGAGAGTTAAGAGTAACCACACCTTAGACCAAGTCTCCTGTTATTTAGATAGGATATCCACCACTAAGACCAAACATCCTACAGTAGCCATACCTTAGACCTTTATGTCTTTTGACTTTAACTTTGGAAGAATTAAGATAGTTTTCAATTCTCTGACCTTAACTCAAGATGAAGCTAAGCCATTTTTATGGACCCTGACAATTTACCACACAGTTGGCACCCAACGCATGTTAGTTTTCCCCTCTCCCTTGGCAACTTGGGTGGTTTCTACTTTGTGACTATTATTAATAGTAATAGTAATGTTAGGAACATTTGGACACTGATTTCTTTCCTCTTTTTTTTTTTTTTAATGTGGCTGTGTTTTCATTTCCCTTGAATATATTTCTAGGATCAGAATTACTCAGTAACTGTAATCATTTGAAGAACCATGAGATTTTTCCAAAGTGCTTTCTTACCTTACACTTCCACCATAGTGGGTTATAAAGTTCCAATTCATGTTCTTAGTACTTTCTTTCTTTCTCTCTTTCTTTTTAAAAAAGATTTATTTATTTATCATGTATACAGTGTGTTCCAGAAGAGGGCACCAGATCACATTACAGATGGTTGTGAGCCACCATGTGGTTGCTGGGAATTGAACTCAGAATCTCTGGAAGAACAGTCAGTGCTCTTAATTCCTGAGCCATCTCTCCTGGTCTGGGTACTACTTTCTTAAGTTTAACCATCCTAGTGACTGTGAAGTGGAAACTGCCTATGGCTTGGTTCATATTTTCCCAGTAGATGTAATGATTGAGAAAAATTTCATATGCTTATTGGTCATTTTTATGTCTTCTTAGGCACAATGCCTATTTAGGTATTTTGCTTACTTTTAAAATTACTATTTTACTATTGAGTCATAACAGCTCTTTGTACAGTTCCTTTTTTTTTTATTTTTCGTGTTTTGGGACATGGTTTCTCTGTGTAGCTTTGGAGCCTGTCCTGTAACTTGTTCTGTAGACCAGGTTGGCCTCAAACTCAGAGATCTGCCTGCTCGGCCTCCTAAGTGATGGGATTAAAGGCTGCACCACTACCACCCAGCTTTGTACAGGTCCTTTACAGCTATGATTTTGAATGTTTTCTCTCATTACACTGCCTCATTACTTTTATTGTCATTTGAAACAAGTTTAGATAAAATCCAGTTATTTTATGCTTATGCCTTTGAAGGGACCAGCTTCCCTTTTGGCAGCCATAACCGCCGAACACGTGCTTCTATGACCTTGTCCCAGACACTAGAAAGTCAGATGCCTGCCTCGTGACAAGGAAACAATCAGAAGTTAGTCACTAGAAAGTCAGATGCCTGTCTCGTGACAAGGAACCAATCGGAAGTTAGCTGGTGGCGCTATGCTTTATGACCCTGGGTATGCTTTACGGACAAGCGCACAGCAATGATGTAGAGAGCATAGCAACCACCCTGGGAGGGCCTATGGGCCATAACAACCAGTTGACCAATCAACACAGGGCAAGCCCTCCAAGCCTGGAGGCACACCAATCGTGAGCCTGTGCGTACCCCTAGACACTCCCCTTACGCTGTCCTATAAGATCTCTTGGGAGACCCTAGGAGCCGTCTTTTCTAGCCATCCACCATGGCGGGTGGGTGAAAGACCCGAGCTAACATGGGGTTAGCTCGTTAAATTACAATAAAGCCTCGTGCAGTTTGCAGCAAGCTCTCGAATCTGCCTGGTGATTGGGGTGACCTCGAACGTGGCCTGGGACTCCGGATACTTGAGTTTTCAGGGGTCTAACACCTTAACGTCCTAAGAAGCCTTTGCCTAATGAAACAAAGGTTTTAGCTTCTTTTTAGAATTTTATTATGTGTATATGGGTACATGCACATGTGTGTAGGTACTTGAGGATGTTAGGTTTTACATCCCCTAGGTCTGGAGTCATGGTTGCTTGTGAGTCACAACACATGGATTCCAGTCCTTTCTGAGAGCATTATTAAGTGCTCTTTCTTACCTGCTGAGCCATCTCACTAGCCTCCAGCCCATTTACTCCTACAGTTTTAGATCTCAAGTCATTGATCCATTTTGCATTTAAAAAATATGGTATGTGGACAATCATGCCTCAAAAGGCCCTAGTCCCAGGATACTTCACTCTTGCGTTATCTACCTCAAGCACAATCATGTTATTCAGTATGCACTTGCCAGTGTAATAACTACCTTTTAGGTCCCTTTGACACAGGCCTCACTGCCCAGCAGACTATGATATCCTACAAGTAGAGGGAAGGAATCCACAGTGATCTTAAGGCCAAGTGTGTCTTATGGAAGTTCCCATGACTCGGAAGAATTGTTCTAACACAAGCCATCAAGAGCTTGCCTTGCTCTTCTTGGTTGACTTGTATTCACTGGAGTCTGTCAGATCTGGCGCATTTGCAGGCAAGATAAGGCCAGCACTACTTAGAAGACCCACCAAGTGTTCAAGTCTTCTCTCCTTGGGACAGAGGCGAATTGTCCTGAGTGGAGGCAGGTTGTCTTCCTGCAGAGTAATGGTTGATAGGATTCCATCTCTAGAGCACCTGCGTCCTTCAACTAATTATAAGTTTTTCATAACTTTCTTTTCTCTTGAAATCCTGAGTTTGCTCCCATTGTACTTCTGACCCAGACCTTTGTAGTATCCATCTAGAATGTCTCTGCAAACCTAATTTCTAGAATCACCTACTCTACATGAAGGGACCAGCTCCACATTTCAGCAGCCATAACAGCCTAGCATGTGCTTGCCTGACCTTGCCTTGGTTACTAGGAGGTCAGATGCCTGCCTCGTATCAAGGAACCAATCAGAAGTTAGCTGGTGGTGCTATGCTTTACGGACAAGTACACAGCAATGACGCACAGAGCATAGCGATCACCCTGGTAGGGCCTATTGTCCATAACCACCAGTTGACCAATCAACATAGGGCAGACCCTCCAAGCCTGGAGGCACACCAATCCTGAGCCTGTGCATACCCCTAGACACTCCCCTTATGCTGCCCTATAAGATCTCTATGCAGTGGCTTCTCGCCATCTTTCCTAGCCATCCGCCATGGTGGATGGATGAAAGGCCCGAGCTAACATGGGGTTAGCTTGTTAAACAACTACAATAAAGCCTCATGCGGTTTGCATCAAGTTTCCACCTCCGCCTGGTGATTGGGGTCGTCACCGTCCTGGACAGAGATCCTGGGGGGTCTGAGCCTCTGGGGGTCTTTCATACCCACTCTGCTAAAAAAGGGATCATTTGTTTCCTTAGAACAACATATAGAGAGTCTTTTTTTGAGCAGAGGTAGTAATGGACAGGGAAGAAAATCTAGCCTGCATGTTCTCTTGTTACCTTGCATTACAAACATGCAAATATCATTCTTATGTAATATCTTACAACCACTTCTCTATCGTAGACATCTATTGCTCAAGGGTCCACCTATTCTAAATACCAGTTTCTGTACCCTTGTTTGTTATGAGAACAAAAATGGGGCAGACTGAATGAACCAAGAAAGGGGACAACTCTATTCTTACCTCTTTGGTCCACCCATCGCATGGCTATTTGTAATGATCTGGTTAGTGACTCAAGGATATTGCAAGTCTACTTGTATATATTAGTATCTAGAGGATTACAAGAATCACTGTTGCCCCCTGCCCGCAACTGGTAATCCATGCATGTATGCATCAAGCCCTAGATCTGAAATGTTGCTGGTTACCAATAGGTCAGTGGACATTTCACGAACATATCTACTATGAACATTCTTGCTACTAAGTGAACTTAAGAAAGGGGCGGGGGCAGGGATTAAACATCATTCTTAATTTGAACAGCCAAAAGTTCCTGCATTTATTGAGACTTTCTTCCCACTGAATTATCTGTCTAAAGAGCAATTGACCATAAATGTGAGGGCACATTTCTAGACTCTTGATTCTATCCAACTGATTTAACGTTTATCCACACATATACCCTTATATCAGCACAACATATTTCATTTATACAGCTTTGTAGTAGATCATGATATCACAAAGGATGAATTCTCCGATTTTCCCAAGATGTGTTATTTCGTTAAATTTCTATATGAATAATGAAATCTGATTGCCATGTTCTGGGGAGGGGGAAGCAAGCAAACATAAAATTGATGGGATTAGAGTGAAACAGAACAGCTTATTTATTTATGTATTTAGTTATTTCAGAAAGGGTTTCTCTGTTTAGGTTTTCTCTGTGCTTGGCTGTCCTGGAACTCATAGATTCGCTGTCCCTGCTGAAGGAGTGCTGGGATTAGAGGTGTATACCAGCATCACTTGGCAAAAGTGAACAGTTTAAACAGATGGCCATGCTTTCTTCTGACCCATGATTCTGAGATGTCTCTTTTCATGTCTATTTTCTTTCCTTTCATCCACTTCTTTTCACTGTTAACTCGAAGTTTTGCCATCTTTGTTGTGTTCACTTTGTTGTGTTCTTGCTTTTGTAAACGGAATAATTTTAATCTTCATTTGGTGAAATTTCATGTTCATACAGTGTATAGTTAGTACACAAGAGTAAACTAATTGTGGATTTTACAACCTGGATGAACTCATGTTCTTAATTTGAACAGCCAAAAGTTCCTGCATTTATTGAGACTTTCTTCCCATTGAATTGTCTTTATACTGGCTAAAGAGCAACTGACCATTTTTAATAGGTTGGTTTTTTATTTTTATTTTTCCTGGTAACAGGGTTTCTGTGTAGCATTTGGCTACTCTGGAACTAGCTCTGCTTACCAGGCCAGCCCCGAATTCAGTGATGCACCTACCTCTGCCTTCCAAGTGCTGGGATTAAAGCACTTTTTTATGGATCCATTAAGATCTACTTTCAGGCTCCAGTCATTTACAAGAAATTGTACATCTCTTTTAAAGTCCAGCTGCTTCTAGAATTTTTGAGAACAATTTATGTAAGACTTAGTATTTGTAGAGATTAAAGTCAATATAACATACAAACTAATTTTTAAAGCAAAAGGGAACAGTTTTACAGATTAAAAACAAGACAGAAAAATAAACAATATAAGATCCAAATTAGAAAGCAAAGGTGGGACTCACACAGTTACTATTATTAACTATGTGATCTGAATAAGCTTCATGTGATTTTATACATGATTTTAAAAACATTTTCCACTTGCAGTGCCTGACCTGATGTCTATAAGGAATAACTTTTCTTCTCCACACTTTACAAACATACTTTACTCCACATCATTGTCTTCTTCCATTTTCACTTCTCAAACATAACATTACCAAAAGTGGAAGAGCATGCTAATGGTACTTCAACATGAAGAGAAAATATAGCCATTAGGAAAGGCCATGAAGACACTGCAATACAATTACAAAGTGTTACCCTCTTGGGAATAAGCTAGACTGTAACAATGCTTTAGAGGCTTACATAAGAAAAACTAAAAATGATAGTGCATTTACTCTATCAAAGAATACACTAATATGTTAAAGTTAGACAATAATCAGTAAACACATTTCAAGAATGGTAAAATATGTCCTAAAAATACATTATTTGAAGCTGTCATCATATTTTGTAATCAAAATCACCATATTTTGTCATAAAAAAGCAACTTTGTAATCAAAGTTTTAATTTTTTCTTCCTTAGATAACTAAGATTGGCCTAAAACTCTCCATAGACCAGAGGATGATGTTGAACTCCTGTTCTTCTAGACTCCATCCACCTCCTAAGTGCTGTGATCATAGGCATGGCTGCTAACATTTTAAAGGACATTTTGTTTAAAATGGCACATAATCATGTAAATTTCCTACCAAACATAAACCTGACAGCATTGCTTGGCTTCTGCTAATGCTGACAACATTCAAATACATTAAGTATTATAAAATCCACTTCAAGTGTTCTGGAACCTGAGTTTTAACCTCTGGCATAAAGGAAGAGGACTTTCCAAGCAGGCAGCAGAGTCCTCATCTTTCTTATGATATTGGAGAAAACTCTGAGTTCTTTTCGCTGGATCTGAGAATGAGTTTTCTTCATCTTCTGCTGTTGTATAAGACTTTGTGCATGGTTTGGTTTCTTTAGTATCTACTTTCGGATTTCTGGGTTTATCTCTGACCTGGGCTAGGCTATGCTTCTGAGAACTGTGTTTCATTTTTGGAGCAGTATACTTAGTTTTCCAGGACACTGGAGAACTTTCTTCATCGGAAGAATCTCTCTTGAGGCAAACACTCTTCTTCACAAGGTTCTTTGTAGTTTTCTCATCAACTTTTGGATTATAAGGTGCAGCAGTATTTGGGTGCCCAACTTGAAGACTGGAGGTCTCTACTGCTTTGTCATTAAAAGAGTAGGGTATGGAAGTATTCACTGTAGAATTTTCTTGCAGGAATTGGTTGTCTAATACTTTCAAGTTTTTGGACTCTTTGTGCAGATATATTCCTGGAAATTTCTTTGAGAAATTTGATAAGCAACCAGAGCTACAGTCAGTAATACAAGAGCTTTTCACTTTTAGGGGCAAACTTTCCAGGTTAGTGTCTGTTTGCACATTATACTGAGGGCATGAGGACTTTAGATGTATTCGTTCTTTTAGAGGCAAATCTTGAAGATATAAACCAGTGATGCCAGAAAGAAGATGTTCTTCAGGACTAATCTTTTGAAGATCTCTACCCAGCACTTCATTGTTTGTGGTGCATTGTTCTGGGGTATTTTCAAAGCCAGGAAGGATGGATGATGACTCAAGTTCTGATTGTAAAACTTGGGACAAAGAGTTTCTTTGAACAGCTGGAGAATTACTAAAAGAAGTACCTTCCCAGTCAATGGTACTCAACTCTAGATTAGCAATCTCAGAAATATTGTGGGATGAAGATCTGGGCTGACTGCATTCTGCAACTAGAAAACTACTGACATCTTTAGTTTGCTTTCCAGTCAAATGTCTTGGAGAAGGCAGTAAATGTTCTTGCAAATTCAAACAGGGAGCACTTTCAGGGAAAACTAAACTACTCAGTGAGGGAAAAGTAGATTCCTGTGGTAAAACAGGATCTGGTTTTAAAGTCATAAGTGACTGAGAACTGACTACATTATCCAATTCTAGTAAACTGTTTCCTTTAGGCTTAACTTTCTTACCTGAAAAGAAAGAAAAACATATAATAAGTACTCCTTTGCTTAACTTGGGAAAAACAAACACACAAAAAAAACCTCAAGCAAAAATAAAAACGAAACAAATAGTTAAACCAGTAATTTCTGTAAGGTTTTTTTTTTTTTTTTTTGAGCCCAACTCCACCCACTACCCAGGACATTCCTGGAAACACTATTAGTTTTCTTTGGGAAATGTCAATAATGAGTTACTTTCCTCACTGAATTCTGAGGAATAAAGGAAAAATGCACTTATAACACAGGCTATCTTTGCAGTAGCTGCTCTAAAGCTGGCTAGTGTTAGCATTACAGCATTACACACTACTCTGTACTGTACTTAACATACTCAAGTTAGTAAACAGAGCATAATGGTGGATTCCCAGCATTCCAGTTTTAAAGGAAGTGTGTGGGGCTTGGTACAAAATACAGTGGGAGCACACCTAGGGAGGATTTGGGAGGTCCTAGGGTGTGGTTGCTAGCACTGCAGCATTGGGAGATAAAGCTTATGGAGACACAGAAGCAACAGCACTGCTCTTACTCTTGGTTTACACAATGCTGGTGCCTAGCACAGCCAGCACAACACTTACTCTTCTGTTTCTTCCCTTGAGTTTCTGACTGTTGTTTCTGGTAGATAGCAACGACCTCAGGATAGGCTGCTTCAAATAGTGATGCTTCTTCAACAGTAAGGAGATCCAGTTCTCCAGCCTCTGTGTCTTCCATAGCATAATGTTCTAGAAGATTAAAAATCACAGAAAAAGCAGACAACTAAAGGTTTAAAAACTCAGTTTTTCAAGTAATTACCAGGAAAACCACACTGTCCAAAAATGGGCAGAAAACTCACCACAAGTCTTGATCTACAATGTTGTCATTTCTCTATTATTTATTTCTGATAATCACACACAAGCATAGAATACATCCTGATCACTTACTATTACCACCTTATCACTCTTGCTAGCCGGTTCTTTTCTCCCTCTTACCCTCATGTATTTTGTTGTTGTGGTCTTAAAACTGACTATTTTCTCTTGTTTCAGAAATAGTAGCATCAGTCTAGAGAACAGAAAACTTTAGATAAAATGTTAAAATTAGAGATAAGGAAGGAAAGAAACCATTTCACAAGACAAAGGGCTTCCTGTATACCAGGCAAGCTCTATCTCCATATTCTTAGCCCTGGTTATCAATTTCTTTTTCTTTTTGGGAGTTTTTCGAGACAGGGTTTCTCTGTGGCTTTGGAGACTGTCCTGGCACTAACTAGCTCTTGTAGACAAGGCTGGTCTCAAATTTACAGAGATCCACCTACCTCTGTCTCCTGAGTGCTGGGATTAAAGTTGTGTGCCACCACCGCCCGGCTAGTTATCAATTTCTTAAGACACTCCCAGCATCAGAGGATGCACAAACAGATGAAATGAGAGTGTTTATATGGAAGTCACAATAAAATATATACAGAAAATTTGCATATGAGAGAACATGTGCTCTTTGTCTTTCTAAGCCTGGGTTGCATTTTCCTGCAAATTTCACTTTATTTTTCTTAAGGCTGAGTAAAATGCTATAGAGTATATGTACTAAATGTTTCATTATCTGTTTACTTACTTATAGACATTTAGTCTTTTCCCACATTCTCACCAGCATTTGTTGTTATTTGTTTGCTTGATGGTAAGCCTTCTGACTGGGATTACAAGGATTCTTTAAGTGGTCTTAATATGTAATGTAAAGGGGCCTATGGCAGAGGGGGAAAGGCTTTAAGCAAGTGGGGTTGGAAGAACAATTGAACATGTGATATGAAAGCAAAAGGTAATACTGGAGGGGAAGGGTATAAATGGGGAGTTGGAGAATATCCCTGTATGTGTGTCTGTGTGAACCAGAAAACAAAGTATGTATGAAAATGTCATAGGGAAACATTAATTTATGTTAGTTAAAAGAAAAAAAAAAGACATATAAGGAGGAAATGGGGTATTGCTTTGATAGATCTGACCATATTGTTGTGGTGATGACTGTGGAAGGGCTTTGGAACTCTGGACTAAGCTCTGTGGGCTGTTCTATGAGAGCTTGGAAGATAAGACTGTTGAGATTGCCGCAGAGGATGGAAGCCTGGTTTCTCCTTAAGTTTCAAAGGGATATCTGAGAGTTCCTTAAAGATTCTCTGGGGGCCATGTGCTATTTTGAATCAAGAATCCGTGGTTCTGACGAGCTGGGGCCAAAGAAACAGCTGTGATTAACAAGAGACCAGTACCCCTGAAGTGAAACCTTTGCATTACTGGGACAATTCATGTTGGTTAGGAGGGGATGAGAAATTAGTGGTGAAATTAGTGGTGAAAAAGAAGAGTGAATCATTGAAATGTTTCCTTAGGGTTAATACACACACATATATACACACACACATACACAGACACATGTGCGCCACGCGCTGAGTCCCCAGGTAGTTTTGAAATCATGAAGGGGTCATGGAGAGATGCTGAGGCGTGGCACTTTGAGAAGTCAGAAGAAGCCATAGGTGTAGCCTCAGTAGCAGCTGAAGGCCCAGGACTGAAGTGAATCATTCGGAGAAGTTGAGACTTGATACCATGAAGGGAGTCCAGGAAAGGCTATTGGTGCAGCCCAGTGGTAGCAGGAAACCACAGAACTATGGAGATGATTGCCAAGGACAGCAGCAGCTGTGATGTGTGGCCAGCTAGAGCCTAGGAGACAAGCTGTGTGTGTTGTGTGCTGTGGTGAACACTTTGGAGAAGCCCAAAAGATTGTGAGTGGATCCCACAGTGAGTTACTAAGCTCTGCACTGCTGGACTTTGGTTTTGCTTTGCTCTAACCATAACTGTCCCTGAATCTTCCCTGACAGAATAAGGAAGTATTTAACTTACTTTGATTTACAGGAGCCCACAGTTGACATTTCAGACTTTTAAAGAGCTTCTGTAGTTTCCCAGAGACTTGGAGTTTTAAAAGAAAAGTTGGATTTATTTTTAAAGAGAGGGAACTTTTAAAGTACTTGAAATGGTAAAGATTGGATTTTTAAGCTTGGAATGCATGTTATAGTTTGATATTTAAATGATAGGAGAAAACTGAATCCTGCAAATTGTCCTCTGACCTCCACATGTGCACCATAGCATAGGCATCTATGTGTGGACCCACACCCCCACACAGGTCCCTACACACAAAATGCAATAAAAGCCCACAAATCTTGAGTCACATCCATTTTAAATCACCCATTTTTCTGGCCTCTAGTCTGGAAGCTTATTCAGAGTTTACACTATTTTTATGTTATAGCAAAAGTACAAATTTACATGGAAACTAGATAGAATAAAGGAAAGGGAAGAAAAATTCTTTAGTTACTATTCACTCACCTCAACTGCTTTAGAAACAGCTAAACATGAGACCTCAAAGATAGAGCACTTGGGAAGCAATTTTTTTAAAGAAATGATTCACAACTATTTTGGCATTATTTCCAAACATTAAATAAATGTCAAAGATGTTAAAAATAAAAGCACTTGAAGTTTATAACCTTTATTAGTCATATCTACTTAAAATACAACAGGTAAAATAAAAATAAAATTCATAGTGCATGTGATTGTTTTCGTGACTTCCACAAGCATGTAAGCTTTCTAAATATTCACTATCTATTTCACAATTGGATCAAATGCTGTAAATTAAACATTCTGTGTATAATGAATGAATGAATACATACCAGGCTTTTCCCATTCTATTTCAAGACAACGAACTCTATTTCTGATTCGTGGCCTAACAATTCTGAAAGATAAATTCATATACTGAAGTCTAACTGTACATGCTATTTACAAAATTTTAATTTATGCACTTCAATTTCTATTAACATTTATTCTAAGTAAAGATATAAGGAATTACTACCCAGATATTCTTTGGACTTAGTTAAATAATTTCATTGTGAGACAGTTGAAAATTGTTTGATTTACTCAATACACACACACACATATATTTTCATTATATTTACTAATTTTATTTTATTTTATTTGTGAGTATTTTATCTGCATGAATGTAAGTGCAGTAGCTGCATGCCTGGTGCCCACAGAGGTCAGAAGAGGGATTAAGATGCCCTGGAACTGGACTGTCAGATGGCTATGAACCACCATGTGAATTCTGGGAACTGAATTCAGGTCCTTAGCAAGAGTAACAAGTGCTCCTTAACCTCTAAGCCATCTCTCCAGCCCCTCCATATTTTTTCATTATACTGGTTTTTCCATGATTTCTCTTGTAAAGTCTACTTTGTTACACTACTTTGTTATTTGTCTATTAAATCTTTGTTTTTGAACTCTGTATACTTACTTTGTATTTTCTTATGAAATTTTTATCTTTAGTTATTCAATGCAATATGCACTTTAATAGATGAGTTTAACCCACTTACATTCATTCTGACTAGTGAGAGTTGGACTCATTCATAAATTTTATGTTTTCTGTTGGCAATTTTTTCTACTCACTTCCTCCTTCCTATATACTCTTGGTTTGATAGTTTTATTTCTTATTTGAACTGTAATTGTTTGAATGTCAGATATTGTGTTTCTAGTAGAATAAAACATATCGATACACCACAGATATAAAAAATACTCTCAAAACACTGTATTTAAAGATTTAAGACTAACACTTGGAATACAATAGAGCTTTAGTTTATCATTTATTAGTCATTAAAATTATGTGAATATAATTATGCAGGTGAGTAATTTCACCCAGTTCATTAAATTGTTGACCAGTGTTCCTGTCCATATCTTCCTCTTGCTTCACTTTGTCTTTTTTGTTTTTTTGAGACAGGGTTTCTCTGTGTAGTTTTGGAGCCTATCCTGGCACTCGCTCTGAAGACCAGGCTGGCCTCAAACTCACAGAGATCCGCCTGCCTCTGCCTCTTGAATGCTGGGATTAAAGGCATGCACCACCATCACCCGGCTTCACTTTGTCTTTTGATGTACACTTTTTATAGTTCTCTGTGGGTATGTGTGTTTGCTTGTTTTGAGACAAGGTCTCATTATGCAGCCCTGGTAATCCTTAACTAACAGAGATCTGCTTGCTTTTGCCTTCAGTGCTGGCATCAAAGGGGTATGCTCTGTGCTTGAGGTTAGTAGTATTGCTTTTAATGGTTCTTTTTATATATATCTGTTCATTTTTTACTTTTTAAGTAGCATGCATGAGAAGTATGTCAATACCTGATTTTACTATGTTATCATGTGTGTGAGGCCTGAATATACTTTTATTTCCAGGCTTTCCTCTATCTTTGGAAAACAGCTATTATATAAAAGGGAGAAATACTAACCCTTCTGGTCAGCAAATTTTCAAATAGAAACAGTTTTCATCACAAACTTATTTTTTCTAATAGTTTAAAAATAATTTTTTAGATTTATTTAATTTACACGTATGAATGCTTTGCCCGCATGTATGTTTGTGTACCATAATGATGCACTGTGCCTACAGAAGTCAGAAGAGGACATCAGATCCCCTGGAACTTAAGTTATAGATAGTTGTGAGCTGCCAGATGGGTGTTGGGAAGTGAACCCAGGTCCCCTGGCAGAGCACCAATTGCTCTTAACTGCTGAGCCATCTCTCTAGCCCCAACCATGCAATTCCTTAAACTACATTACCTAATTGGCTGTAGTTGACCAGAGTTCTTTCTCCCAAGTTTTCTTTCTGTCATGTCATAGCGAGTCAAAAGCACCAACAACTTCTCACATGCATAGTGACTAGGCCACTCCATTTTTTGAACAGTAAACCTCTATAAACACAGTAAAAATAAATATTAAAACTTTTTAGACAAGAAATACTCTCAGACAACATTTTCTTTTAAGGGTAATACTAAAGTAATATTAATGAGACTATTCCCTGAAACAACAATGAGCTCCCTAAGGATAAAGTGTCAAAGGACAATGTGGTTGAGGGGTTCTCTACTCAGAATGCCAGCTTACGTACCAGATGGTGGGCTAAAAGCCTTGACCTCTCTTAAGCCATTTTTTTCCATCTTTAAATGAGAATGTAACCCTGTTGACAGGTTATGTAGATTAAGTGGGAAGACATTTAATACATTACATATAATAGTTGTCAACAAGGTAGAGAGCAACTAGATTTACTCAGCCATCCTTTCACCCTAACTACAACATCAGGGGTTAAAATAATCTCATTTAACCCTCATGGTGACTTGATAAGGTGGTAATATTATTTCTATTTTATGGCTATTCCATATTCAGGATCATATAGTATATTTGACCATGCACCCCTTTTCCTGAGCCCTTCTTCCTCAGACATATTCTTGGATTCATTGTGTCTACACATGGTGACTGAGAATCTTCTGAGAAGCAGCCTGTGTTTGCCTTATGGTCTGGGAAGTACGGATCTTGCATAGTTGAGGGGTAAAAGTTATAAATGAATGCTGAAGAATATGGGGATAGTCAATAGTTATCTGTCTGAGTTTTGTAGTCTCCTCTCATACACTAAAGCTAATATCCTTCCGATCTTCCTCATATTGAATTGTACATAGTAAGTAAGAATTAACTTTCAGATACCTGAAACAATAATAAATCAGGTCTTTGGTACCTGATAGGTTTCAACATTTTATCCTTATTCAAAAGGAATTCTTGAATGACCTAAGTATAAAAAACCAAAAACAGGATTTAGGACTCTAAAACTTTTAACAATTAAAATATATATATACATATAATTGGATTATTATTACCTCATGGAATGGAAATCCCTTGCAACTGCAAGCTTTCCTAGAGATAAATTATAATTACCAATACAATCAGATATTAGACAGACTGAAATCTCATTCAATCTCATTTTATAACAAATATCCACATACAGTATCTTTCTCTGAAAAACTACTAAACTGCTACTTTCTCAGATGGATTTTTTTTTTTTTTTTTTTTTTTTTTTTTTTTCGAGAAAGGGTTTTTCTGTGGCTTTGGAGGCTGTCCTGGAACTAGCTCTTGTAGACCAAGCTGGTCTCGAACTCACAGAGATCGGCCTGCCTCTGCCTCCGGAGTGCTGGGATTAAAGGCGTGCGCCACCAACGCCCGGCTCTCGATGGAATTTTATTTTTACTTTTTCTGTAATATTCATTTATGTATGTGTGAATTTGTGTGGGCACACATGCCAGAGGATAGCTTGCGGAAGCAGGTTCTCCCCTCCCTCCTATGTGTGTTCTGATGACTAAACGCAGGTCATTAGGCTTGGTCTCAAGCACCTTTGCCTGCTAAACTTCTTAAACTTCTGGGCGGTGGTGGCACACGCCTTTAATCCCAGCAGAGGCAGATGGATCTCTGTGAGTTCGAGACAAGCCTGGTCTACAAGAGCTAGTTCCAGGACAGACTCCAAAGCCACAGAGAAACCCTGTCTCAATGCCCGCCCCCCTCCCCCAAAAGCTTCTTAGATGGATGATTTTTTCACTATGTAACTCTTGCTGGCCTGACGCTTGCTATGGAGACCAGGCAGTTTTTCTGCCTCCCAAGTGTGTGCCACTGTGACTGGCTGAGATGGATGAGGTTTGTTTTTGCAGAATCAACAACACAGTGGTGAGGCATGATTAATCTAGACACATGGGGGAAGTTTAGCATTGGGGAAGTAAATCAACCTCAGTTATCCACACAGGTCATAAAAAACATTTAGTGGCTAAAAACAACTTACTTTTTAATATTGTTTTCTATTTCATTTAGTTGCCTATTATGTTTTGTCTGGTGCCATTCACAAGGACAGAGGTATTCATAATCATGTGGTTCACAGTATCTGTCACTTTTACAAAATGTGCATCCATTACGTTCATGATCCTTAGGCGAACCTTTTTGGAGACACAAATATGTGTGATTTTTACTGCTGTGAAGAATTAGGTTCAACATGCACCTTTTTCTCATTATCTCAAATTTCAAAATTAATATTGTCTCACATGGTTGGTTTCAATATATTTAGGTTGAAAGAATAGTGTACACCAGAGTGGTTCCTAGACAAATTACAACTCACTGACACTGCTCACAATGTACTCATTTATTGGAAGTATTAATTAATTTATAGCCAATAATGGAAAACTTTGTGGTTTATGTAGTAGCTACAAGGTAGATGAGTAGAATGTAATTACTAATAAGAAAGATTATTTCCTTAACATAATAATCCAAGAAATGGTTTCTTACTGAGTATTTCAAAAGACTACCTACCTACTTCCGTGTCCTTTGCTAGTGTGTATGTCTCAGCTGTTTTAAACTATGCTTGGAAAAGGAAGAATATCACTACAGTACAGGTGTGGGTGGGGCCCTCATTTCCTTTGAAAGGAATCACACTCAGGGATACCTTTTTGTTGTGTTTTTGTTGTTTTGTTTTTGAGTCAGGGTTTCATGTAGCCCAGAGTGGCCTCAAACTCCTTATATAATTGAAGATGGACTTGAACTCTTGATCCTACTGTCTCTACCTCCAAAGTACTGAATTACAAGTGTGTATCACACTCAACTCATGTTCAATATTATCTTTTCAACTAAGACGAGTAAAGAGCCAACCTATTTTCAACAACAATGAACTTGTATTGGAAACTAGTATTAAGTCCTTATCTATAGAGCCAGTAAAAATGTACTATAGAATTAAATACATTTAATTAAGAATATAAACATAAAACATTGATAAAAATAAATGGTTTTAGTTTCATTTTCCCTTAATACTTATTTCATCATAAAAATAGATTCATATATCAAAACATAATTCTAAAATCTAAATAATTTGGTAACAGTGTAAAATTCCACTCATTCTATATTTACCACTGCTACCACATTATCTCATTTATTAAACATTTATTGCATGCTCACCATGTCTTCTGACTTTAAGACATTTCCAAGCAGTGTCTTGATAAAGGGGTAAGAAAGTATGAGGAGCACTCAGACTCCAGTACTCTGAGGAGTTTCCTATGCCTGCTTACCTGGATGGGAACACACAGAGCAGTGAGCCACATTTTTAGCTGCTGGTTGTGGAATAGAGGAGCAAGGTTCTTCAATCCACTGGTTAAACCTTTATTAGAAAATGGTTTTTAAAAAAGCAGAAAAAATTGAGGTAATAATACATTCTCGCTGGGCGTTGGTGGCGCACACCTTTAATCCCGGCACTCAGGAGGCAGAGGCAGGAGGATCTCTGTGAGTTCGAGGCCAGCCTGGTCTCCAGAGCAAGTGCCAGGATAGGCTCCAAAGCTACACAGAGAAACCCTGTCTCGAAAACCAAAAAAAAAAAAAAAAAAAAAAAAAACCTCAAATATCAGGTTATCCTATTCCCTTTAATCTGTCAAATTATTTTTTCTTTGCTGGTTACAAACCCACTTGCCTGGAAAAATAAATGTTGTTTTCTATAAGCTTTACATGTGGTCCCAGGTAGAGAAGAATTGCAAAGGGGGGCAGAGTGTGCATATGTGTATGTCTGTACAGATGTATATCTAATCACAGTCATTCAGCCTTTTTTTCTTTTCGATGAGTTTGTTAGGTAACAAAAAATGGGGAGAATAATTTGTATTTGTCTTTTCCCATCTTTTTAATTGCGTGCCAGAGCACAAAATAAGCAGAATTATTTGCTCGATCATATTTTTTAATCAGAAATAAGGGTAAAGAGTAATGTGTAGATCCAAATAAGACATTAAGTTTTTTGATAAAACTTTAAAAACTGGACAATTTAAAATGTTAATTACTTTCCTTTTTCTTAATCTGTTGTATACAAATGGCAAAACAGTTATTGTATAATGCAAGGTTTTAAGAAACATGTATGTAACTGCTAAGATTTTGAGTAATAAAATTTGTTTTTGCTCAAAGTTTCATGTTAACATAATACTATCAAGGATACCTAGATGCCAGTCATAGGACATTGATTTCACAGGGTGATGCGTAGTACTGAGGTAATTAACTAACTGCTGGAAATCTTGACTCATTTACTGTCAAGAATAACTGTAAGCATACTAAAAATCTGTATTAATAGCTTCTGGATAAATGACAGAGCTTCGAAGATTAAGAAATAGGGAAAATAATATAAATTATTAAAATTAAAAGAATGGATAATTATAAAAAGTCTGATCATTTCCAAGTGTAAAGACCCTCTTTAAATGTTGCCAAAAAGTACATATTTGCTGACACTATCTTAGTAAGAGTAGCTCAGAGTTAGATTAGTACCATATTTACTTGTGTTGAATTCTTTTTTTTTTTAAGATTTTATTTATTGATTATGTATACAGTGTTCTACCTGCATGTCTGCCTGCACAACAGAAGAGGGCGCCGGATCTCATTACAGATGGTTGTGAGCCACCATGTGGTTGCTGGGAATTGAACTTAGGACCTCCGGAAGAGCAGTCAGTGCTCTTAACCCCTGAGCCATCTTTCCAGCCCCTTGTGTTGAATTCTTTATTTTACTGTAAAGACATTTCTGAGATAGTTCCTTTATTCATTCCCATGACAAAATCCAATTTCTTCCCTGTTTTGGAACAATAGCCACAGAGGTTAATCAGGAACTTACTGAAGACTTTGGTCGACCAACAGCTTTACAGCTAAAAGAGAAGCACTATAAGAAAGGGTACAGTGATTTGAAAGATTTTTCAGTCATTTCTTTACTTCTGACACCTTAGAGTTTCTTTTGAGAAATATACTACCTCAGACCTACTGAGGATTGGTCAAGACTATGTTCAGCCTCCCAGGTCTCTTTTCTTTCTTATTTTATAGCTTGTCATTCATCTCAATTTTTATAAACCATCACTTTCATCTAGTACATATGATTCACAAACTTTTAAGAGAATAAATAGTTTATAAATTTCAATATAATCTATATCTTATTTGGATCCTCAACTTGTACAGTTCAAATTAGAATTAACACATTACTAAATGTATAGCAGCAAGACAAAGAACAAAGTCAAAGTTTTTGATATTAAGTTTTACTATTGCAGTATTGTGTGTATGCATGCCTATACAGTGTGTGTGCTCTGGTGTACACATGCATGCTGCAAGGCATATATTATGCTGTAATGTACATAATGCAAGTGAGATGACAACTTGTAGGTGCCAGTTCTCTCCTTCCATCATGGATTCTAGCAATCAAATGAACTCAGGTGGTCATGCTTGTGCTGGGTGTCCTACAACGTGCTGAATCACATTGCTGGTCAAAACTAAATGTTCTTTATCCAATGTTACCTATTAAGTATTTTCAACATGTTATATAATGCTTCATTTATAGAAACTAAATATAATATCAAAGCATCAAATACAAAATTATTTTAATGTTATGGTCATCTTTACTTGATGCTAATGGTCTAAGATAGCCTGTGGAAAAAACGCCCATGGCTACAGGTTACTATATTTGTACTAAGTGTAGTGAAGCAAAAATACATACTTAATAGCATGCTTCAAACATATATTCACTCCTCCCTTTGGAAGATTTCAAGATAAGTAAGAATTAATCACTGAAAATGAAACACACAGACTAGTTCAAAAGTAATAGTTTCTGTAAACTCACTACTGAGTACAACAAGAAAAAGTGTCCAGTGTGGAGTAAAAAGCAACACTGAGTTACCTCTGAAGCAAACTTTGACCTTTCAAAATCCGCAGCAGTTTTAATGCTTGTTCTTTTCCAACTCCAGGCACTCCCTTTTATAAAGTGGAAAAACAAACTTAAATGTTAATCTGGAATGATGGGGACACATTTAAAGAGGTTTAATAGTGACTATCTGCATTTTTTGCATAGGGTATTTAAGAAAAGGTTGTCCTCCTAATTCTCATCCTCTATGAAGAAAATCTAATACAGTGCTGGGAGGTATGAGTGGCTTACCTCTGTAATGACACTGCTTAGCAGCAGTGAGGACAGCAAACAGGTAAAGCCATACTAGAAACTAGCACTGCTATAAAACAAGAGGACTCCTTAAACTTCTCTGATAGGTTGGTCAAGCACACATGTCAATCTCTTTTGAGGCTGAAGCTGTGGGTCCATTTACTGAACTTCCCTTTGTAGTGTTTACTGTCATAAGGTAGCTTTTTAGCATTATGTGAGATGTTAGTTGTTTTTGGATTTATTTACTTATTATTTTGTGTGTGTGCCCATGATATGTGTGAGCATATGTGCCATGGCACTTGTGGAAGGTCAGAGGACAATTTTGTGGACTTGTTTTTTTTTCCTTTCACTTTTATGTATATCTCAGGCATGGAACTCAGGCTGTCACACTTGCAAAGTAGTATTTTCACCTGTGAATCATATTATCAGTCCTTCTGATTATTTTTGTTAGTGAATATCTTATACTTAAATGAACTCATAATTATATAACCATACTATGTATACACACACACACACACCATGTAAAGTACTAAAGATATTGAGAAAGAAGTGATGAGCTTAGCTTGCCTTTGGAAGATAATCACAGCCAAGAAGTACTGCCAGACCAACCAGGGCATCCCGATCCAAGCCTAGCTTACTCTTGATAGATGATGCCGTGTAACAGTCAACATGTGGATCCTAAAGAGAGAAGAGGTTTCATCTTCAGTGTTTTATGTTCTTTATAGAAAGAATAAGCTGTCATTTAAAGTCTTTTTCTAAAATTTTAAGCAAGAAAATGACCCTGATCACAACAACATCTATAGAATGTGATGTTTCAGAAAATGAATCAAGTGTAACTAAAAGTTCCTCCTTACTGGCTGTCTTTCAAAGTACCAGAAAGTGCACATCAATTTAACTCAGCTGTGAACCCTGTGAGCTACAATAGTGACCATGGGTTCAGTAGTGGAATAGATGTATGAGTGTAACTGCTTTATGATTGGATTTAAGAACCACTCTACAAGAGGCAACACATGCTTGGTACTGTATTTTGGACCAAGAACCCATGGCTGGGGAGCTCATAGGCCCCAGGGGTGAACCTACTACTACTATTTTGCTTAATGGATATAGTATCAAACTGTCCTCTAAATTTGCATCTATATACCTATAGATTATTTCAGTTGTCAAACTCATTAGAGAAGCAGTGGGCTTTATGTGCAGGGAATAAGAATATGTACAGTGTTCAGATATGCATATCATACTTCCTTCTCCAAGGCTCAGGGATATGGTGGAAGAGTGGGCAGAAAGATTGTAAAGCTAGAGTGAAAGAATGACTTCTGGGCATGAGAGAACTACTCATCATGAGATCCATGAACTCAGAGCAGCTGTGTGTGCCTGCCAAAGATCAAGGCAGCAACATCTCAGCACTGAGCAGGAAGGGGTTTAGGAACCCTCACCCCTAGCTGAGGAACTATTGACAGTTGTTGGCTTTTGTGGGTAGGAGTCAATTTTCTTTAAGGGTGTTAACTCTAGCAGGTTGTCCACGCTGGCCTCATACCCAATAGTATATGGGCATTACAAACTGGAACCATAGACTATAAAAAATATATAATAAAAAATAAAGAACATGAATTTGGGAGGGTGTGCTGGTTTTTTGTTGTTGTTTTGTTTTTGTTTTTTGTCAATGACACAAGCTAGAGTCATCTTGAAAGAGGGAATCTCAATTGAGAAAATATTTCCATAAGACTGGCATATAGACAAGTCACTGGGGGCACTTTCTTGATTAATGATTGATGTTGGAGGGCCCAGTCCAATGTGGGCAGTGCCATCCCTGGTTAAGTTTTTCTGGGTTGTATAAAAAAGCAAGCTGAGCAAGCCTTGGACAGCAAGCAGGGAAATAGCACTCTTCCACGACCTCTGCATCAGTTCTTGCCTCCAGATTCCCATATTGACGTCCTTCAATGATAACAATGACCTGGAAGTATAAGTTAAATAAACCCTTTCCTCCCCAAGTTGCTTTTGCTTGTGGAGCTTATCATAGCAAAAGAAAGCAAACTAGGACAGAGAAAGTGGGGGTGGGAAT
The DNA here is from genome assembly GCF_003668045.3 of Cricetulus griseus. NCBI lineage: Eukaryota > Metazoa > Chordata > Mammalia > Rodentia > Cricetidae > Cricetulus > Cricetulus griseus. The sequence goes on from NC_048600.1 coordinate 21,226,349, forward strand.
TAGATCTGGGAGGAATGAGTAGTAAATATCATCAAAATACATTGACTTCATGTATAAAATTCTCTAATTACTAAAAATATTACATTTAAATAAGAAAAATCCTTCGTAGTGGGCAATTTCTTTTTCTATTGCTTTTGGTATCTAAAAAGTACAATGTATGGTATATAATGTAGAAAATAAACATTCGCTATAATTGTATTACCTAAAGCTAATTCCTATTAACTTGGTACACATTCCCCTGCCCCTCCCAAAAACCTTTCTCTGACATTCATTATTAATATTTACTATTAGCTCTTTTTGTTTGTTTTTGTTTTTTGAGACAGGGTTTCTCGGTGTAACAGCCCTGGCTGTCCTGGAACTTGCTCTTTAGACCAGACTGGCCTTGAACTCACAGAGATCCACCACAGAGTCCTGGCCTCTGCCGGGATTAAAAGCATATGCCATCAGTACCTTGTTATTAACGCTCCTGCCCTGTATCCACCATGCAGGGATTAAAAGACATGCACCATCTGTTCTAAGACATACCAATACATGACTGCTTAGTATTGGATCACACTGACTCTGATAGCACTTCTTGTGGGGACCTACTAGTGTTTTGAGAGATGGCATGACGCTTAGCCTTGCTGGCCCTAATACACCAAATGCTGAGGTGGAAACCGCCTAATCTCTTTTCCCCTGAATTACTGCAATAAAAATGCTAATTGGCAAGAATCCCTAGCTAGGAATCATAACTGGGAAACATTTCAACATTCCTACCAACAAGCATTTGATTTGCTAATTTTTTATAGTTATTAATACTGCAACAAAAAATTTCCTGCCTTTCCTTGTACACAGGAGGTGTTTTGAGGATTAAATACTGAAACTAAGTTCTGCGACAAAGCAATGCATTTCACACATAATTCCGTGTTATATTAGTAAGAAATACACACTTTGAAGAGAATAAGCTACTTGGCAATGCTTTAATTAAAAATAATCAATTAATTAATCACCATGGTGTATGAGTGGAATGTAAAGAACAGCTAAGTCAGTTCTTTTCTTCTACCATGTGGGCTCTGGGATTCAAACTCCGGTTAAGTGCTTTTATTCATTGAGCCATCTTGCTGGGCCACAATGCCTTTAAGAATTGCTTTTTAATAATCAGTTTCATTACCTCCATCACCTCAGAATCCTTATTTACAAGGTTGGAGGGATGGCTTTGTGGTTCCTCACAATATTCTTGAAAAGCATCCATGTCAGATGGCTCAGTTGCCTGCACTCGTAAATGTACACTTCCCACCTCATACATACAAACCGTTAAAAAACTTAAATCTAAACACATGTGCACACGAGTGCACATATGGCAAAAACTTTGAAAATGTTTTCTAGCTTATTTAAATGTATAGCAATGATATTTTTAATCAATAAACATTTATATTTAGCAATAACCATTTACCAGGCATCATAGAAGCATTTTACACATATTATCTCAGTCTTGTTCTTTAAAAATGTAACATATAAACAAATACCAAGAGAGAAAGAAAAGAAATACCTTTGTGTTCATAGTGAAATTCCTATAGACCATCTGGGCTCCATAAAGGAAGGCATCACCATCATTGGTGAGGCAGCCATCCACATGGCCACTGGCATTAAGGTAAGCACACATGGCTTCGGCTTCCCCAGCAGCCTGGACCCAGGGGATGCCTAGGCACTCTAGCATCTCAAGGCACTGAAACAAGAGTAGGTGCAAGACATTCAGTTTTTCGGTTTTAAATTACTTCTACATTAAAAGTATTAGTAGTTGTCTTGGGGTATTTAAAAAAAATATGGTATTCAAGAGACACTTGGAAATTTGGACACTGAGTAATCTGATGGCATTAAGAAAAGATTGCTAACCTTCTAGGTAAGATAATTAAAATAACAATTTGGTTATGCTTATGTAATTTTTAAAGTGTTGTCTTACAGAAAGCAACACTGAAATACTGAGAATTCTACAATATTGTGGTTGGGATTTACAAAGTATGTTCTAAGAGGGAGTGAAAACAGTCTGTCCTACAGGGAAACTCAACAAGCTCCGATCAGGAATAAACAACTCTAAGGATTCAGGAAGTCCCTGATCTGACACTAGGCCTCTCCCTTCCCAAGCATATATAAGTTGTAAAGACTATTGAGAAACCTTCTTAGATTAGTCAAGCCACTTAATAGAGAGAGTCACACACAGACACACAGACAGAGAACTGGGCTGCCTAGCCAAGTTACCTGGAAGAAGCAGACTTTGCTGAACCACCTCAAAGATACTCAGAGAAACTGAGCCATCTGGAACATACTCTCCAATCTCCTGAACTACAGCAGGTTGTGCAGCGCACTCTGGGTTTTCAGCTTTTATGAGCTATTGCCTATGTGGATTGACTTTTGGAGACACAGTTGTTGTTACTCCTCTAAGTGACCTCGTATCCCAGTTCCTGTAAGTAACCCCAATAAAATTCACTGGTTCACCAAGTTGGATTCTGGTGGTATCCTTAGTCTATCATCAGTTCCCTACCTGGTAGCATTTCCCAAGGAATTGTGTCATACAACAGTATGACGATTCTCACAAGGCTAAGTTGTTGGTTCCTCCTAGGAAATCAGATACCTGTGCAAGGTGATTTTATCCTTTCATGACACATAAATAATCCACTGTGAGCTTTCTTTGGGTTCTGGCTTTGATGTTGCTGAGCAGCCTGTAGTACAGCCATAGAGAATATAGTAGCTCACTTTCCTTGCCATTCACGGTCCTTTCGGAACTGAAGAATACTGAATATGGAAAAAAGAGGCTATGCAATGTACTTTCAACAGACTGACAGATTTAATCTGTCACTTAGACTGTTTAATCTTTTGTATGACACATAACAAAAAAAGCTGCCAGATGTGGCCCAAGGCCCACAGTCTCAGGACTGGTGCAGTGACTCTGCAGAAACATTTTTGCAACAAGCATGTCTTCTCTCTCCCCTAGCTAGGGATTATCTGATCACACTGAGCAAAGTTATTTCAGCTTTTCATGCCATTTATATTCACAACCTCTTTTATAGCAGCCGCACACAAGTTATGATATGGCTGGTTGCAATGTTCTTCTACTTATTCTATAGGATGGGTTTGGTGATGAAGGAGAATTGATTTGTATTTTTTAACCCAATGAGAGCGCAGAAATATGAAAATGAGTGATAGGTAAGCAATACTGAATGGACACAAAGTGCCTAAGGGGACCATAATGAATGTATTAGAGAATCAGGAACGGAGCAATTCCCCTAAGAAAACACATATAAACATACAGCATATTTAATGTTCTAAGGATGATTCACAGTTAATTCTGGAAAATATTTTACAGGACTTTTGGAAATATTTTATAGGAAATTGTTAGACCCTAGTACAGGTGTTTACCTCAACTACTAAGTCATTAAATTTGTCTACTCAGTAATTAAAATATTTAAAACACTAAGATTAGAAAATAGCAGTTCAAGAATCATTATTTTATGCAATGTCTTCTAAAATACCTCATATTACATGCCCCATCTTCATGTCTTTTAAAGACAGTGTCTCACTATGCAGCCCTGGCTGGCCTTAAACTTATAGAACATCTTTGCTTCTGTGTAAGATAAATCAAACATCCAGAGTTCTTTTGTGAACATCAAAATTGCCCTCACACTTGTGTTGGTAGGAAAGTCTTTCTAAGAACAAAAGAAAAAAAATTATTCTAGAACTTCAATTTGTTAGCTCTATTGTTTTGGTTTTGTTTGTTTTTCGAGACAGGATTTCTCTGTGTAGGTTTGGAGCTGTCTTGGAACCCACTCAGTAGATCAGGCTGGTCTTGACCTCACAGAGATCCACTTGTCTCTGCCCCCCAAAGTGCTGAGATTAAAGGCATGCACTACTACCTCCTTGCGTGTCAATTCTATTTTTGAATAATTTTACTTAAAATCTCCAATGATAAGAATAAGTTACACAGAGAAGAAGTTCATTATTTCATGTATAATGGAGAAATGTTAAAATATAAATGATATATACTCAATAAGAATAATTCATAGCCCCATACATGCTATATAAACATTGTTATAATTTTGAATAGAAAGCAACAACAGGGAACTATGTCTATGATGCACTAAGTGAAAAGCCAATAAAAACTGTTCATATACTACAACAACTTAAAAATAAACCAGGAAGTTGGCTGTGAAACAGTCTCTCCTAGAAATGGCACCATAAGCAAGACTGTAACATTGACACAATCAACAGACATGCTAATTAAAGAGAGGGTGACTCTCATGGGGTCCCATACCTAGACAATTCCAGGCAATTAATAACTGCTGAGAGAGGGAGAACTAGCCTCTTCCAGAGATAATTTGTCTAACTAGCTATCTCATACAAAGTAGCCCTAAAACTACACACACACACACATGAAAAAGAGGCTATCAATTTGAGGAAGGTATATGGAAGGAGTTGGAGAATGAGGACTTGGAGGAAGAAAAGGGAGAAAGTGATGTAATTATATTTTAATTAAAGTAAAAATAACTAATTTGATGAAGGAGGGTCAGGGAGGATCATGAATTTAGGACCACTCTAAGTTATATAGCCAGTTCCAGAGCAGCCTGGGCTATATAACAAGTTTCTATAACAAAGGAAAGCCCCTAAATCCTGCTGGGTAGCCTTCAATGTGCCAGAAGCTGCTATGCATATAGCTGGGGGATAAAATCCACCTACAGTCTTCCTTAGACTTTGCACTATATGATACCAACTTGCTAGGCAAGAGGTACTTACTGGTACAATAGTATTGTGACTGCTAAGGGGACAACTATTTCTGATGAATCTGAGGCCCCTTCCATAGAAGATTCTGGTGCTGTAGACCCCATAGAGGCCTAAAACTGGAGAGGTCACTGGCATAAAGCCTACTACTATTGCTTAGTTAAATGGACATGTTATCACACTGCCTCCTAAATATTTATGTATATACCCATAAACCAGTAGTGCCCTTAACCTTGATCAAAGAGGCAAATGACTTATGGCTCTCATGCACTCTGGAACTGCTGGAGTTAAAAGGAAAGACAGCTAAGTTCTGATCATGGATTAGTTACTGTAGACACATTTCTCAAGCGTTTATAAAAATCACTGCAGAGTATTACTATCCCCATTTCATTAAGAATTAAAATGCAGGAAAGTTAAAAATCCTGTCCAGTGTCTCACAATTTCTAAATGCTGGAGCTAGAACCTGGCTCTAACACAAACTCTCTGCTCTTGTATTCACACTGTGGTTAATGGTTTAAGTTTATAAAATGACTCTTTAATTCAAATAAGAACTACTACTGAACCCAAATGCTCACCTCTCGTAAGACTGACTTAAAATGTGATCTCCCTGTCTTCTGAGAGCATGGTTTTCCAGAAGGCCCATAACGCGTCTGAGTCCTCTTGCTTATGACATCAGCTTTCAGCTTTGGTGGCTCTCCTTCCATTACAAACACCAGTTTTACATTCATTTGAATTAAGTACGAAATACGAAAAAATAGGTTCCTGAAATATACAAATGAGTAATGTATAAATTGTCATGTTAATAACAAGTTCAAATAGCAGTATGAAAAGGTTTAAGAACCTAGGTTAATACAAAAAATGTTACATGCAATAACATTTTTTAAACATTTAAGTGTGTGTATATACATATGTGTCTGAGCAGTGTATTTGTGTGGGCACATGCATGCCACTGTACTTGTATGGAGGTCAAAGCACACCTTGCAGTAATTGGTTCTACTGCTCTTCCATGTGGGTTCTAAGGCTCATGCTCAGGCTGTCAGGTCTGGTGGCAAGTGCATTTACCTACTGAACCAGCTCACTGGCCTGTATTTTATTTATTAAGATCTTATTTTAAGGAGAATGGGCAAATACTTGACATTTTTAAGCAAGGGTGATTTCTTTTTTCTTTCTTTCTTCTTCTTCTTCTTTTTTTTTTTTTTTTTTTTTTGGTTTTTCGAGACAGGATTTCTCTGTATTGCTTTGGAGCCTATCCTGGCACTTGCTCTGTAGATCAGGCTGGCTTCAAACTCACAGAGATCCACCTGCCTCTGCCTCCCCAATGCTGGGATTAAAGGTGTGTGCCACCGACACCCAGAGTGCAAGGGTGATTTTTGACTATACATACTGCCAGCTGATTTGGAGAGAGAGGCTAAGAGCAGGTGGAGGGAATGCAAATGCCTCTCCAGCAGCAGATATGGGTAAGACATGAAGTTAGCACAGTCTGGTGGTTTCTAGACATGGAGAGAAACTTGTGAACACAGACAGGTATTTTGGAAACTGAATGGGTAAGAATTACCGATGGGCTGGAGATGAGAAATAAAAGATGAAGATAATGGCCACTCAGCTTCTGGCTTATAGTAACTGAAACATGATAGTGCAGATAGATATATGTGAGCTTGAAGCTAGGAGTAGGAGAAACATATTTAAGTCACTGGTATAAAAACGGCAGATCGAGATATGTTAAATTTATTTTAAAATCTCAAATATATGACAATTAAAAAAAAGTTGAAATAAAGACTGGCTATACAATCATGCCATCTGTATTCTTAGAGCCTTTACTATACCTGAGGTGGGGTTTCACGACAGTTCCAATCATTTTCTTCACTGTCTGTGCCTCACATACCCAGAGGCTCAAATCAACAGCAATAGTTTTCCCACTAAGATTCTGCAGGTGGATATGTTGTTTTACAGGCTCCAAAATTTGCCACAAGTCATTCACTCCCATCCTGGTGATTATCTGCTGTTATCTGAGGTACACTTAAGCAAGGAACATAGAAGCAGGCAAATGGCTAAAGAAACAAAACAAAAACAATCCCCAATCCAAGGTTAGTTCATAAAAACTCTGATGGAAAATTAAGGAGGGGAGAAATGAAGTAGGTAATACTGGAGCAATATGGAGTTATACTATTATAAAAGGTATTGTTTTAATTGTATGGCCACATAAGTTCATTGCGGGGAAACTGAAATTTAATGCAATATACTTTAAGTCACCGGTGGTTGTACTGTTCAAAGGAATTAATGTTTCCTTCCTTATATGGTACAGGACATAGGAACAAACCATTTTGAACTCCACTGTCCTGTCTGTGTATTTTGTTGGCTTTTCTTTATTAAACACCCACACTTGTTCTTATTTCCCTTTGTTTTTAACTTATAACGATATGTTTACAATGAATATTAAATCTGACTACATAAATTCTACCCAGATTATTATCCTTAATGCAGCCTAAAAACCCAAAGCAAAAGCCATTATTTATATGTAGAAACCTTCTCAATAAAAATTAGTCTTTTCTTCCAAAAGCCTACTCTATCACATTGCACACAGATGCAAAGAAAACCATTGCTTGAAAGGCTGTTGTAGATATTTTTCTCAGTTTTCTGAATCTTGATTTTATAATGTGGCCAGGCTTGCCACGAGTGTTGTTTTATGTACTCATTTTTGTGAAGTGCACATATACACCTGGTTATATTACTTTACAAAGAAAAACAGTAAACACAAAGCATTAAGTAGTTAATAGTAGGCCAGTGCTAATTTTACTCTACCTCAACATATTCTGCTGGCTATAACACCGTGGCAATAAATTGAGTTTATGTGAGAAGTTGTAGCTAATTCTGGAAAGAGTAGGAGCATGTGTATTTCTTAATACATTATTATGAAGGTAAATGAGATTTGTAAAGTATTAGCCATTAAAAGACATTAACGCCAGATAATAATTTGAGAGTAAAATTCCCTATAGTTTTGCTTTTATTTGTGACTCACACTTGATACATGAAAAGACTCATTTTAAAAGGTGGAATTAATTGTGTTTGATTTTAAATATACATATGAATTATATTTAAAAAAATAAAAGGAGGAATTAAAAAAACAAAACAAAAAAACAACCAAGGTGTCTTAAATAGTGGTAAGGAACCATTTTGGGCTACTTAAAATTATATATGTAATGTAATGCAATGCATATGTTTACATATATATGTATTAATTGAAGTCACACAAATTGGGGTGAGTGTCCCTTTATAAAACAGGCTCACAAAAATCCTAATGCTAGGCCTTATTGGTCAGGAGAATCCAAGAGGTCCCCAAAACAATATAGTGCCTCTTAGAAACTTATATAGAATTTCTATTAGAGCTTCTTCAATTTCCTAAAAAGCCATCAAGCATTTACTAGATAAAACAAAACAAATAAACAAAACTACAAAAGGTATAGGTTAGAACTACACTAAGGGATAATATTAAAAGAACTAGAGGTAGCCACAAGAATTAGAACTTTTATGTGCTAGCCTGGCCTCTAAACTTATTAATCCTTTCATTAACTATAGTCTCTGAAGTGACAAACTCCAACTCAGCCTACTTATTTCCTTCTTGCAGGTTTCAGGATATCCCGTCTTCTCTGTTTTTGAGACAGGATCTCGATGGATAGAATGGTGTGTTCTCATCTCATTGCCCATGTACTGGAATTGTTTGGTTTTTAACTAACTTTTTAATCCCCATCACCTTTCCTTACAAAACTGTTTCTGTCTTAGTATTTCCCAAGTATGCTTGCTTAAGCTTTGTTCCCAACAGCCAAATGGGCAGTACATTCTGTTGTCTACAAAATGCATTCTTAATCCCCCATTTCTAACACTTCACTAATTCTGCTACATACAGTTTTAAGTCTGTAATAAGAGTCCCAGCTTCGTTTTACTTCTTCCCATTTGTGTACAATTTTTCTCTCCATAAAAGCCTGAGTAATGTTTAAAAAATCATTAAAATACTGTTTTTACCCATTTATGGTGGCTATTTTATAAGGATATATAAACATTAAGTTTTTAGAAAATTATGTACTGAAAGTGTAACATATATATATATATATATAATTACATGTTTATATAACACACACACACACACACACACACACACACACACACACATACACACACACACAATTTGACACAGGGTCTCACTATATGGTTCTAGCTGTCTTGAACTCACTATGTTGACCAGGCTGGCCTTGAACTCAGAGATCTGCTTGCCTCTGCCTACAGAGTGCTGGGATTAAAGGCATGTTCATGTCTGCCCATTTAAAAAAATATTATTTTAGGACTTTTTCCAATTCTACAATCTAAGTTTAAAAAATCCATGTTGTCTATGAAGAACACCCATTACAGTGTATTAAAAAATATATACAACCTGTTTTAAAAATGCAGTTAATCTAAAATCTTTAAATTAAGCCACCATTCACTGCTATTGCTATTTCTCTCTAAGTGCTCTTAGTACCAGTCATTTCTCTGCAGTAATATTGCATAGCAATAGTTAAAGATTTTAAAAGCTTGTGAGACTCCAAGAGGAGACCAAATGGAACAGTGCTTAAGATGTATAACTGCACTCAGACAGTAGACAGTTCTTGATTAGGCCATATTCCATTCCATACTTGAAGAAAGATTAGTATTAAGTAAAACTTAGAAATACTACAGCTATTAAATTCCCCAAAACTATGTAAATTGGTGAGTTTCTATTCAAGCCTCTTATAACTACTACTATCACTCTGATGATGCAGTCAGCATAAATGTATCTCCTAAGATATTTCTAATTTTTAAGAATTAGTTGTGTAAAAGAAAGGAGTCAACAAAGTTGTAATATGCAGCAAATAGTTTTATAATTTATGAATACCTTCAATGTATCTCAATTGGTGATTGGTGAAAAGAGCACTGAGTTTGGAGTTCATACTCTGAGGACTTGGGTTTTGGATATAATACTGATCAACCTTAGAGACTAAGAGCCTTTCTAGGAAAGGAGGCATATTAAATCAGATATATGATGAGATTATAACATCCTTTGACTCCCAAGATCAGTTTAGGTAGCAGGAATACCCGGATTATGGCTTGATAGAAGGTATGTTTCCACATTAACAAAGGGTCAAAGAACCTACTTCAAGTTAAAACAAAAACAGATCCTTTGAAGTAACCATATGGCGCCCATAAATCCATTTATGCTCCTAAAGCTTCCTTAAAAGCTATTAAGTTTCTATTGGTTAATTATAAAACTGAACGAGGTGAGAAAAGCACAGACCCTTGCTAATTCCACTAATGAATCAAATGTAAAGAACATAAGAAAGGAGTCAATAGCTTGATTTATGCAAAAACACATTTTATTAAGGTAAATTTTTCTGCTCTGTCAAAGTTTAACTAAGGGACAGGAAATAGTTAAATTTCCAAATTCGCATTAGTCAACTATATTTTCACATTATAAAATTCCATAGTGTAGGACTGTAACTGTATGGGATTTACCACTTAATTTCACCAAGTCATGCTGTTTTAAATTTCTTCCAGTTATTTTGTCATATTAATTTAATTTCAACTTTGAGGCTCATATTAAATTTACCTATCAGTATTTATTAGGAATGTGCCTAAATAGGAGATAAAGTAACGATCAGGTTCCGGAGTTAAATATCTTGGCAGAGTGAAGCTAAGGAGGGGCAAATCAGCCTTTTAATAGGATGACAGTACTGCCAGAGGCTGTGTTTGCCGTTAGTTACCAGGATGGTTCCGTCCCATGTTTAGTCTACTTTGACTATGTCATACTTTTCAGTAATCCACGATAAAGGACAAAATATATTACTTTTTGAAGTGAATGGTGGCTTTGAATGAGGGAACTGACTTCAGTACCGGAGACGTACCTAAGGTTGTACACCGAGGCTGGGGTAATGGTGAATGCTACTTCCCCCGACATAGGAGGGAAAGCTCAAACAGTGAGGCTGCTCGGGTAGGTAGGCAAATGGATGAGGGTGTGTAAAGACGGAATGAATGGCTAGCATCGAGTCAGGAAGCGAATGGAGAAGGCCCAAGAACAACTTTAACTGCTATTTATTTAAAGCGACGGCCACCCGAGGGTGGAGCGGGTAGGGGAGAAAGGACCACACACCATCCCAGAGGCACGCCTAAGTGGTGACAGCTGTAAGAAAACTGTTTCCCCAGTTGCCACCATAACGCAGAGCGGCGCGTGTGGGTGGGCATCGAGGAAGGTCACCCAGATAGCGCGGGAGTGTCCTCAGGGATGGGGCGTGGGGTCCCCGCAGGGCGGCTGTGGGCGAGCTCGCCCTCCCGCCTCTGTTCTAGAAGCCTGTGCAAGCACGGGCCGCCGGCCCCAGCCTGTTCCGCGGAACTTACCCAGACAGCCCCTCCTCGCGGCTGTGGAAGGAACACGTCTGTCATCTACCAGTCTGGCCTGGAGTCTAATAACTATCGCCTCCCTCAAGTTCCCGATCCCCTCAAACCAAAGTTAAAACGAATACAAAACAAAATAAAACAAAAAGCCCTTCCCAAACTACCTTCTCAAGCACTAAGCACTGGGCCGCAATTTCGAATCCAGCGCCCTTGCCACTAGTCCCGCCCCTTCCGGGAAACGGTCCGCTTTTCTCCCAGACCCCGCCTCTCGCTCCCTCACGGTTTTGCTTTCCCCTCTTGGAATCGGCCCCACGGACGCATGCGTAGACCTGTTGCCAGGGCTCCCGGCTATCTTCCCGCCCGCCTCCCCCACCGTCTAGATCCGCCGCTGAGGGGCGCGTGCCTCTCCGCTTCCTCCTCCGCCCCCCGCCTCCCGCCCGCTGAGCGCACTTCCGGTTCCCTCTCGCCGACCCAAGCGGCGCGAGAGGCCGGGAGCGCGCAGGCGCGGGCGGAGTCCGGGGGGCGGGAGGGGCGGGGGCGCAGGCGCGGACCGTCCCGCGGCGGGCGCCTGTCTGCGGGGCTCCCGCCTGCTTTCCGGGCGGGTGCGCCCTGCTTGGCGGGCGAGCTGTGGCCGAGGTCGGACGCCCTCAGGGTGGCCTTCGCGTTGTGACAGCCGCGCCGACTCCCTTCCCCAGGGCGACCGCGACTTGTTGGAGGTAGAGTGAGGGCGCGTTCTCCCTCTGCCCATGCCCGGCAGCCCCGTGCCTTGGCGGGCCGCCCTCGGCCCTCCTGGAAGCTGCGGGCTGCGGGTGCCGAGGGTCGGGCCTGCGCGCGGGCCGCGGGGACCTTCGCGCTCTCGGCGGGGACGCCGCTCTCGGTATTGGGAAACTTGGCCGTGGGCGCCGGCCCGCCCTCGCGCGTCCCCAGGCGGCCCGGGCGTTGGCGGGCAGCCGCAGAGGTCGGGCCGGGGCTGAGGCCGGCGTCGGAGCTGGGTACTCCATGCGCAGGCACCGTGTAGGGGTGGGGGGTGGAGGGGACACGACTGGAAATGCGGCTGAAATCTGAGTTTGCCGTTAAATCCAGTTTCCCCTAAACACCATTCGGGTTGATCAGGCGAGAGTAAACCGTCGTGTTTGAAAGGTTTGGGTGACATTTCTTGCCCTTCATTACTGTGGAATTGGAGGGAAATCCCGATTGGCAAATCTAGAAAACAGCATCTGGGGGTGGAGAAAGGACTCTAGGAGGCTAGGGCTTGAGGTAAGGCTCTGGATTCCTAGAAAGAGCAGCTAATTGACATTTAAAGCCCGAAGACAAGTTGTGTGAGCACTTAAGTGTGAGCACTTAACTGCAGTTTGTAGTTAATGAGTACACAGAAGACCAACCTTGCATTTTAAAGGCAAGCTCTTCTGAGATGTCTGTTGAGAGTTAGAAAAGCCCATGTTCCCTGACTTTGAGAAGGAGGCTGGAGTCTTTGAACATGTATAATAGAATCTGCTGTGGCCAGCAGCTTGTTTTAAGGGAGGAGTGGGTGATGAAGTGTTAGAACTTCCCCTTAGACTCATACAGTTAGTGAGTCTGTGAAACTGATGTTTTTCTTAATGTTGAAATCTATGTTCATAGTTTTTTTCCTGGGAGCTGGGGAATGCAGTGCTGATGGTAGCTTGCATGCCTAGCAAGCACAAAACCCCAGCTTCAGTCCCCAGCACCACATTAAAACTCGGTGGTGGTGCAGGCCTGTAATCCAGGAGGTGGAGGCCTTAGCATCATCAAGGTCCTCCACTACATAGCAAGCTTGAAGGCAGCTTGGGTTACACGAGCCCGGTCTGAAAGAAAAAAGATTTTTCTGAGCTGGGGATGGTGTGGCTCAGACCTGTAATATCAGTTCTTAGAAGGAGCTGGGGTGAGACAGGAAAGTTTGGGTTATGTAGTGAGATCGAAGACTGTCCTTAAACAAAAATTATTTTCTGAGTATGTGTAGTAAGTTTAGAGACCTCTTGTAATTGTTTAAAAACACGTTTTTTTTTGTTCCACATGAGGCAGGTAATAAGACTTTCTGAAGAGTAATTCCACCTCTTTACCTCTAAGTCACAGGATTCCTGAGAGATTAATTCAGTATAAATCGTTCAATATTGAGCTCAACAAAAAGCATGTTGAGTGTTAGTGGAAAGCAAGTGTTATTGCCAAAAATGTTTATTTTACTAAGTGCCAAAACTAGAATTTTATGTAAAACTTGCCTGAACCTTGACTACCATTTTAATTGTTAGGACAGTCAATCAAGATGTAGTAGGCAGTATTGTTCAGTCGTATATTGCTACTGTAACATATAGGGACCCCCCCCCCCCAAAAAAAAAGTTGACTTACTTTCAAGAAATAATAGATAACTAAAAAGTTTATTGGAATAGTATATGCATTATATTTATGTGTATGGGTGTTTTGCCTGTATGTATGTCTGTGTACCACATAACATGCTTGGTGCCCACTGAGGTGTTAGCGCCCTAGGACTGTGGTTACCGACAGCTGTAAGCTTCCATGTGGGTGCTGGGAGTCAGACTTGAGTTCTTAGGAAGAACAGTCAGTGCTCTTCACCTCTGAGCCACCTTTCCCACCTGTTTATACACTTAAATGCCACCAGTAAGTCTAGGAACCTGAGGGTTCAGTGTGGTCAATTGTACTCTGCATGTGCCTGTGTCTGTGTTTCTTTAAATGATGAGTTAAGTGGGTTATCTCCTTTCCCCCTCTTCATGCTTTCCTTGGTCACCAAATTCAAACCACTTAATGTAATTTTCTTTCCTCCACTTCTAGAATGATTTCTATTGACGAGTATCCCAGGGTCTATCCTCGGAACCCTTCAAACTCCAGTGTTTGCAAACAAAACAAATTTATTATCTTTTCCTCTTCACAAATATACTGTCAGTTAATAATGGTTGATAGAATTAAGTGAGAAAATGACACTTTATGAAGCAAGCCAGGAGGAACATGGAGAGTAACACTTTAGGATAGAATTCTTCTTTCTTTCTAATTTTTCAAGAGGCACACAAGAAGATAATAGATCGTCAGTCACAGAGTGTGAATCAAGTGTTGGCTAAACTCACTTGTTTGTGGACATAAGCCGTTTGACTTTGTGGGAGAACCTTGGATGTGAGTCGGCTTTGCCAGCCTCTGTCTGCATCGGGTTACTAAGTAGGCGCTACATGGGTGGAAATCTTACAGTTGAGTCTCAGTTTCCCATGTTGTAGAATGAGGACATGATCTATTATCATAAGGAGATCACAAGATGTGGTTTAGTCCATAGGCTACTCAACAAATGTTAATTCTACTCACTCAGACTTTGACCTAGTCTTTTTAACTGTGTGGTATCATCACCACTGCTTCATCTCTGATATTGCTCTGGTTTTTGTTTAGAAGTTTATTAGAAGCCATCTACTTTGGCATTATTCTTAGTATATCCCATATTACAATATGCTTTCAACTCAAATTTGAGTGTTCAAATCAATTACCTGAAAGACTGAAAGTAGAGGGCTGCCCAGTTTCTGCTGGTCTTGGATTTCTTGGTGTTTGGACTTCAAAATGTGTTACTGTTAACCTAGTTAATCTAGTTAACCTCATTTGATTTTGTAATATATTCAAAACACTGTTAAATTAATTCAGTACATTAAGGTTGTTTAATATAGAATGAATGTGCTTTGTAGGTCAGAAGCGTACAATTAGGGATGTGGTAAACACAGTTTAGAGCAGTATCTGAATCTGTCACTTCTGCCTTAGAGTAGTGGTAGTTACATTCACTTTAAAATATTTAGTTCTAGCCGGGTGTTGGTGCCGGATGCCTTTAATCCCAACACTCGGGAGGCAGAGGCAAGCGGATCTCTTGAGTTCAAGGCCGGCCAGGTCTACAGAGTGAGTGCCAGGATAGGCTCCAAAGCTACACAGAGAAACCCTGTCTCGAACCCCCCCCCAAAAAAAAAAAAACCTTTTTTTAGTTACAGAATTAAATCTAATTCTGTTATGCTGGACACTTGTTAATCTCCACTTTGTCATTAATGGGAAGTATGAGTTACATATAAAATTACAACTCAAGAATCAAAATTTTGTGATCCTGCTAAAACTTGTAGGATGTCATTAAAATTTCATGTGTATCTAAATGCTTCATTGAAGGCTTAATTACTGATTTTTCTTCTTAACTTACTTTTTTGGATGTTCTTCACTGTCCCTGCTTTAAAGTTTACTTCTTAGAAGAGAAAGGTGATACTTTTCTAGGGCTGTGGCACACACCTGTAATCCCAGCACTCAAGTTTCAGGACAGCCTGGGCTGTATAGCTAGGACTTGTCTTAAACAAACACACACAAAACAAAACAAAACAACTGAAATTTAAAAACTGTAGATAAGTAAGTAAAATAAACTACATTACTCTTTCAGTATACCCAAGGACTCAGAGGAACCTTTTCCCTTTTTTATATGTTGTGTATTTTATCTTGTTAGTAATAATGATTTACTATTTATTGCCTATGTCTCATACTCAGGACATTCATACATAGCTTTTGAAAGTCTCATCTTTAAATCTCAAAATGATTCCTATTAAAAAGTTAGGAGGATCCTTCTCAGATGCAAGTTACCTTGGAAACCTAGCAGACTGCTAATCCCAGCAAATAAAAAGCAGCCTCATTATGAGGTGTTTGAGTGTAGTAGCATCTCTTGTGTAGTGTACTCGTGTACATTGTAAATTCACCACATTTAGCCTAGTATACCTACCTCACCCCAGTTTTACTTGCCAAACTGCTTTCTAGTGATGAAGAACTCAAGTCAGCCAGGCTATTCCTGAGTACTTTCTGTCAGATTGTCTGTTAGTCAATAAAAACAATGCCTCTCTTTGTTTTGTAATTTATGTTATTGCTATGTAACTGGTAAAGGAATAGAATGGATGAAACAGAAAGTGTTGCTGGGAAATAATGACCTGGTGATATTTGGGGAATTTAAATTAGCCACAAGCTAAAACTAACATACACTGAATTTTGTGATGAAGTAATTTGAAAAAAAGATTCTTGGTTTTGAAGTTTTGACTACTATAAGAGATTTGAGATAAACCAAGATCTTTTTTCAGAGAAAGTTGCTAATATGATACAGTTGTGATTAATGGTAATATTCCCTGGAAACGTATTGGTTTAGGTTAAATGTCCTTTAGATGCTAATATACAGGGTCCAATTGTTTTAGAAGAATGATTTACCAGTTCTCAAATTGTATAGAACTGCTTTTGCATCACCCGAAGTCTTCCTAAGGGTCTGTCTACTCATGTGCTCTGATCTGGAGCCTGGGACTGGGGATATCTGCAGCTCCCGGGGTCTTTGGAACATCAAGTTTACACATCATTTTATGGTCCTTATGTCCCCACTGCTCTAACTTTCTTCTTTATAGTTCATGATTTTAGCAAGGGCAGTGTCTATTGTATTTTTTAAGTACTTGGTTTATGACAATTGGAATGGACTATTGAAGGAACAGGGAAAGTGCTCATGTGAGATATCGCTGCTTCAAAATGTGTTCCCTTTGAAGGAATAAATCAAGTTTTATTTGATTAATACTGCTTTATAAGTTATAACAGTTCAATGTTGTAATAACTTCAGGAGGACTGTGGCCTCTCTACTAATAGGAAACTAGAAGACAGTGTTTTACCAATAAAGTATTTTTCCCTTTAGTGGGGTTGGGAAGAAAATAGTCAGCTAGGCTCTTATCAATTTATAGCAACGAATAACTGTAAGGTAAAATCAGCCGATGTGTATGATCCAGGTGTTGTTGTTTCTTTTCAGACACTGTAACATTACTTTCTGACCTTGTGGAAATTAGAGGTGGAGCTCAGGTCTTGAGGGATGAACAGCATCAGCGGGTTGCATTTCTTTTTGGAGATTCAAGGGGAAATCTTTTTCCTTAAAATTGAAGGAGCTTTGTGTGATTTATAAAGTGTTTATTGAATAGTCTTTATATGCTGTCCTTGGCTTATGTTGTTACTATAAATATTTGTTCAGATCTGATGGCCAAAAGAAAGGAAGAAAATTTCTGCTCTCCTGAAAATGCTAAAAGGCCAAGACAAGAACTGGAAGATTTTGATAAAGACGGAGATGAAGATGAATGTACAATTTCTTTCACTAACGGTACCTCTACTTTGGTAAGCACAGAATTACAAAATAATGCCTTTCAATTGGTTTGTTTCTCATGGTCATTTTATATATGATATTTCATAATTTGTAGTCTGGAGAAAGCATAAGAGTTTTAAAGAGGTGGGTAAAATTAGCTCAAAATTTGAAGATTATGTTACTAATTAGGAATTTTAAGGAAAATAATGGGACAAATAACTAAATCTTTAAATAAAATTGGCAAAGCTGAAGTAAGACCAGTAGGAAAATGAGAAGACATAAATTGCCAATGTTATGAATAGAATAGAGGCCGTGATTACTGACTTGACCCACTACGAGCTTTGAGCTTTACAAGAGTAAGGAAATATAATTGTCCATCATAATTATATAGTGTAAAATAGTGATATCACCAGGTGGCAAGAATGCATTGAATCATTCATACATTGGGATGTAACTTGTTACCACCACTATGGAAAGTTTGTTTCTGTGATAAACAATAGAAAATTGCAATATAATCTTGCATTTGTTCCCAAGAAATGAAGATTTAATTTAGTACAAAACGTGCTATAATTTTAGTAGCTTTATTCACAGAAAGTTAAATTGAAAATAAGTCCACATGTGATTTGGTGACTATCCTGTGGTAGTCCATTCCATGAAATAACTGCTTAGCAGTGACAGAGTCAACAGCAGACAGTTAAACAGAGTGGAAAAAGCCAGTTCCCAAAGATTATGTTTTGCGTAAGTACATTTACTTGGCATTCTTGGAATAACATTCACAGAAATAAAGAAGAGACTAGTGGGTAAGTGGTTGGTGTGCGTTGAAAGGCATGTGATTGTGGTTATGATCCCTACACATTAAAGGATTGCTTGTGAGGGAAACAACAGTGTATCTAGTTTGTCAGTGTCTTGCCTGAGATAACCGTGCTTTATTAAGCTGTTTCCATTGGCAGAAGTTGTGTGAGAGCACATAGGGTCTCGTTTCATAGTAATTGCATGTGACTCTTTATCATAAAGTAAAAATATTTTTAGAAATTCGTCAGTCAGAAATACCTGATAATCTGATATTTTTACATCATGCAATGATGTAAATATTTTCTGCTTTTTAATGAAGTATAGGCTAGAATTGAGATGGAGTTTCAGAAGAACCCATTAAAATTGCTGATCACATTAAAATGGTCTCTGAAGTGTTAGGACTGACAAAGTCTGGTTGGTTTATTCTGATATTTAATATCTGTAGAGTACAGTTGAGTACTATTTGTCAAGTACTGATTAAAAAATTTAATAATATTAATCTTGGCATTTATTTATAATATGGGAGCCTTTTCTGCTTTACAGATTTGGGTACTTTTTCTTGGGTACTCTGTAGACAGAGTTTCTCTGTGTAGCCATGCTGTCCTGTAACTTGTTACGTAGAACAGGCTGGCCTCGAACTCAGAGATCTGCCTTCCTCTGCCTCCCAAGTGCTGGGATTAAAGGCATGCACCACCACGGCTGGGCAAATCCTATGTTCTTTTTTTTTTAATGTGTAGTATTATTTTATTAGATTAATGCATAGATATTCCATTTTGAGAGTTATATATATGGATACATATTTAGTATAGCATTGTATTAATTACATTTTCTTATATATATTTATATTTATATAAAAAGACCAATAATTTATATAAAAAGACCAATACCTATGTTCTTTATACACTGTTAAAAGTCACTCAGCTCTTGTTAGTGCCTGAAACAGAATGTCAGAATAAAAGCATCTGTACAATGCTCTTTGAATTCTCTGTTATGAAACTGGAATGCCATGTCAGAGAATGAATTCCATGGTCAAACCTTGGGCAGGTAGTTTGTAGAATTAGTGGTAACCTAAATAAAATTTGCATTTTATTTAATGATGGTCATTAAAGTTATTGTTGCTCATGATATAACTGTTCATTGATAAATACTGCTGATCTGTCAGATGCTTGGGTATGAGCAGTGAGTGCATTAGAGAGATTGATTTCTCTCCCAATCTTTTTGTTGTTAATAGACTGCAGCAGAAGTTGGAATCATCGAGAGTATTCAGCTGAGAAATTTCATGTGCCACTCAATGCTTGGACCTTTTAAGTTTGGTTCTAATGTCAACTTCGTTGTTGGCAACAATGGAAGTAAGTACCTTTGCCTTCTTAATACACTACTTTGTGATGACATTGCATGAACTTTGTGAAATTGGTGACTGTTAATGCTCATAAATATTTGGATCTAAACTTAGTAGCTTCCCAGTATTTAATTCAGTTTACACTCTAAGAAAATACTAAATTAATGTTAGATATGTTATTTAAGTAGTAGGTATACACTTTCCCTCCCTTTTCGGTTGTCTTTTAGATTTATTTATTTTTATGTGTATGAATGTTTGCTTGCATTCATGTATGTGGACTATATGCATGCATTGCCTTCAGAGGTCAGATGATGGGTTTGAATCCCCTGGAACTGAAATTACAGATGGTTGTGAGCTAGGTGTTGGGAACTGAACCTGAGTCCTATCCAGGAGCAGCAAGTGCTCTTAACCACTATGCCATCTGTTCATTCCATACATTCATAGTCCCTCCCTCCCTCCCTCTTTTTTTCCTTTCCGTTTTCTTAAGATAGAATCTCAGTTGTTTTGCTTAGGCTCAACTCAAACTACTGTGCCCAAGGAGCCTCCTATCTTCTTAGTATAAGACACCACAGCATCCTAGTGTAAACAGTAGATGAGGCACAGATGAAGTGCCTTAGAAATCCAAAAAATGGAAGTGACAATCCATTGTCATCATCAGTGGTTTTTATGAGGATATTGTGTTTTTGCTGGTACTTGAATGAAACTTAAAGATTCCTTAAGACTCATTTGGCAAGAAGCTGAGATGTTCTAGGCACAGATGGCTCATCCTCAAATGTTCAGACTATAGAAGGTGTATATGGAGAATAGGTCTTAACTTTATTTTGTATCATATGGTACATGGAGGGAAAGGGCAGAATATGACAGAATTGTACACAGGATTGTTGAGGGTCTTAACGGCTTGATAAAGATTTTAGAGTTTTATTCAGTGGACAGTGGGTAGTCAGTTAAAACCTTTTGAGTGATGGGTTGACATGGGCAAGATTGTGACAGACTAGCTACATTGTGGCAGGTGTAGGGGTGACTGAGATAGTCTACCACTTAATGACATTACTAGGCAAGGAAATTAGGTATGTTGTAGCTCCATAGTCCCTTTCTTTATTATTGCTGCCTCTGTCATTCATTGAAGAAGGAAGAGATTTTAGCAAGAGAGTGTGAATGGAGAAAAAGGGTCATTATTACAGGGAGGTTGCAAAGTACAAGAAGTAAAGAAAGAATTAAGGTTTCTCAAGTTGTGTCTTTTTAAAATTTAAATGGTTTCTTTAATAAATCTTAATAAAGGATAATTAATTAAAGCATTATACCTGGTAGTAGAGAAAAAAAGAGTAAGAACTTGAAAGGCATTCCAGGGACTAAATTAAGATAATCATTATTT
Source organism: Cricetulus griseus (assembly GCF_003668045.3). Classification (NCBI taxonomy): domain Eukaryota; kingdom Metazoa; phylum Chordata; class Mammalia; order Rodentia; family Cricetidae; genus Cricetulus; species Cricetulus griseus. Next base: position 21,247,118 of record NC_048600.1, read on the forward strand.
TCTATTGGCTAATTTGGTGGTATGTTGTAGAAGATAACAAACTTGTTAATTGATTGGTGGATGATGAAATTTAGAAAATGGTTGCTATATCTGTGGAGTTTTTGGTGTCATATCTTTTAGAATTAAAAGAATTACACTTCAAAATTAAACATAAAAGGGGTAGGAAATGAAATTAAAATTAAGGGTCAATGTTTAAATTTAAGATATTAAATTAGAAATGTGATTTTCTATTTTTTTTTTTCTATGTAATGTGTTCAGTGAATACATGTGCAGTGAAAGAACAACATGCCTTCCCATGTGGAGTTTCTTACATTTGAGAGCTATTTTAAAGTTTCTGTGCCTAAAAATTTATGATGAAAGGAGTAGCCATAATTAAATTAGAATGTAATAGCAAATTTTGTAAATTAATTACATATGTAAATGTATCCATAGTTTGATGCACCAAGATGACAGATCGAGTTTTGGGTTGCAAAGATAGTGACCATTTTTCTACGTACTTATTGTGGATACAAATTTGGTAACTGAAATGTACGAATTTTTCCTACTGGCAATAGTGAGGTAGTTCTTAATTGTTTGCCACCTTAGCACTTAAAGAAAATTATAATTGAATTTGTAACACTTCAGATTGAGACAGATGCAGCTAACCTTTTGAGTTAAGTTGTAAAGTCAGCATTTTCTTTTTATGAATTTTTCATTTTGTTTCTTTAGGTGGAAAGAGTGCTGTACTCACTGCTCTCATAGTTGGCCTTGGTGGAAAAGCAGTTGCTACTAATAGAGGATCCTCTTTAAAAGGTTTTGTGAAAGCTGGACAGAAGTAAGTGTTCTCTGCTGGCCTTTTATTCCCTAAGAAGCATGTTGTAGAACCCTGGAGAGCGGGTGTCTGCAAGGAGAGCTTTTCTATCTTAGTCCTTTGTCCTGCCCTTGTTGCCAACATGGCCTCTGCTTACTGTTATTGTCTAGTCAGATAGCCTGTGTTACTTGGTACAATGCACTGCCCACTAGTTTAAGTTTATGTTATTTTTATGGAAGAAATGGCAGTGGCAAATTTATGTATTTTTTTAAAGAAATATTTATAAATATTATATACCTTTGTGGGTTTTGGCCTAAACTTGGTATCAGCAATCATGTTAACATGATAGGGATGAGAGCAAAGTCAGTGAGTGATGCTCCAACTTGTTCTGTGCAGAATTTCTTTCTTTAGCTTTCTGTGACTTTTAGAAAAGTATCCTATTATTCAGTGAATGTGATTTTAGGATCACAGTCATAAATCTACTGTATGATGAGCAGTCATAGTACTGCCTTACAATTTAACATTCATATTCCTTTCTTTCTGTTTATTTTTGAAACAGGAGACTGTGTAGCACAGGCTGTCCTTTAACTTGTTATGCAGCAAAGGCTGGTCTTGAACTTCCTGTCCTTTTACCTCTTGCCTTCCCTGTGCTGGAATTGTAAGTGTCTTCAGTTGTGTCTGGCTGCATTGATACTTCTGTCAGATCAGACATTGCTTTCATATACTGAATCAGTTGTCTAATTTTATATCATTGCTGTTGAAGCCTTTTGCCTACTACCAGCCCTTTTTCTGGGGAGTCAGGCTGGTGGTGTCCTTCTTCCTGCTCTTCCTTCCTTTGCTTTCCCTTCTGTTAGTCAAGGGCTGTGCCACTGAGCAGCACTTCTGGTTCCTCTTGCTTTTTGACACTACCCAAGATACCCTCGAGAGGTGTCTTAGCTTCTCATAATAATGCCCAACTTTTGTTACATCCTCTTACAGTTGTATACCTGTCACCTTTATCTAATGGAAACTTTGATAATTGATAGTAATACATGACAGAACATGACACAAATTTCTTTCTGTTTGATGTTGTCTCCATTTTTCTCATTATTTTAATACTTAAAAGTAGAGTAGCAGCAATACAATACAAATGAAGAATGCCAGTTTCTTACATATATATTGCTGAGGAACTTAGGAATCTTAACCTTGATCCAGGATTCCCAGTTGATACAAGAGAAGAAAAGACACACCAGGAGTCATTTTCCATACTTGGCTTGAAAAAGAAGTATGTGAAGACAGTGTTCTAGTTTAGTTTTCTTTTTACATATCTTACTTTTTGAATTTTGTGCCAACAGCTATTTCTGTTAGCCTTCTTCTTTAAACATGTTGTCTTTAGGACAGCTTCAAGACCAGACAGACAAGACTACAAAGGGACAGATGTATAGATTTCAGATGTAGACATAGTAAGATAGGCCGAGATCCTCAGTGGAGCAGCCCAGTCTGCAGAAATTAGTCATTAAACAGCAAAGAGTTTTGTGGATACTAAATGCTTCAGGGTGGGGATGGTGGGAGAGAAAAAGAGAACTCTTAATGAGGTGGTTGTTTGTTTTTGAGTCAGGGCCTCACTATAGCCCTGGCTGGCTGGAACTTGCTGTGTACACCAGGCAAGCTTCAAACTCAGAGATCAGGTGCTAGGATTAAAGATGTTTCCTAGCAGTTCTGGCTAGCAACACAATTTTAGAGGCTAGTCTTTTAGCTCTTTTAAAGAAAGGTTACTAAAGCTACATTTTGGTCCATACCTGTAATACTGGCATTGGGGAGACAGAGATTTGGTGTTTGCTCTATTTCCAAGTCAGCTTGAACTTCTAGGGATTCCAAACCAGCTAGGGCTGTGTATTAAGACCTGGTCTCCCAAAACAAATTATTTACTGTTATTACCTCTTCTTTAGTGCTTTAAGATATATATATATGTTCCCTCTTAAGGCAATTACCTTTGAAAATCAGTTGTGTAAGCTAGTAGCTTTTAAACTGTATTCAAGACATGTCTCAGAATTTATGCTTGAGTTCCCAGTACTTCACAAATTGGGAGGAGAGGTTAAAGGATTTAATGAGACACAAAACATCTCCTGTGGAATAACATCACTTGACTAGTTTAAGGAAGCCAGCCAAACATTCAGTCACAAATTCTATACAGTTTTATGTGGTGATAAATTATTTATGATTTAATAAACCTTGCCTGGAGATCAGTATACAAAGCTAGCCATAGCCATAGAAGTTGGGTGGTGGTGGTCCACACCTTTAATCCCAGGACTCAGGAGTCAGAGGCAGATGGATTTCTGTGAGTTCAAGACCATCCAGGGCTACATGGGAGTGACTCAGTCTAAAAGAGAAACAGAGCTTATACCTTTAATACCAGCACTAGAGAGGTATATAAGAAAGAAGCAAAGGGTCACATGTGGGGTTCATTTTCTAGTCACAGGGAAGACAGGCTCTCCATTTCAGCCTTGGTAGAGGTAACAGCTACTGGCTAGATGCTTTGCTTTTCTGATCATCACCTTGAACTCCAGTATCTGTCACTGGGTTTCTGTTATTTGTGCTACAATTTTATGACTTTTTATATAGATAGAATGGCTATGTTAAAACATAAATGTTACTTTTTTTTCTAGTTTTACGTTTTTTTTTTTTTTCCTTTTGTAGTGATAGGTAAGTGACTAGAATGTAATTGATACTGAAACTGTAAAATCATGGTACATTAAAATTTTTTATTGAACTTTTATTACATTGGTTCTTAACCTGTGGGTTGAGACCATTTTGGGGGATGAACAGCCCTTTCCCAAGGGTCACCTAAGAACATTGGAAAACACAGATGTTTACATTGCAATTCAAGACAATAGCAATTACAGATATGGAGTAGCAATAAAAGTAATTTTATGGTTGGAGGTCACCACAATGTGAGGAACTGTTTTAAAGGATCTCAGCATTAGAATAGTTGAGAATCACTCCTTTATTATAAAAGATGGGTGCAGTACCCATGCAGGTAGACCAGTACTTGAAGTTAATAGCAAAGTATAATAAAATAAAACAGTTGGGGCCAGTAATTTAAAAGTATTAGATGTTATTTCAGACCTAATTTTCTTTTTCTCAGGCTAATTTTTTATGTGTGTGTGTCTTTGTAGTTCCTTTGGTTCTCCTCCACTATCTTTCTGGTCCTTGTTTGTTTGTTTGTTTTTAAGACAGGGTTTCTCTGTGTAGCCTTAGTTGTCCTGGAACTCTTACCTATAGACCAGGCTTAAGCTGAACTCAGAGATATGCCTGCCTCTGTCTCTGGAGTGCTGGTATTAAAGGTGTGCAACACCACTGCCTATGTTATGTGCCAGTCCCTTTTCCTAGATGGTTCTACTTCACTGTGTGTTAGCTTCCCTCCCTGTCTCTTTGTGATGACTGAGTATGTGACTTTGATCTGTGGAGTTTGTGCTCTAATTCTTCTTCCTCATCTTAGTCTTGGCCACAGACTCCATGTGTGCAGGCATTACTGACTAATACTTTAATTTGGAATGTGTGTGAAGGAAGTGAGTTTTATCTGTGTGATTCAGTCAGTGACTGGGGTATGTGGCTCTTATATCAGTCAGTTAGGTTCATTTCCCTTGAGCTCCTGCTTTCCTCTGCAGGCTTCATTACCTCACCAGGTTGGTTTCACTGTTGAGACCTCAAAACTGTAGCTCTAATGCACCATCATTCCTTGGTTTGGTCATGTTGAAATTTGAGTTAAGAAAAATTTATTTTAGATTTACAGACATGTTGCAAAGATGGTATGGTGTTTCTTCTATATTTTTCACCACTGTTGATTTAGGGGTCACTAAGATGTCTCTAACCAAGCTATGTAATCCACATTAGGGAGTCTTAAGTGTAGGCTTATTTTCCTGATATTGAATTTTAAGAGTCTGATTGTTCCATGCAGACTTATGTATATTTAGCCCAGTTTTGGGGAATGGAGACATAGACTGATAGGTGGCTAAGTACAGCAAATGCTGATGTGTATCTCCTGTCACATCTGTAGTGTATAGAGAAGTTCATCTTGAATATTTTTCCTGCATTTCCTATAAATGTTAAAGGATGAAGTTTATTGGCAAATCCATAAGAAGTTCATCAAAGATTTCATTTAATTAAAATAGTTTTGTATGAGAAGACATTAGTATTTTGTCAGATGCTCACATGAATCAGGAAATATTGCTCACTTTTATCACAGCTTTATTTTCTGTCTGACACAGCGTCTTTAACATTACGTGATAGACAATGACCTAAGCATAGCTAATCTCCTGACGTGTTAAGCAGGTTGCTTAGGGGATTTGAAAATTGCTATGATCTAATGTGTTGCACTGTGCCATCATGTAACTCAGGTTAACCTCATTGTTTCAGCTCAGCAGACATCTCAATAACGTTACGGAACAGAGGAGATGATGCCTTCAGGGCAAATGTGTATGGCGACTCTATAGTTGTGCAGCAACACATTAGTGTGGATGGAAGTCGATCTTACAAACTAAAAAGTGAAAAAGGTTTGTTGGTTTTCTTATGTCTTATGAAGTATTAGTAAATAGCTAAAAGTTCTTACATTGTCCCTGTGATATCTTCCTAGTCTCTTGAAACCTCCTTTTGTAACCTGCTTGGTTGTACAAGTAGACACACACACACACACACACACACACACACACACACACACACACAGGTACATGTGTATATTACACTTTGTTGCTATAAGACATAAAGTCAACACCATGTTTAACAGAAGTAGGCTGTGTCATTTTGTTTTCAACTGTAGGTTTCCTTTCTTTCCCTTGATTTCTGTAGCTTAGAGATAGCAGAAGGTTGGAAAGGGTATGAAGGGGGAGGTGAGGGTTCAGTTATTAAGAAGATACTGGCTGGGACCCACAGGAAGACATATGCATTGTTACATACTGCATGTGTGCTTTTTCCTACTCTCTATTTGTATAATGACTTAATATGTCCCCCTGAAACTATATGTATTTACTGGTGTTTTTGTTGTTGTTGTTGGTCTGACAAAAGGTGCTCAATATTTGTATTTTTAGACAATTGTACATTTCCCCTCTATTTCACAAGGAGTCTGGTCTTTGTGTTTTTGTAACCAGGCACCGTGGTTTCTACTAGGAAAGAAGAGCTGATTGCAATTCTTGATCATTTTAACATCCAGGTAATTGCTAAACTTGTTTTTCAGATTAATTAATGAAACTATCATTTTATTGGTGTGATTTTTTGCTTGTGGCATGTATATAAGTAAATAAGATGGCTTCATGGTAAATTGATGAGAATATATGTGCTGCACTTTTAGTGCATTGGCTTTGTTAACATAGGGGAGAATATCTTGTTAAAATTTATTTAATAATGGTATGAAATTTCTGTGCAGTATAGGGACTCACAGGTTCTTTTTATGACTAATGAACGGCACGATCTTTGGTGGTGCTGCTGATCATGGGCTGGTGGCCAGGCGTTCTGCAATAGCACCAGGTCTTTTCCAAGAAGTCAGATAACTGAGGTCTAAGGAAGCATCTCGAAGCATGGTTCTTACTCCCTTCCTCCTTTTCTTCTTTCTTTTGAAATATGGACTCACTGTCTAGCTCTGGCTGGCCTGAAACTTGATATGTAGAGCAGGCTGTCTGATACCTTCCTGTCTGCCTCCCCTCCCAAGTGCTGGAGTTAAAGATGAGTACCACCACACTGAACTGTAGGCATTTTTTAATGCAGTAAAAAGCACCAGCATTTATATAAAAGGGACTGCCTGGTTTGTCTGTGGCTTTGGAGGCTGTCCTGGAACTAGCTCTTGTAGACCAGGCTGGTCACAAACTCAGAGATCGGCCTGCCTCTGCCTCCTGAGTGTTGGGATTAAAAATGTGTGCCACCACCACCTGGCAGGGGATTGCTTTTAAAAATTATTTTAATTAGCCCGGCGTTGGTGGTGCATGCCTTTAATCCCAGCACTCGGGAGGCAGAGGCAGGTGGATCTTTGAGTTCGAGGCCAGTCTGGTCTACAGAGGGAGTTCCAGGACAGGGTTCAAAGCAATACAGAGAAACCCTGTCTCATAAAAACAAAAAAACAACAAATTCAACAGCTGTCATTTTTAATGTTAAAATGAAAAGTTGCAGTTTCTTTCTTATACTAGTCCTGTATAATTAACCTGTGAGTATTATTTTTAACGTCATAAATTGCTTTGTTAATAGTACCATAGTTGTTATTATATAAGCACCCTGAATCTTCAAAACAGAATATGAATTTAAAACCTTTTCACCATACATATTCTGGTAGCTAACTGGACTTTTGTTTAAGCTATGGCTTATTTAAAATGACTTGTGCTCCTAATGTTAAATGAGATATTTTCCATTGGTTTTTCTATTATCCTCACAAAGTTAGAAAGATATGAGAAATCTTAAGCACTGCTGTAGAGAAACAGTACGTACTTGCCATCATGGTTCTGGTCACAGGTAACTGGGCCAAACTTTCTTTGTGTATTGAAAAAGTTCACTGACTGGCCAAAGGCTGCAACCAATAGGGATAAGGACAGAATTCATATAAGAATGCAGAAAAGCTGACTCACATGCTATACTCCCTTTGATGGTTGTGACATTAAGTGGTAATCTATCAAAGTGAGAAGCCTACATTTTTTTCTTTGCATGTGTTGTTTGGTGCTTGTGTGTGTGTGTGTGTGTGTGTGTGTGTGTGTGTGTGTGTGTGTGTGTGTGTATGCGCTTGCATGTGTGTGTTTATGGTGTGCATGTACATATGTGTGGGAATGCTTGTTTGTGTGGAAGGCCAAAGTTGACAATGTGTATCCTCAGTTCCTGGTCACTTTATTGAATCAGGTTCTCTTGCTGTACCTGGAGCTCACCAATTCCTGCTAGTCTGGCTAGCCAGCTCACTTTGAGGATCCTTAGTGTCTGTCCCCTAAATGCTAGGGTTAAAGTTAGCTGCCATTCCTGACTGGCTTTTTACATGGGTTCTGGGGTTCTGAACTTCAGTTCTCATGCATGCATAGCAAGTGTTTTACCCACTAAGCCATTTCCCTAGCCCTTGAAAAACACCAGTAAAGGCATGTAAGAGCCTTCTTGAGCTTGTATGTTCTATAGTAGAATGCTGAATATGATTACAATGCATTTTGGTATTGTTTATTTTGAAGTATTATCTTGTATTAAAAATTGTAGCATTGCTTTTTGTATTTTATTCCTAATGCTATAAACTTTGACTAAAGCTTAGCTTTCTTGATTGACCACTGGTCATTTATAATGTATAGTTTGGTTTAAAGCATTAAAATGAAATATTTCTTAATGCCCTTTTTAAAAACTTTGTTTCAGGTGGACAATCCAGTTTCTGTTTTAACACAAGAGATGAGTAAGCAGTTTCTACAGTCCAAAAACGAGGGAGACAAATACAAAGTAAGAGAATAAATTAAATATAAATCTAACTAAGATCATGGTTTCAGATACATAGAAACTTGCCCAGATAATGGATACTGAGATTTTTTTCCCCCCCTTCAGAATCACCCATTTAAAGTAATATTGTAAAATAGATTTAAACTTGGCCAAGTAAGATGCAAGTGTAATGTTTTTGGTATATCTTCATTTTTTTCTAAAATTTGACGTTTCATTTTAAAAGAATAGATTATTTTTTCAAATAACCTTTAAGAAAGTACAGTAGAACGAACAATTGGCCACATATAATGTAATAACTTAACAAACTTTAAACCATTTAAAATTTTAAAGCTAAAGAATTATTTGATTACTAGTAAAACTTAGTGTATAGTCATCTGAATGAATTTTGATACTTCCTATTCTTGAAAATTTGGAAGTATTATGCTTTGTAAATAGAATTTGTGGAAATGCAGGGATTTTTTAAATTTCCAAGTTGATCATTTTCATGCTTGAAGATATTTCCTTCATGGGGTATTAGGAGTTTTTGCAGTTGACTGTGTAGATGTGGATATAGCACATTCAGTAATTTTAATGTGAAATAAGATTTGTTCTACGTGTTTATGTATATATGCTTATGTTTTTAATGCTTTCTATATAACTGGTTTAAAAGTTTTGGGGTCTAAAATTCTACCCCCTTTTTTGGGCACAGAAAAGCCTACAAAGTTCTAAGTGTATGTTTCTTCTTGTTGATATAGTTCTTCATGAAAGCAACCCAGCTTGAACAGATGAAGGAAGATTATTCATATATTATGGAAACAAAAGAAAGAACAAAGGAACAGATAAATCAAGGGGAAGAGGTTTGTAAATACTATAAATCTTTTTGAGCTGAGCTCAGTTCCTAGGTTACTTAAGGTAAAAGTTTCAAAATTATATTCCTGTGAATAAATCTTATATCTTCCTGAAATGAATGCCAATTTTTTTAGCACACTAATTTATGACATTTAATTTTTATAACTAGGGCATTTAATAGCTTTAATTTTGTTTTGTGATAATGGATATGCATATGTCTTTTTTCTTCTTTTTGACCAAATTAGAAGATAAAACTATGTTATATTTCAAATCCCCTGTTGTATAACTTGGTTGTACAAGGCATCTCTGATTCTCACTATAAGTAGTTTGAAAATGTATAACATTTTGTTGAGTACAAGGGACAAGCTGATGTTAAACATAGTATGTGCTTATAGTAGATAACTCATTCCAAGATAGTGACATTCCTTAAGCAGCCAGTGCGTATCAGCTGCTGTCAAATCTTAACATTTTGGCCAATGGGCATATTGTTTGAAGCTTTGAATTTTTAAATAACTTCTACCAGTCATGCCCTGTTTCATTCTGTTTTGAATAAAATTTTGAGTGGTTTTTATGTTATCAGGATTACCAAGTAGGAAGTTGGTTATATGAATTAGAAACATAGGTGTAAAACGTGATCTTGCTAACAGTTTTTAGTCCAGATATATAATGTATTTTATTTAGATCACTAGGAGAGCAGGAAAAGCAGACCCACCCTCAAGTATGAATGTTTTTGTTTTTGTTTTTTGTTTTGTTTTTTTGAGGTAGGGTTTCTCTGTGTAGCTTTTGAGCCTGTCCTGGAAGTAGCTTTTATAGACCAGGCTGGTCTCAAACAGAGATCTGCCTGCCTCTGCCACCCCAGTACTGGGATTAAAGGCATGTGCTACCACTTCCCGGCAAGCCTCAACTATGAGAAAAGGTCACAGGAGCCATATAAGACAAGAGAATTTGAGAAGGAAGTGGTCCTGGCTGAGATGTAGAAATTGACAGAACTTGTCACTATTAAGTTGTGGAGTCTTCACAGGTGTCTGTGGAAGGACAGGTTCAGTAGTGAGAAAAACAGGAGCCAAGTCTGCAGAGTTAGGAAATGGAGCAGATACAGATGGTTTTCATGAAACTGGGTGGGAAAGGTGTAATGAGACTGTAGGGTCCAAGACATCTTACATAACCAGGCTACCTCCTTTCTTTTGTACCTACTCTAGATTTGTAAGTAAGAATGTTGGAAATGTTGAGTGTCTCCATCTGCTGACTTGCATAGCCGCTGAAGGCAAAGGCAGGCAGTATCAGTGAAGGAACGAGGAGGCAGGGAAAGTAAGCTTGGAAGGATTTGGTAATAGATTGAAATAATCTCAGCAAAGGGAAGGTAAATTGGATTAGATGAGGAATCAAAGCAAGATTACAGTATTGAGGCTTGGTTGAATATAGGAAATGTGAATGAAGGGGACCATCCACCCAGGTGTGAAGAACATGAAGTCTGGCAGCCACTTAATAACCTGTTCTAATGACATGATATTTTGTATTTGTTTCATTTATTAGAATTAGGACCTTTTTGATTGGAGGAATAAATTCCTTCTCTTTCTGGTATTTTGAATAGTTTTTTGTACTTGTTGTGGTTTATTTGGAAGGCTTGTTTAGCCTTTAGAGGGGGAATTAAGAGATAGGGATATTTAGACAGGGCATTAAGTGGGAAATGAAAAGGAAGCTTGAGGACATGTGTGGTCTTGAGCCTGTAATCCTTTGCTCGTAATATTTGATCATTTTTTAATAGTGTAGAGCTTAGCAAAATTATTGTAGTTAACACAAGTATACCAAAAGACTAAAGTTCTTTTATTTTTACTTTAATGAAATCATTTTCTAACAAGCTTTTGTGTGGTATCAGTTTAGGCCTGTTTTTATTTATTTATTTATTTATTTATTTATTTATTTAAACATTTATTTCATTTGCATTCGTATTTTTGCCTGCATGTATGTCTTCGTGAGAGTGTCAGATCTTGGAGTTATGGACAGGTGTAAGCTGCCATGTGTGTGCTGGAATTTGAGCCCCGGTCCTCTGGAATAGCCAGTGCTCTTAACTGCTGAGCCATTTCCCCAGCCCCCTAGGCCTTGTTTTAAATAACATGTTCACAATATATTTCCTTCTGATGTTTATAAAAATATCTATTTTTCTTTTAAGCGACTTACTGAACTAAAGCGCCAATGTTTGGAGAAAGAGGAACGTTTTCAAAATATTGCTGGTTTAAGTACAATGAAGACTAATTTAGAATATTTGAAACATGAAATGGCTTGGGCAGTGGTAATTTTCACTTTTGTTAATCTATATTCATTTGTAACTTTCACAGACTACAAAACTGTTCTTTGTAATAATTTTGTATATGATTGCATTTCAGGTCAATGAAATTGAAAAACAATTGAATGCTATTCGAGATAATATCAAAATTGGTGAAGAACGTGCTGCCAAACTTGACAGGAAAATGGAAGAACAGCAGGTACTTAGAGGCTCTTACAAGGATATAGTTAGTTAGGTCATGAGATTGCTGGTGCTGGTTTTGACCTACAAGCCACCTGTGTATATAAGTACATCTGTTAAACTTGAACCAGATCTATTCTTTTCCATAGACTGTATAGCAGCTGCAACTGTTTTGAAAACAGAACTGTATTTGTCTGTAATAATCCTGAGGCTTGGCTGCTGACTTCTCATGCGTGTGGACAATAGGACTTTGTTAAGGAGTTCAAACCGAACACTTGAAAAATAGGGAGGTACCAAAATAACTGTCAAGGTAGATTCATATTAAAGTTAGATATTAGTAAACTGAAAAAATTAGAAGTGAAAATAGTGCCAAGAGAAACTTTAGGATACTATGATTTATGATCCAGAATCTAGATTTCCTATTGGTAGAGTTTATAATAGATAACTTGTTAGGTTTGTTCAAGTGTATTTCCGTGGATTTTGGTATATTCACAGGCTGTGCAGCTGCAACACAGAGCTTCCTGCACTGTCATGCTCAAAGTGGAACTTGTAGCTTCTTGGTTTTTATAGGTAGAGCTTCTTAAAACTTTTCCACTCCCAACCCTTTATCACCTGTATTAAGGTACATAAAATATGTTTGTAAATCAAACATTCACTGATAATAAATCATAAAGAAATTTTCTTTTTTAATTTTTGAGACAGGGTTTCTCTTTGTAGCCCTGGCTATCTTGGAACTACACAAGGCTGTCCTTGAAATCAAAGATCCTCCTGTCTCTGCCTCCTGAGTGCTAGGATTAAAGGCATGCACCATCTCTGCCTCACAAAGGCATTTATTTTAACACAATTCTTTGGTGAACATACAATTTTTACCTTAAAGATGGATGCACATTTTACATAAGGAATTAAATCTTTAGCTAAGTATTTGATACTGTTCAACATACATCTTTAATGTTTTTTTCAGAGTTGATGTCTTAGTTTTATAGTCATTGCTAAGAATGCCACTTTATAGTACAGAGTACAATATGAGTACAAAGTAGCAGAAGGTTTTTTTAAAAGGCTCATTTTAGAAATTGTTGGAAATTCTGTTCTAACCACTAGGAATTTTTAAAGCAATGTTTTGCTTTTGGAAACAGGATTTCTCTGTGTATCCCTGGCTGTCCTGGAACTCGCCTTGTAGTTCAGACTGCCCTCAAACTCAGAAATCCTCCTTCCTCTACCTCCCGAGTGCTAGGATTAAAGGTATGTGCCACCATGCCTGGTTGAAGCAGTGTTTCATGGTTTTTCATTTTTAATGAAACTGGAGTCAGAAACTCAGAGCAGTTTTTAAAAGCAAATATCCTAACCCTAATCCTAACACTAATAATCCAGAGATACAATAATTTGATATAAGCTACTGAATGATGGTAGAAAAATATGTTACTCTAATTTTATCTATTCAATAAAAATACTGCAGTTCATAACATAAAACTGTCAGACCTGAGCTGAGGTGTGTTTTAAGCAGGTTTGTTGTTGTTGTGACATAATGGTGTGTATAGTGCAAAGTGCTCATACTGCATCCAGAAACAAGACTGTGGAAAGGTACATGATACAGCATGGCCAAATAAACACCCTGAATGTATTATGCATTTGAATTTCCTTTCATTTTTGGTTATTCGGAAGCATTTACTGTTATGTTTTTGAGACTCCCACATTCTATTATGTGCTGTCACATGGGGTACAGTTCAGTTTAAGAAGCAGTGCTTTATAAGATGGCCTTCCTCATCCTACCCTGTGTGTCTTTGTGAATTACTTATATCTTACTATTTTATTCTCCTTTGATTAGGAATTTCTGCCCCAAGCATGGTTGTAGTTTAGGATGCAATCTTCCCCAGCTTACTACATGTTGTCTGTCTTTACCCTTAAGAGTTCTGTAGCAGGGAATAATGTATTTGCTTTGCAATCTCTGGGCAAGGTTTCTCACTCCCTCTTCAGGTAATAAATGGAAGTTCAACCCTTGGTACCACTCTCACCTCAAATTCTGTTTCTGACAAAATAGTGTAAAAATTTTTTTCTTCAAATATGTTTATCTTTTTAACCTTACTTCTCAACTTGTTGTACAGGAAGTTCTTAAGTAGTTTCCTTGAGAGGTATTTTCCCAGTCTAATAATGAAATCCAGTTGAGTAATAGTCACTGCTTTTTCAAAAGCTGGTAGTTGTGAAGAAAGCTGTGGGTTTTCTTCTGTGTAAGCATTTGGTGTTTCTGTAGGAAATTAGAAACTTTTGGAGGGTAAGGACTATTCTATAGTGGTAGTTATATCCTTCCTACCATGTATCTTTTTAACTTTAAATCTCTTTGAATGGATGTTTTTCCTACATGCATCCTTGGTGTCCATGAAGACCTGAAGTTGTTGGGTCTCCTTGAACTGAAGTTACAGACGGTTTTGAGCTGCTGTGTGGCTGCTGAGAATTGAACCTGGGCCCTCTGTCAGAGCAGCAAGTGTTCTTCAACTGCTGAGCCATCTGGCCAGTCCCCTTCCTACCATTTTTATGCAGCACTTTGACATGACTTTATTATTATTTGTAGACTGACCTTTGAATGGAAGGTTTCTGAAGAAATATTATATCATACTAACCTTAAATTTTTGTTAACTTTAAAACCATATTTAGCTAGGCAATGGTGGCTCGTGCATTTAATTCCAGTACTTGGGAGACAGACGCAGGTGGATCTTTGAGTTCAAGGCCAGTCTGGTTTACATAGTTCCAGGACAGCCAGGGCTACACAGAGAAACCCTGTCTTGAAAAACAAACAAACAAAAGAGCAACAGACCTATGTTGGATTTTTTATAGAGGAAATGTGCTAGCTTCTGATTTAAATGGCACTCCCCTCCTTCCTTCCCTTTCTAATTCATTCCTGTTGTCATTGTCTCATTTTGGTCCCTTAAGGCTGGATATTTGTTATTACTCAAACCTTTCCTGTAATTTTCCTGACACCTTGCCTTCAACAAGTTCAAGGATGCAAATTTGGACATAATCTATATACTTTAGAGGAATCATTTATAAGCTGTTGATTATGGAACATAAAGTTTTTCTGTCATTTCATTTCACATTATGTTGTCAGTTGAACTTCTGTTATTTTTAGTTTCTAAAGTAGATACTGATAACTACACATGCTTTAGTGTCTTTGCCTAAAACTTTTCCCTCAGCCTATGTCCAGGTACACTTTAATTACCCTTTCTGTTGCCAACACATATGCTTCTTTCTCTTTGGATCATCCTGACTTTTCCTATGGTTTCTTTTTTTTTTTATGTTTTATAATTATAATAAATAGGTGTATTCTACCTAGTCTCCAGTTTGTGTGTATTTTGTTACATTGTGTCTTTCTTAAATCTTTCTCATGTAAAGACACTATTTCTTTGTATACTCAGAGGATAGCATGTATTGGATAACTAAGTGGGTCAAGATTAAATTATATTTTAGTATTTTATGTAACTGATTGCCTAATATCTTTTAACTTTAAAGTTTCATCTCATTTATCTATTTTGTGTATATGCATGCACATATGTGTACACACATGTAAGCTATGGCATCCGTTGATGCCTTGTGTCATGCCAAGAGATCAGAGGACAGCTTAAGGGAGTCATTTCTCTTGAGCAAATTGGTTCTCAGGTTAAACTTTCGTTGTCAGGATTGGCATGGATGCCCTACCTGTTGAGTTGCGTCACTTAGCCCTTATCTGATGTCGTGAGTAAAATTAATTTCATTGGAATGTGACGGTCCATATTTTTTATGTTTTTCTTGTTATTGAAAAAAAATAACTTGAGTAATGTTTTTTTCTTAAAGGTCAGACTTAATGATGCAGAAAAAAAGTACAAAGATATTCAAGATAAACTAGAAAAAATCAGTGAAGAGACAAATGCACGAGCACCAGAATGTATGGCATTGAAAACAGATGTCATTGCAAGGACAAGAGCTTTTAATGATGCTGAGGTGGGAGGAATCTTCTAACTTAGAATATAAGTGTTTATATTCTAACTTAGAATATAAGTGTTAGCTTTTACTTTTCTGTTAATTATATTTTTTTAAAGTAGTGTTTTTCTACTTCTATCAAAATAAAATATGTTGTGTTCACTCATTTAAAAAATGTTGTTTCAGCTAGGTGGTGCTGGCTGGCACACTCCCAGCACTTGGGAGGCAGAGGCAGGCAGATCTCTGTGATTTCAAGGCCACCCTGGTCTACAGAGTTCCAGGATAGCCAGGGCTACACAGAGAAACCCTGTCTCAAAAAACAAAAACAAAATAAAATGTTGTATCAAATGGTCATGGGTGTGTTTTGATGGGATGTTTATATATTTCTGCATGTTACTAAAATATGTTTAATTCTTTGTTAGGTTTTGTATAACCGTTCCCTAAATGAATATAAAGCATTAAAGAAAGATGATGAACAGCTCTGTAAAAGAATCGAAGAGCTAAAGAAAAGGTACTACAGTAACCCAGCATTTCCATAATTTCTTCGATGTGTAATGAGGAGGCACCGTAAGTGGTGCATCGTCTCTGTTGGGTTAATGAAAGTTTACTACAGTGGCTTAAGCTTTTAAACGTCAGGTTTTATTTAACTGTTTTTCTCCTTTTATTTATTACTCTCTTTAGCACTGATCAGTCTTTGGAGCCAGAGCGCTTGGAAAGGCAAAGAAGGATCTGTTGGTTGAAAGAGAAAGTACAGGCTTTGCAGGACCAAGAAAGTGCCGTCAATCAGGAGGCTGCACAGTTTGAGCAAGCTATAGAAAAGGACAAACAAGAACATGTCCGAATTAAGTAAGTTCACACCTTTCACTTACTTGAGTGTCATGTAGTTCTGCTGTTAATATGAGGAGAAAACAGCTTTTTTGTGATAGCGGTAAAGAGCCTTTTGACTTGGTTTGTTTGGAGTCAGAGTTGTAATCCTGATTGGCCTGGGAAGCTCAGCATAGCCCAGCTTGGCCTGCATCTCAGAGATCCACTGCCTCCTGAATGCTGGGATTAGAGGCCTGTGCCACCAACCTGAACTGATAAAAATGTATTAAAATTATTTTTCTAAGATTTTACTTGTATATTTTGACAGTCTGTGGTAATTTTCCATCCGTATTGCATCACATAACGTGAGTTTTGAGTGCTGCTGACTGCTTTTTTTGGTAACTCAATTATTTGTAAATTTAAAAAAATCACATTTTTAGTGTTAATACCTTTCTTTGCTTTTATATTTTAGGAGTTTAGATGTGAGGCATACACTGACCTATAATCAGAGACAATTGAAAGAACTGAAAGATAGTAAAACTGATCGACTAAAAAGATTTGGTCCTCATGTTCCAGCTCTTCTGGAAGCAATAGATGATGCTTATAGACGGAGACAATTTACTCATAAACCTATTGGCCCTTTAGGTATTTGCCACTGTTTTTGAAAATATCATTAACACAAATTCTTAGTTCTAGGAAGTGTTCTATTTAGCTATCCAGTTATGTATAAACTTTAATTACATCAAGGGGTTTTGGCATTAGTGTGGGACAGACAGTCTTATGTATCTGGTGTTGAGCTAGTAATCCTGATCTTCCGTCTCTGCCTCTTGAGTGCTGGGATTATAGGTATGTGCCACCACTCCTGGCTCACATTTTTAAACATAATAAGAAAGTCACTTTAAATTCTACCTTTCCTTTTCTTCTTTGAAAACTAAAACCAAGAAGAGAAAAACAATTAGCTGTGGTCTTCATAAAGTGTCTTTCATTTGTTAGGCTGTAGATTTCAGAAACTTTAGTCACATTCTTCTAGGAGGAAAAACTGCAGTATTCACTTTAAGAGGAAAACAATGTGAGAAGGTAAATTATTTGCTTAATAAATTAGTTTAATAAAATCAGGTATCATGGCACAGTGGTGACCTGTTTAATTACTCAGATTTTAGCCAGCATTGAAGTCAGCTTTTAATAAAATTGTATTTTTAAAGTGACTGACTATTGGCTGTTCTGTAAGAGCCAGTTTTTAATATGATTTTAATTACAAGTTTGAATCTGTCTAAACAACAAAGCATTTGATATGTCAGAGAAGTAGAGTTTAAACTTGGCTAACTTATAATGAGACCTCCTTAGTAATTGCATAAAGAGCAGTGTATTAGGTCTGTTGTGCTTGTATGCCTATACCTTAACATTTATTTTATTCCATATTTAATGTTGTTGAGCAACTATTAAGAAACTGTATTAATTCTTCCTTTGATTGGGTATGCTGTGTTGTGATCTTATGCAGGTGTTTTCCTTGAATTATTTGGCTAACAGCTGTTCCAATTCTTTATGTAGGTTGCTGGGGACTGAATTAATATCAGATAATGCTTGCTAAACTAAGCATTACAGAATGTCTTTGTGCTGTTATTGTTTAAATAGTTATTCAGCTTGCTATTGTTCTGTGTTTTAATATATGATGTTGTGTACAGTTATTGTAACTGTGTAACAGTTCAGTTGATGGACATGTGACTCCTTAGGATGTTGCCTGTTTACTAGCTTGACTAGCTATCTCCTTGAAGATCCTTAGGAATTAGTGCTCTCCTGAGAAGTGAGCAGAATTTTTAAAGTAGAGTATGTTTACAGTGGCTTTTAATAACTAGCTCGTATTTTTATGTGCCTAGAACAGTTCAAATTTTAATGAGTCTTCAAATAAGTTTACTTACCTGTTAAATTACATATTTTTTTGTGTTTTTTTTGTGTTTTTTTGTGTTTAAAGTTTGTTAAGTTGCCCTTCCCTTCTGTCTCCTAGAGCTGCTTATCATCCAGAGTTTCCAACTGTTCTGACAGCTTTAGAAATAGACAATGCTGTTGTTGCAAATAGCCTGATTGACATGCGGAGCATCGAGACTGTGCTGCTGATCAAAGTAAGGCCAGGGTTCATACTCTATGCTGTTCCAAAAATCTTTATCTCATTGGAAAATCTATAGGATAACATAGAGATGGGACCTGGCACTTCAGGCTATTTGTAAAGTATTTCATAAATATGTTATTTTGAGAATTATTTCAATGTTTAAATAAAAATACTTGAATTTTCTTACCAGTAGATAAAATTTTAAAATATATATACCAGAAATACTTTGACATTGTTTTAAAAATGTATCTTTTTTCTATTCTAGAATAATTCTGTAGCTCGTGCAGTCATGCAGTCCCAAAAGCCACCCAAGAATTGTAGAGAAGCTTTTACTGCTGATGGTGATCAGGTTTTTGCAGGACGTTACTATTCATCTGAAAGCACAAGACCCAAGTTTCTAAGCAGAGATGTGGATTCTGAAATAAGGTTTGAATTGAGTTAGTTTTACTATATTATTACCACCATTGCCTTTAGAATCCATGGCCTTCCTTCCCTTAGGGGTTATTTCAGGAAAGAATTGTTATTTTTCTAAGTGTTTGGTCTTAAAAGATTATTTAACTAGGTGTGGAATTGAGCATTTAGTTTGACGCAGTATTGAGGACCAAATACACAGAATGTCCTCAGCAGCTGATGTACACAGTGCTACCTGTCCACAAGCTGTAAGGACACTGTACTAAGAGTGTGAACTAGTGCTTGCTTGGGAGCATGTGTACTGAGATTGGAACAGTACACAGAAGACTAGTGTGGCTCCTGGGAAAGGGTGGATTGCAGAGTTGCAGCATTCCATGTTGAAGAAATAGAGTGGTATCACTGCTCACTCTTGAGACACAATGATTTTTTTTCTTTAGCTAGACTCCAGCATGCTGAGCTACATATACAGTTACATTGTTTGAAAAAGCAAGAAAGAAGGTCAGTTGACACAATTAAAATATAGGCTTAGGAAAATAGGGCTGGTAGACAAGATAAATTGAAAAGTTACACTGAGGGGTGGTAGCACATGCCGTTAATCTAGGAACTGGTGGCCAGAGGCAGAGGTAGGTGAAACTCTGAGTTAGAGGCCAGCCTGGTCTACAGAATGAGTTCCAGGGCAGCCAAGGCTACAACAGAGAAACCCTGTATCCAAAATCAATCACCAACGAACCAATCAATCAACCAATAAAATAAAACAAAAAATTGAGAAGTTAAAAGAGTCATATCCTTAATTACATAGAGAGGTTTTTGGTTTGCAAAAAAGAGTTTCTGGTACCAGTGATATCTTGAATTTCTAATTAAACTAATTTCCTTTGGTGAAGTGATGGATCGGGCTTGAGTTAACAGCTTGAGTATGTTTAGAGTAAATTAACTTAAAGATCTAGTGCTGGTGCTGTCTTTGCTGCTTGGGACACTGAGGCAGAAGGATCATTGGTTTAGTAGGGTCCTGCCTACCTGGGAGGTCTTATATTCATCCTCTAGTACCACTACTGGAAGGAAGGAAAGAAGCTTAGCCAAAGTAAATGGATTGATTCTAAGTGACTTGCACGTGTAAGGAAATGAAGGTGTTGTTGAAGTTTCTCATTTTCAGATGTTGACTAGTTTTCATGTGATTATTAAAGTAGCATGAAATTACTACAAGACTTTGGTAATTTTAAATAAAAGTTCTTGATTAGCAATAGAAAAAGGTTGGGGAGAAAAATCCTGACCAAATGAATGTTGTGGCACTTGGTTTAGTTTTTCATCCCAAAGGAGTCCCATTAGGAAAGAATGCATGATGTGTGAGCAGGCTCTTAGGGTGAGTACCTGTGTTGTTGAACTGCATGGTGAAACAGTTTAATAGACATTGCTGAAGTATACTTCAGAGTTTATGCTTTCATTTGTTCCTTCAAACAGCAAATACTTAGTGCTTGCCAAATGTGTTAAGGAGGGGTGGGTATTTTATACATGAACAGTCTTGTGGAAACCAACAAAGTTCAGTGCAGGATTAGAGATTCATTGCTATTCTGGAATATATTCATGTCACATAAGCAACTTGTATGCTTAGCTCATGTTTAGTATATCTTATTAGGTAACAAATGGTCTTTTTCATGTGTAAACTAGTAAAGCAGAACACTGAAATTGTAGCTTTTGGTACATTGCTGCAAAGAGACCCTTGATAGTTTTGGCATCTGCCATCCTTGTTTTCTGTCTCTTTGTCCTCTTTTCTCTCCACTCCCTACACATTCTTAGCATTTTTTCCTTAAACAAGAATTGTTAAGCTATTCTTAGGTCTTTTGCCACCACTGGGTGTGTTTGTGTGTGCATGCCTGCTCCCTGCTTCACCTAGCTGATCTAGCTGGAAAGAAGGTTCTTCCAGAAGCACATTTGCATTCCTATAGCTGTGAGGACATAGGTATTTTGTCCTATTATTTAATGTTGCATGCAGTCTGGCCATCTTCTTTTTGAGGGATAAAATCTTTGTCCTGTTTCTGCCTCCACTGTCCTCTGTGCATAATCCCTGGAGAATAAAATTCATATTGTAATATTTGCTAATCAAATAAGTAAAATTTAAGTTTAGATGATCTTTTCACATTCCTGCTAGTTTTTAGTAATAACTTGGTAACTTCTTAATGATTTGACAGGATTGTAAAACTGGTTTGATGAAATAGAGTTTTGTAAATAAATTATTTCAAATAAACTTGTTGTAAAGGAGCAAGATATCTAATAAAAGAGTTTATTTTTTTCTCTTTTCTATCAAGTGATTTGGAGACTGAGATTGAAAATAAAAAGGCCCACATAACAAATCTTCAGCACCATCTGTCTGCCCTCGAGAAGGATATTAAAAGAAATGAAGAACTTCTTAAAAGGTGCCAGATACATTATAAAGAAATAAAGGTAACAAAAATAATTAATAACCTTTGGTTTTCCTAATTTAACCATTTCAAAGTCAATTGTATAATTTTGTCATTTATGCCCTCAAAGATTTTGGCCTCACTCCCTTTGTATTCAGGAATAACTTTTTCCCCCAAGACAGGGGACAGGGTTTCTTTGTGTAGGCTTTGGAGCCTGTCCTGGAACTCGTTCTGTAAACCAGGCTGGCCTCGAACTCACAAAGATCCATCTGCATCTGCCTCCCAAGTGCTGGGATTAAGGCGTGCACCACCACTGCCTGGCTAGGAATAACTTTCTTTTGTGTGTTATATAAAATAGGGTTTCTATTGCTGTGATAAAGCATCATGGTCAAAAGCAAATTGGGGAGGAAAGGTTTTGTTTCCAGCTTCAAGTTCCACATCACAGTCCATCGTTGAAGGAAGTCAGAGTAGGAACACAAGGCAAGAACATAGAAGCAGGAGCTGATTGATGCAAAAGCCCTGGTGGAATACTGCTTACTGTCTTTCTCCTCATGACTTTGCTCAGCCTGCTTTCTTAGGGCACCCACGACCACCAGCCCAGTGTAGTGCTGCCCTTGGTGAGCTGGGTCCTTTTATATATATCAGTGACCAATCAAGAAACTGCATTATAGGCTAGTCTAGTTGGGGCATTTTCTTAATTAAGATTTCTTCCAGATGATCCTAGCTTGTGTCTAGTTGACATAATAAAACTAGACAACACCAGTGTGTTGTATCTTATCAGTACTTAAAGTTTGTTTTTCTTTTTTCTTTTCTTTTCTTTTTTTGTTTTTTGAGACAGTTTCTCTGTATTGCCCTGGCTGTCTGGGAACTCTGTAGATAACCACCTGCCTCTGCCACCTGAGTGCTTGGATTAAAGGCATGTGCCATCACTACCTAGAAATAGAGTTTTTAGAAATGAAAATAAAACTTTGTTTTGTGGTGGGCACACTTATAAACTACCTGTAAATTTGAGAGAAAGCATTATTAAAAATGATGGTTAATATTTCAGTGCTTTTCTGAAAATAGTTTTGACTACATGGACTTCCAGACTTCCAGGGATTATTTGGGTCTTTGGGAAAACTCTGTATTGTTATAGTAATCTTTAAATAATTTGAAATATTTAGGTATTTTAGAGAAGCATTTTCTCTTGTTGACTCAAGAGTGGGTTATTTAGAATGCTAAAATGTATTTCTTATGTTTTCTTTGCATGGACACAGGTTAGTAGAGTAATCATGGTGACATGCACAAAAATTCCTCCTTTGGTTCATTGAATACTGATGTATCCCCTTTAATGCTATTACATCCTACTGTTTTATAAGCATAGTAGAGCTTTGTAGTTTAATATAGTCTTCCAAGGACTTTGGTTTTTATTAAATTCTAAATACTTCCTTTTTAGATGAAAATAAGAAAAAATATTTCTGAAATTCGGGAACTTGAGAATATAGAAGAACACCAGTCTGTAGATATTGCAACCTTGGTAAAAAATACTTTTTTTCAAATTAAATGTTAAAGGATAAAATTATAACAGCTTATTGGTTTGCAAGTCTTGCTTTTTAAAAGATCCTTAGTTGCAGCTATGCTTTATTTTATGATCACCATTGCCACTCATAAAATATATTAGATCCTACATGGAGTGAGACTTTTCTTCTACCACATGTGGTAAACGTGAGCAAAGCATGTGCATCTAAACAGTGTGCCCGAGAGCTGCTGCTTCTCTGATAAGCAGGGCCTGAGGTCAGGACTGCCCTTCCAGTCAATCAGGGTTGAGCTTGGATTCCTTATTCCAGGTTCATATTCCATCTCATTTTTTTAAACATGTTTTTCTGTATTTAAATTTTCTAGCCCTCTGTTTGTGACATCCAATTTAACTTTTTCTGGAGTACAACAAAGAAGCTCATTAACTCATGTCCTATGTAATGAATGGCAGCATGTTACATGCAGTAAGCAGTGAACAAAACAGAACAGTCCAACTAGAACTCTTGGCTAGTGAGGATTGTTGAGTTTTGTTAGTAGTCCTGTTTCCTGCTTATTATTTATTAATTTTTATTGATAAACTACCTTTATAAAGGCATAGGTTATGTCTTAATTATTTTTTTTTACTTAGCAGATACCACATTGTCACAAATATATACTGATTTATACTAAGTACATTTTGAAAGTGAGTAGATGGAATAAGTTATACTTTTGTATAGTTTCAAACAAAATATTATTTTACTTGACTGGTTAATACCATTCCTTTTTTTGAACCTTTTTGCCCTACTTTATAAGTTCCCATTTAAGTATGAAAATATTTCAGTTTTGTTTGTGTGTTTCTTTTTTATCTTCACTCTGATTTTTCCTGTTGTCCTCTCCTCTTCAGAATTGCTTATATATAATATGTCTATATATTTTTGTTGGATGACTTGCATTTAACTCTATGTTCTTTAAATGTTATCAGGAAGATGAAGCTGAGGAAAATAAAATAAAAATGCAGATGGTTGAGAAAAATATGGAGCAACAAAAAGAAAACATGGAGAATCTTAAAAGTCTAAAAATTGAAGCAGAAAACAAGTATGATACAATTAAATTGAAAATTAATCAGCTGTCAGAGCTGGCAGATCCACTTAAGGTATTTAAACAGTTGTTACTCTTTTATGTTATAGCTTATTACCCAACAAGCTCGTACAATCTTGCCTTGAAAATCATCACTAGTTAATTGTAAATATAAATATATAAATTGTTGAATTAGGCCATTTAATACAAAATATTCTGCTCTTATCTTTAGGAAAATGAACACTTGGATCATAACCTTTTTGCCCATCAGAAGCAGCAGTTTGTTTCTGTCCCTGCCTGAATCTTCCCATCTTTCCTTTAGTTACTAATGGATTAGCCACTGTGAAAGCCAGCTTGAAATAAAATGTTACTAAACCTGTTTATCAGCATATCTCAGTTAGATTTGAGGCTGATTTTGGTGTGTTTTAAAACAGGGCCACTTAAAATATTAATAGTGACATGCTAAAACAGAAGAAGAAAAATTAGCAGTAAATTATTTACCCAGGAGACTTGAAATTAGGAAAGAAGAACAAGCTGTGTGGTTTTTTTTTTTTTTTTTTTTTGGTTTTTCAAGACAGAGTTCCTCTGTGGCTTTGGAGGTTGTCCTTGAACTAGCTCTTATAGACCAGGCTGGTCTCGAACTCACAGAGATCAGCTTGCCTCTGCCTCCTGAGTGCTGGGATTAAAGGCATGTGCCACCACCGCCCGGCAGAGCAAGCTGTGTTTTGGGCTTATTTTATTTGTTCTTGTTTTACTTTGTATGTGCTGCTGCGACAAATTCAGGGCTTTCCTATATGCTAGCTATGTAAGCACTGTACCCCTGAGCTTTCCATCTCTGCCTCTGTTGTTTTCTTTTGTGTTCTAAATTCTGTTTTGAATTCTCTGTACTTAATATCTAAGGTCAAGCAAGCTGTGAACTTGGGAGTTCTTAAGTATAAAGGGCAATAAGAATTTTTTATCTTAGCTCTTTGCCTTACCTTCAAATTGTTGAAAGATAGGAGCTGAGTTCTTTGGTAAACCTGTTTGTAAGCAAGTACTAGCAGGAAGTTTTTCCTCCCCCCCCCCAATGTCACACTAGCTGTCAGTAGTAAAACCAAGATGATTTTTTGAACAAAATAATTGAATTCCTAAGTACTTGGGAGTGTATTCAGTGTTAGTCAGAGGTGTTGTTGGGAGATTATGAGATCACTGAGGTCTTGGCGTGTGGGTTTTTCCTTCTCTAAAAAGTGCAGTTGGCACTTTATCAGGTAAGTTGTCCCTTTTCCCAAACCCTTGAGCACCCACCCCACTGTTAATGATCCTTCCTTTATAGATTGTGTTGTCTTTATTGAAACAGGATGAATTAAATCTTGCTGACTCTGAAGTTGATAGCCAGAAACGAGGAAAGCAACATTATGAAGATAAGCAGAAAGAGCATTTGGATACTTTAAATAAAAAGAGAAGAGAACTTGACATGAAGGAAAAGGAGCTACAGGTTAGCCAATGGTTTGGCTTGCTCTTTCCTTTCAAATTATTTATCTACAACTTTAATCATTAAATTTTTTGCAATTTTTAAAAAAAGTTTTTATTTTTACTTTTTCACTGAAAATAGATTTTTTTATACAGTATATTCTGATTATGGATTCCTCTCCCCCATCTTGTCCCCCAGATCTTCCCACCAAAATCTACACATTTTCTTTCTTTTTATCATTAACAGACTTTGTTTGTTTATTTTTTGTTGTTTTTATTTTTGTTTTGTTTTTCGAGACAGGGTTTCTCTGTGGCTTTTGGAGGCTGTCCTGGAACTAGCTCTTGTAGAGCAGGCCGGTCTCGAACTCACAGAGATCCACCTGCCTCTTCCTCCCGAGTCCTGGGATTAAAGGTGTGCGCCACCAATGCCCGTCGAAAAACAGACTTCTAAAGTTAATAATAAAACAAAAACAAGCAAACTAGAATAGGAAAAAACAAAAAAAATAGAAAAGAAAAAAAAAAACCAAGAAATATGTATAGATACTGTCACACACAGAAAACCCATAAGGATAAAACCAGAAACCATAATGGAAAAGATCTGTTTCGTTCGTTCATGTTGACCATGTGCTGCTGGGCATGAGACCTGCCCTTATGTGTGTGTGGTTTGTATAGCCAGTGAAAGTCCATTGGGGATTTTCATTTGTGGGTGGTTATCATTTGGAGATAGCTTTTGGTTTAGAGATGGGGCTAATGTCTCAGCACTGGGATCCCTTCTAGCTTAGACTTTTGCATGGCTTGTGCATGTTACTGCAGTCTGTGAGTTCATATTATGTGTTTCAGTCCTGTTGTATCTGGAAGGCCTTGCTGCTTTGGTGTTCTCTGTTCCCTGCCCCTCTTAGAATTTTTCTGCCTCCTCTTCTGCAGCATTCCTAAACCCTGAGGGGAGGGGTTTGATGAAGACATCCCATTTAGAATGGAGTGTTTGAAGGTCTTTCCCTGCCCCTCTCTCTGCATAATGTCCAGTTGTGGGTCTATTTGTTACCATTTACTATAGGAGGAAGCTTCTCTGATGATAGCTGAGCAAGGACCTAGTTTCCCCTAGGCCCATGTCCTAGCTAGTCTCAGGTGCTTGGCCACTGGGCAGTGCAGGGTGTAGATTCCATCTCATGGAGTGGGCCTTAATTCTAATCAGATAGTGATTAGTTAACTTCCACTTTTGTGCCACTATTTTAGTGATGTATCTTGCATGAAGGTCACCATTGTAAATTGAAGGGTCTGCAGTGTTTACATTGGTGCTTATCTTTCTTCTCCGGTAGTGTGCAGAGTGCCTTCCAGTACCTTGGACACTAGTTAATTGAGGTGAAGATTCTTCATGGACACCAGTTGTCTCCATGTTCAGTGATCTTTCTCTCTCTCTCTTTCTTTCTTTCTTTCTTTCTTTCTTTCTTTCTTTCTTTCTTTCTTTCTTTCTTTCTTTATGTTGTTTGTTTTCTGTAGATGTTGTCTTCGATAGGTTCTTACCATCAGTTTGTGTAGAGCAGCCAGTAGTAGCCTTGGCAGTAGCCTGGGTTTGGAGGTTTCCAAAGGGACCGATCAACAGTTTAATTAGATGTGACCCATTCCTGGAATTGGAGGTTTCATTTGGTGGCAAGCAGGATCTAATTGGAGCTTTGTCTCCTCTGTTATTTGGTGATTCCATTTAGTTTTTTTTTCATATATGCATATATTTGTATGTATATATGTATATATATTATGAAGTGTCTATTGGATTAGCTTTCCATACAATATCTGATTTTTAGTTTTTAAATTAACTATAAAGTAATAAAATAGGCTTCCATATGAGGTTTCCACACATGTTTCTTTTTGGTTAGTTCCCTCTATCCCCATGCTCCCTTATGTCTCTGCTGCTGTACTCACCATACTCTTTTGTTTTCATCCCTACTTCTACATTGCTGTGTTGTCTTTCACACTTCCTTCCTAAGAGCTTTTTTCTTTAGGGTCATGTCTCTAGAAAGAAAAAAAAACAAATTGTCTTGAATTTTTTGTTTCCTACAGAGAGAAACAGGTGCTTCTGTGAGTTGACAGGAGAGACTTAGTGTCCCTCAGAATGTGAGGACTCAACTAGACCAGATTGTCTTCCATTGTGTCTCAGTGGTTGAGAAAGTGGCTCTCTCCGTTAGTATTCTTTAAGTGCATGCCACTTAATGTCAGGACTTTGTCTCTACATCACTGGGGGGTGTGCTGGCAGGGTTTAACTCCTGCTAGCTGTGCCTGTTCACAGTTAAGCAACTACTGTGTTTTTAGGGAATAAATTGAAGGCACTCTTGTAGCCTGAAGAGGTGGATTCCATCTTTGCTTTAGGTCCTAAGGGAAATGAGTAGAACACTTAATCTGTTTCCATATTTGTTCCAAACATAATACAGTACATTATGGTATGAAATAGATATTTTGTGTGAAAATCTTAGCATTTTTCATTGTCTATAAACAAGATGATCTATTTGTGTTTTCCATTCCTCTGTTCTTCAGAGTATGTCTTAAAGACAGTACATTTCTAATGACACGTAAGTGTATTTCTTCATTTTAAAATATGGATAAAAACATCATTATTGTGGGTTGGAGAGCTGGCTGAGCATCTAAGAGCAGGACCTGAATGTGCTTTTCAACATCCATGTGTAGTATTCACAACTGCTTGTAACTCCAGCCCCAGGGAGATCCAACATCTCTGGCCTTCACAGGCATCTATACTTTCGTATACATATATAATTGAATATAATAGATCTTTAAAAAAAAAACAAAACTCTGGCTGGACAGTGGTGGCACACGCCTTTAATCCCAGTACTTTGGGAGGCAGAGGCAGGTGGATCTCTGAGTTCAAGGTCAGCCTGGTCTACAGAGAGTTCCAGGACAACCTTTAAAGCTACAGAGAAACCCTGTCTCAAAAAAAAAAAAAAAAAAAAAAAACCCAAAAAACACTGGTAGGAAGTGCATGTCTTAAATTTAAGATCATTTTACTTGGCATATTTTGACAGAATTAGTATAATGACTTATCATAACCAAGAAGTTTTTAAGATCTAAATATCTTTTCCTAGGAGAAAATGTCACAAGCAAGACAGATCTGCCCAGAACGGATAGAAGTAAAAAAATCTGCATCAATTCTAGACAAAGAAATTAATCGATTAAGACAAAAAATACAGGCAGAGCATGCTAGTCATGGAGATCGGGAAGAAATAATGAAGTAAGTGGTCATTAATTTTCTACATTAGTGTATTTTCCATGGACATTATTAAGACAGAATCATTTTATATGTAAATTTAATTTGGATGAAGGGTTGCCATCAGTATGTAATTGTACTATGGGCATTATTACTAAGTTATGGAATGACATTTTAACATAAATGCAGTATTTAACATAAAAATGCAGTTTATGTTAAAAAATCATATGGACAGGAAAATATTGAGCTTCATAAGTGATCAAGAACTGCCAATCAGCATAATAATTAGTCACTAAGAACCTAGGTCATTGTGGTCTCAGTGAAATGGCTATTCTTATATTACTGATAAAAAGAAAGGCTTTAAGAATATTAGAGGACTTTATGGTTTTGCTGTCATCTACTACCAAGACTCTGGCCAATCATCGAATCTTCTTTAGACTTCTACGTTTACATAATGAGTACAATTATGATAACTTAGGGTTTGTTGGGAAAAGCAAATGAAAGAATCTGTAGTAAATAGAATCTAGAGGAAACCTAGCGTATAATTGTTAAAACTCTTTATCAGCATGAATCAAAATGCTTGTGGAATATTTATTGCAATTTTAAATGAATCACTTTTATATTGTAACATAATCTAAAGTGAGAAAACATACCAAGCCCTTTATGTAGGTATTTTTTTTTTTTTTTAATGAAACGTTAACAGTAGTACACAGCTCTGGAAAATGGCTAAAGAATAGTAAAATTACAGCTTTTTTCCAAAACCCCTCTTTATGTTACAAAAGGCTGAGAAGGGGTCCAATAAGGTATCTCAGCAAGTAAAGGCACCAGCCGCCAAGTCTGGTGGCCTGAGTTCAATCTCTGGGACCCATACTGTGTAAGGAGGGAACTGACAGCATTGATTATCTACCAGCCTCCACATGTGCCGTGGTGTATGCACAAATACACACAATAAATAAGTAATCTTTAAAAGCAAGTTTGAGAAAGCAAGTGATCTCAGCTTCATTTGCAAAACACTGGGGGGAAAATCAGACTATTAAGAAGTTTCTGGAGGCAGTACATCACACTTAAAAATTTTGTAAACTCCATAATTTAACTGTGCATGACACTTAATAGAATACTTGCCTATCATACCCAAGGCCCAGGGTTTGATTCTCAGTACTGCAAGTATGTATATATGTAAGTATGAATGAGTTGGGGAGGGCGAGGAATGACACTGTAACATTCTTGCTGTGCAATCAGAGTGTCCTGAATTTGGATCTCCTGTACTTTTGTAAACTTGGTGGGGGACCGGCTATCTGTAACCCAGCACCAGGGCCAAGTGGGTCTGAAATGGGCCAGCCATTCTAGACAAATATACGGTAAGCTTCAGATTTAGTGAGAGAGTTAACAGACTGTTGGTTTCCTTCCATTGTGGCATTTTTGAGTAGTCATGCCTTCCTTACCTTGCTGGTCTATCCTGTTTAGAATGGAGGGGTTCCAATGCTGACCTTGTGTCTCTTTGTTCCCTTGTTGACATCTGCTACTAAGAAAATCTTCTGGTGTGGCTCTTTTATTTTTAGAAAGTGTCAGTTTACTAGTGTTTCCTGAGCTCTGCTGCCCCTGAACCTACCTGGGTACTTATGCACATACCTTTTCCATGTCACTCATTTTCTAAGCCTTGGATTTTGTTCTTTCCCCTTCACAGTTGCATTGTCTCTCTTCATTAGCGTTCATTCCTTGTGGGAATATACTTTGACTAGAAATTCATGGATTCATTGTTCTTGGGCCCTCTCAACACTACTTCTTTCCCTTCTCTCTCCAGTAAAATATGTTTGAGACTTTACTTGTATGTTTGTATTTATTTAATGAATATTTTATTCATAAAATAGGCAGTACCAGGAAGCAAGAGAAACCTATCTTGATCTGGATAATAAAGTAAGGACTTTAAGAAGGTTCATTAAATTACTAGAAGAAATAATGACTCATAGGTACAAGACATACCAACAGTTTAGAAGGTAAGTTCATTTTAATCTATTTTGTTTTCATGTTATTCTGTATGAATAATAAAATCATTAGATCTTTCCTCAGTCCAGAGATACTGTGGGTGCATGATCCACATTTGGAATCTGTAGTTGAATCAGAATGCTGATCTGAAAAGACCTTAACAGCAGGTTGACCCAGCTTTTCCACTGTTAGGTAGCATTTACTAGATAGCTCTCAGATTCTGGTTAATGCCTAGTAGGTCATTTGAGTGGGAAGAAAGTGGTACTGAAGCAACTAATTTTACTCTTATACATTGTATGTTACTATGTCACTAAGGGAGATTGGAAGAGACTCTTAAGACAGTGATTCAATTGTTTTACCATAATCTACTAGAATGGTAGAGCTTCATGATTACAAACCTTTGTTTTATTTACTGCATTACCAGTATTTATAACTGTGCTTAAAATATAGTTGGTGCTTGATATACATTGGTTGAATAAGTAATTAAGGAAATAAGCTATTAATATCATATCTGTGATGCTTTGAAAGGAAGTGTCCCCCAAAGGGAGTGGCACTATCAGGAGATGTGGCTTTGTTGGAGGAGGTGTGTCACTGTGGAAGTATGTTGATGCAGGCTTTGAGGTCTCATATATGCTGAGCCACATCGTGTCTCAGACCACTCCTATTGCCTGTGAGTCAAAGATGTAAGAGCTCTCAGCTCCTTTCCTAGCACCATGTCTGCCTGCATACTGCCTTGCTTCCCACCTTGATGATAATGGACTAAACCTCTGAACTGTAAGCCATCCCAATTGAATGTTTTCCTTACAAGAGCTGCTGTGGTTGTGGTGTCTCTTCACTGCAACAGAAAGAAACCCTAACTAAGATAATACTCAAAGATGCACAGTCTATCAGGAGTGAATAGATCCTCTACTTACATCACAAGAAGCTGAAAAAAGCTGGAAGACAGATGATACAGGATATAGTTCTTAACATCCTTATTCCCAAGTAGCTGTAGTTCTGCTTGCCTCTGTTTTCTCCAGACAGTCCCTCAGTAATGCTTTTTACTTGTCTTTATATCCCAATTTCTACCAGTGTGTGTGTGTGTGTAGGTTGATAGCAAGTATGTTTCCCTAACCCACCCACCCCCCACCCCCCAATTTTTATAAATTTTCAGACAGCATCTTTCACTGAACCTGAAGCTCATCCATTTGGCTAGGCTGCCTGGTCAGTGAGCTTTAAGGGATCTACACCTGTCTATCCCCTTCCCCACCCGTGCTGGGGTTACAGGAGCATGAAGCTATATAGGGGCTTTTTATATGGTTTTTAGAGATCCAGTCTCAGGTTTTCACACTTTAGTGGGTACCTCCACAACTGAACTTCCTAGTCCCGAAATTCTGTGACTTTAAGGCAATAAAAATACATGAAAATATACCTAGCTATTGTATATATGGAGAAATTCAGAGGTGACCTTAATTTTATTATTATTTGGGATATTTGTGTGTACTATATGCTGTGATCTGGCGTGTAGAGGTGAGGACAATTTGCAAGAATTGGTCTATTCCTTTCATCACTAGTCAGAATTGAACTCAGGAGCTAGCTTTAGTGGCAGGCATTTGTACCCGTCTTGCTGACCAGTAGATAAGGCTTTAAAGTTTTGTCATAGTCTTGGACAGTAGTAAACTTTGAAATGCATGTTTCTGATTGTTGAATTGTTTACTTTTCTTTTTTCTCTTTGTTTTGGGCTTTTGTTGTTGTTTTGAGTCAGGGTTTCTCTGTGTAACAGTTCTGGCTGCTTTGGAACTGGCTCTAGAGACCAGGCTGGCCTCAAACTCATTGAGATCACCTGCCTTTGTCTCCTGAGTGCTGGGATTAAAGGCGTGTGCCACCAATGCCTAGCACTAGATGTTGAATTTTTTTTTAAAGGTGTTTATAATAGACAATTTAATTGTGCGAATTTGTGGGATACAGTGTGACATCTCAGTGCATTGCATAGATAGTATGCAAAGATCAGATCAGGGTAATTGGCACAACTGTGGTATGTGCTCTGCAGTTTGTCTTCTGTGTATCTCTCCCCCTGCTAGTGCCAGGCTTTCCAGACTGCATGTAAGTGTAGGGCTCTTCAGCTTATTGTTTCCCGTTTTTCAGAGATCGTTTTGACTGGAACTGCTTTTGCAATTTGGTATCCAAATTGAAAACTCTTGTTTAATATATTTTATCTGGGTTTTGAAGAGATTTAGAAAAATTAAATAGTATTAAATTTTTCTATTTATTTTAAATTTAAAATAAATTCGTTTAAGTTTCTACTATGTACATGTTTTCCAGATGTAGTGTAGTTTGTTTCTCTGTTGTTAAATAGAAAGTAGCATTTAAATAGGCTCTGTGGAAGTTCTGTTTTCTTGATCTGAGTTCACTTTCCTGTTGCTGTGACAGACACTCTGAGAAAAGCCACTTTCGAGAGGAAGGGTTTTTTTTCCTGCTCACAGGTCACGGCAGAGTCCGTCAAGGCAGTAGGAATTTGAAGCAGCTGGTTGTGTTGTAAAGAAGCAGAGAGTGAAGTGTGAATGTGTGCTGTTCTGCTCCCTTCTAGCATAGTTCAGGATTCGTACCCAAGGAATGGGTCCTACCTGCTTTAGACTGGCCTTGATTAGCCCAATAAAGATAATCCATTACAGGTATGCTGAGGCCATTTCCCATGCTATTCTAGATTGTCATGTTGACAACACTAACCATCATAGTGTCTTACCTTACTAGAATCATCTCTGTCCTCTCTAACCTTCTTATTTTCGGGCAGTTGATGATAGAAGTTCTGTGAATGGAAGAAAGTCATAGTTAAATTGAGGAAATAGGCTTTAACTCATTAATGAGTAGAGATGATCAGAAAAATTGCCGGTTTTCTCCCACCTGGACCTTATTCTCTGAATACGGTGCCCTCATTAAAAGTAACCAGGGTTTTATGGAAAGAATGAACTGATAGCAAATCTGTGTTGGGGAGGCATAGATAAGTCTCTTGTTATGGCTCACACCTCAGCCCTAGCCACCCTCTCAAAGTGATGACAGAAAGACTTAGAAGACAGCTTAAAGGGCTTTCATTGCCAAAAATCTGAGACAGTCTGATGAGACAACTTCATCCTGATCACTCAACTGTTAAAGTACTTGCTATGCAAGCATGAGAGCCCACATGAATTTGAGCCCCTGTTTTGTGCCCCACGTAAAAAACGGGTCACAGAAGAGTCAGGCATAGTAGTAGTACATAGTTATAATTTTATTACTGGGGAAGTGGAAATAGGAGGATTTCTAGGGCTCACTAGTAAAACAGCTACCTAAATAGGCAAGCCCCAGAGCAATGAGAGACTGTCTAAGAAATAAGTTAGACAGAGCTGGAGAGTACTGGTTCATCTTCTGTGGTTCAATTCCTAACATCCACATGGCAGTTTTACAACCATCTACAATTCTAGTCACAGGATCCATTGCCTTCTGGCCTCTGTGGATATTGCATGTATGTCATGCACAGGCAAACATGTAGGCAAAACACACATAAACATAATAGTCAAAAAATGCATGCACGTAAGAAAACCAAGATGGATAGCACCAAAGAATAACAGGTGAGGTTATCTCTTGTACATGCATATGTACACATGTACATACAAAAAAAACATATGGGAAAAGGGAATTGAGGCAGCAGAAGTTTCCTTCCAGTAGAGAAGAAATGATGGAGCTTGCTTACATGGTACTTACAAGCGGTAAAGTATTACCGTTAACCTTTTTTCCATTGTGAAATTGGGGAAACAGGCAGATAAATATATTGAATATTTACCTTGGTGTCTCTAAAGCTTAATTTCTTTCTTTATTTTTTAAGCTTAATTTCTTTAAGGACAAGATTTGAGAGTAATCATGCCTTGAATAAATTATTTGGGCAACTAATACATTCATATAGACTGGCAGTCATGATGGGGCATACTAAATGTAGAATGATGCATTTATTCATTTTATAAATATTGATATAAAAGTAATGAACTTGTTTAAATCTAGAACACAAATAAATGTTAAAAGCAGGGAAAATTGGGACTGGGGAGATGGCTCAGAGGTTAAGAGTACTAGCTGCTCTTCCAGAGGTCCTAAGTTCAATTCCCAGCAACCACATGGCAGCTCATAACCATCTGTAATGAGGTCTGGTGCCCTCTTCTGGCCAGCAGGCAGAACACTATATACATAATAAATAAGTAAATCTTAAAAAATAAAAAAAATAAAACAAAATTATGAACTTAAAAAAACAGAAAATGGTCTTAAATCCACCTATTAAAATGAACAGCTGTTATCCAAACATTGGCATAGTTGCCTGTGCCTATACCATGTTGAACATACAGTTCTATATTATAATGTGCCAAATTATTTTATTTGAAGGTGTTTGACATTGCGCTGCAAATTATACTTTGACAACTTATTGTCTCAACGGGCTTATTGTGGAAAAATGAATTTCGACCACAAGAATGAAACTCTTAGTATATCAGTAAGTATCTTGACTCTGCATCTTTAGCATTAGCTGTTTCTTTTCTTTTGATGAAACCTTGATCAACCTTATCCTGTTAGCTTTAGAAAACAAACAGGAATTTATTTCTAAGTTAAAGATGGTTTGTGGTTGTATGTTTAACATTAAGTTGCCCTTAATAAAGCTAGTAGCTTAGATTTTTTATTTCCCCAGTTACATTGTTTTCTTAGGATGCTAAGTACAGTTTTATTTTCAGTCTCACAAGTATTCATCTTGTCTATCCACTCTTGTTTTAAGTTTTTGCACAGCACCATGTAGGACACATTAAGTCCATTGTCTATAGTTGTACTGTGGGAAACCAAGAAGTTTCTGCTTCATAGTTTATCTGCTGTATTCACCATTGTAGATCCTGTGTTTGTGAAAATGTGTACAGAGTGTGTGGTGTGGGGATATGGACAATTATATAGGAAGATTTAAAAAAAAAAAAAACTACTTTAAATAGTAACTGCTGCTCTTGTTACCATAATTTTATCCTAATATTCACAGTAAATATTTGATATTTGGAATGCCCTCATCATTTAGAACCTCTGCATTTTAAACAAAAACTGAAGTTAGTTTTGCCCTTTCTTTGTTTAAATTTCCACTGGTAAATTATGTTCACGATCTCTCTACCCACCATTTAGTTTTGAGATCCAGTTATTTAAAGGCAGAGATTTAAAAGTACTGGGAGGGATTAGACCTGTGGTTGGGGGGTAGTATGAAATGATAACCCATTGTTTTTACTGCAAAAGTACAAGAAATCCAAGGAAATTACAAAAATTCTATTTTTAAAGACATTGGAAAGCTGTGGAAGCAACAGCGACTAGATGAATTGAAATTCCAAGAAGTGGGAGAGCCTGTCCAAAGTAAGCTAACATTGCTGGATATTTTATTTCCTGGAGGCATTTGCTGATCTCAGAATTTTGGTGGTGATGAGGGCTTCTGAGATAAGACAATAAGGCTTGTGGAATGTTAGGTACATGACTAGTATTTCAGTTCATTCTTGAGGGCTGGAGTTGTGTATGGCTAGCCAAAGGCACCAATGCCTAAGTCTTAGTAAGGCTGTAGAGCCACCCCAGGCTAGCTTTCTCCTAAATTAACTGTCAGTCAGCCTTAGCACATGTATGTCCTAGTCAAATGGAAACTTGCTGCAACTTGGTGGGTGATTGTGTTGGCTAGAATATCTGTTCTTACATAAAACATCAAGCATAAAGTAAAAAGATTTGAGTCTCCATCATACAGTTAGGAACTAAGCAGGTTGTCCATGCTCACCATTTATTCATTAGTGTACCGGTAATTCTAGCCAAAATCAAGGAACAAAAGAAAGGGACAATAAAGGAAGTCACATCCCTTATATTTGTAATTAACAGGGTCATGTATGCCGAAAATCTGATGAAATCTATAAAGGAAGCAACTAAAATAGCTAAATGCATCTAGCAGGGTTACAGACAAAGTCAACATTCAAAAATGAATTGTATTTTTATATATTAGCAACATGATCAGAAACAAATTTTAAAATACCATTTATAACAGCATTAAAATACATAGATATGACATAAAAGTTTTTAAGACCTATACCCTGAAAAGCCAAAAGAAGTAGTGAGAAGTTAATGAAGCTCTAAATGAGAAATCCATGGTTGTGAAGGCTCAAAAGTCTCAGCAGTGTCTGGGGAGATGTCCCATCTAGTAAAGTGTTTGCTGTACAAGCATAGGACTTGAGTTTGTATCTCCAGCATTGAATAAACACCACACACTAATCCCAGAACTCCATTCCATAGGCAAAGACAAGCCATTTCATAGGGTTTCTGGCCAGCAAGTCTAGCTGGATCAGTGAGCTCCAAGTTCAATAAGAGACCCTGTCTCAAAAAATTAAAGGTGACAATGATTGAGGAAAACTCCTCTCTCACACACACATATGCACACACTTGTGCATATATAGGGATGTATACATACAACACATACACAATTCAACATGTCAAAGTTTTAGTTCTTAAATTGACCTATAGATTCAACACCATTTGTATCAAAATAGCCCCAGGCTCTTTTGTAGAAATTGATAAGCTGGTCCTAAAAATGTATATGGAGATGCAAAAGAGCTAAAATAGTTATAATAACTTTGAAAAGGAAGAACACTATTTGAAGTCTGCCAACTGAAGGTTAAAGTTATAGACAGTAAAGTTCTGTTATGTCAGTGGTTCTCAACCTTCCTAATGCTTGGATACTTCAATACAGTTCCTCATGTTGTGGTGATCCCAACCATAACATTACTTTGATTGCTACTTCAGAACTGTAATTTTGCTACTGTTATGAATCATAATGTAAATGTCTGTTTTCTGATGGTCTTGGGAGTCTTCTGTGAAAGAGTCATTTGAGACCTCCCAAGGAGTTGTGACCCACAGATTGAGAACCCTTGTGATACAGAGCCATCCAGATACATGGAAACCAAGTGTAGATTACAAGGAGCACAAGGGAATTTACAGAATGATGGGTAGGTTCTTTATTCTGAATTGCAGTTTTATACATAAACATATTTGCTAATGCTTAGTTAAATTGCACAGTTTTAAATATGTGCAGTTTTTTTGGATACTAAAATTAAAAAGGGTTTGTTACAGTTATTTGAGATTTCGTGCCACTGTGTGAGTATGGAGGCCCAAAGACAATTTGTGGGAGTTTATTCTTTCCATTGCGTGAACTCCTAAGAATAAAATTCAGATGCTCAGGTTTGGCCCCAAGTACCTTAACCTGCTAAGCTATCTTGTTGGCCCTGTTATCTATATTTTCTCTTTTTATCTCAAAGCTATAAAAGTTACCAGAGAAATGTGGCTTAGAAATGTGTTTGGTAATTAAAAGGAAAAGCAAGAATAGAACCAAACTCATGATAATTACAGGAGATAGACTAGTGTCTTATCACAAGTGATGTATTTAATGAAATAAGAGCCATAGCTATGTACAGTTTCAATACAGATTTTTTATTTTCCTAGTTTTTTGAGACAGGGCTACTCTGTGTAGCCTTGGCTGTCCTGGAACTCACTTTGTAGACCAGGCTAGCCTCAAACTCACAAAGATCTGCCTGCTTCTGCCTCCTGAGTGCTGGGATTAATGGTGTGTGCCACCACTATCCAGTTTGTAATCCATACAAAACATGGTTCTAAAACTTTGAAAATGTAGTACCTGATAGAAAGAACTCATTGATTGGCTTGGCTTAATAGCCAGCTAAATTAGCTAAAGATAAATTTGAGTTCAGTAAGTCAGAAAGAATATTTTATGTGAGCAACATAAAAATAAAACAAAAACATTGAACAGAGCTGAAGAGACAGGAAGGACACATTTAGCAGGGTTTGTGAGAATTTAATTGGAGTTCCACTAAGAACAGAGTGAGCAAAGAGCAGAAAAAAGTTCAGAACCACAGTTCCTTGGGTCAAGAGCATCAAATTTAACCCCGTTCTGAGATTCTCTCACATTTTGGGAAGTGCTCTTAATTTATAATAAACCAAAACACCAGAGCTACACCGAAGTCTGTAGAACAACCACTGCAAAGACTGTCAAGTAAATGCATACTAAAGCTCAAATAAAAGAAGCAGAAAAAGAAACTACTTAGTGAGAAGCTGGGTATGTTTAATCACATTTGGAATGCTCAAGGAGGAGGATTAACACAAATTAAGAGGCCACTCTAGGCTACAGAGTGAGACCCTGTCTCAAAATAATCAAAAGAGAGAGAACAACAAAGAACATGGAGAACAAACATAAAATAGTGTGAAATAAAATTTAGTACTGGTAATTACATAAGGCCTTTGTGTATAAGACTTTGAGTCGTTAGAGGGAGACTTTAATTATTAACATAAGGACAAGTAGGATCCCAATCAAAAACATGGAGCAAAGGCATGTCATGAGATAGATAAGAAAGCTTACACACTGCTACTAACAACAAAATGAGGTTTACACAGGCTTGAGACCAAAGGAGTGCTTAATAGTATTAGAAAGTTAACTTGAAAAATATTTGAATTTGTATATTCAGAAGACGGTAAATACAGAAGGAATTGAGAGAACCAAAAGGCAAAATAAGAGTTAAATATAGGTGGAAAATTTAGAACTCTCAGTAATTAATGGAAAATCAGATTAAAAGTAAAGTTATACAGGCCTTATTGTATTTACCAAATTGACCTAGTAGCATAAGTATAGAATACTGTGATGGATTATAATTTTTAAGAACTGCCTATGGAACATTTATCAGCATAGACCATTTTCTTGTCCTCAGTTAAAAATCCCAGTAAGTTTCAAAGAATTATAGTTACATAGAATATATTTCAAAATTGAGTGAAATTTTACAAATAAAAGAATACTTAAAGATTCCCCTATTTATAAAATTACACAGCAAATTTCTAAATGATTAAGGAATCATAATACATCACATGGGAATTAGAAGGTAATTTCATCAACAATAAAAATGTAAAACAGCAAAACTTGGAGACATCGTAACACTTTCTTAAAGGAATTTGAAATGTTCTATAGGTGTTTAAGGAGGAAAGGTAGATCCAACATTAGTGGAGTATCTCAGGAAGCTAGAAGACAATTAGGAATTCAGACACAGAGCTCATAAAACTGTGAGCAGAAGATGAGAGGAGAAAGCAAATGTCCAATGGCAACAAAACAGTGGAGAATGCAAAGGAGGCCGAGCACATGGCTCACTCCTCTAGACAGACACTACTATAACCTGTGGGTAGATGATCATTTCATGAATTACTTATATTAAGATTGATAAAACAACAAAATAGACTTTGACCCTTTGTTCCACATTCAGTGTAAAAAGTTATAAAACTTAATGTAAAATGTAGAGCAATAAAACTTCTGGATGAGGTAACCAGTTTTACCTATCAGTAGATGAATAGATAAAGAAAATATAGTAGGTTACATGATGAAATGATATCCCTTTTAACAAGAATGGGATTCTGTTGTTGGCATCAAAATGGATAAATCTAGAGGATGTAATCTTAAGTAAAAGAAGTCAGGCACAGAATAACAAATTGTACATATTCTCATGGGAAATTCAAAATTAATCTTAATACACAATAATGATCTCTACACGTTGCGGAGGGGAGAAGGAGAGTTTGAATAACAAGTACTTAAACACTATTTGATGGGAGTAAGTCCCAGTGCTCCAGCAGTGTGTCCACTGCAGTTCACAGGAACTGTTAGATATACAAGGAAAACTAGAAGAGAGGTGCTTCCGGGCAGTGTTGTTGCACGCCATTAATCCCAGCACTCGGTGGCAGAGGCAGGTGGATCTGTGAGTTCAAGGTCAGCATCGTCTACAGATGGAGTTCTAGGACATTCTGGGCTACACAGAGAAACCCTGTCTTGAAAAGACAGAGTCAAAGAGAGATGCTCAAG
Source organism: Cricetulus griseus (assembly GCF_003668045.3). NCBI lineage: Eukaryota > Metazoa > Chordata > Mammalia > Rodentia > Cricetidae > Cricetulus > Cricetulus griseus. The sequence goes on from NC_048600.1 coordinate 21,287,379, forward strand.
GGCTCCAGATACAATTAAGGGGATAGAAATGCTAATTATTCTTACTTGATCGGTGTATGCTTCATATGTGTGGAAATAAAAACACACCATGCTCCATTAACATGTGCCACCCTTGCCTGTCAATAAAAAATAAAGTACTTTCATGAAGATTTAAAAAATAGGACACAAAAAGCAATTTTGAAAAGTTACTGCAATAAGGGAGGTGATTGTCTAGGGAAAGATAATTTTTGGTACAGAATTTTGGTACAAAATTTTTGAGAATAATAATAACATCAACAACAACAACAACAACAACAATAATAATAATAATAATAAATGATTTGAGCTCATTTTAAAATCACCAAAGACTTAAATGAGAAAATCTGGTTACCCAAATGGAGGGCACACATGGACAGCATATGAAGCACATGGACAGTGCTCAGAACTGTTAGTCATCAGAGAAGTACAAATGTTTGCCTCACTAGCTACTGTAGTACCCTAATGAGGATGATGGAAATGAACAATATTGGAAACCTGGTTGGTAAGGAAACGGAATCAGAGCTATTGCATTGCTATTGGGAGAAAGTGGCATTAGTTTGATGTAAATAAAAGGAACACGAATGCTTGTGTTCTCAGAAGATATTTTTTCCTGAGGGGCATTGTGTCTTCCAAAAATGATACATAATATACATTTAAATTCAGACTTTGTCTTTAGAAAGTCAAAAGCAGAATGTATGCTCATTTGAGAGCAGCGTTATGTCTGACACTTATATAAAACTGGTCTTTTCACTTTGTTAGATATGTCTGTAGTTTTGTCAAAATAAAATAGAATGCCTCTTTATATTATTGTCTCAGAAAATTATGCGAAAGGAATGATTCTTATATCATTAATTGATTTGTTGTTACTACGGAGAAATTTTTAAATGTTTTTCAATCCATTCCCATTTTTTGGTAAGCCTCTTCAAGTGGGTTTGTTTTGACAATCTTAATTACTAAAGCTGTGTAGCCACTAGATGTCAGTATAATTCTAGGAATGAAAAATTATCTCAGTACTTTAAATGTTTAATGTGGTTAACAGTTTTAGAAGAACTAGTTTAAATTGTTTATTTTATTAAATAATTTTGAGTTAAATATTGGATTTGTTGTCATAGCTTTGGAATTTTAGTACATTTGGTTCCATTGATAAAAGGTGCTCAATTTGATTTTTTTTTAATTTATTTTTTGTGCATGAACTTTTGGTTTGCATGTATGTCTGTGCACCAAGTGCATGTCTGGTGCCTACGGAGGCCAGAAGAAGGCATCAGGTACCTGGAACTGGACTACTCATAGATGGGCATGAGCTGCATTGTGGGTGCTGGGACATGAACCTGGGTCCTCTGTAAAAGCATCTTGACTCTGAACCATCTCTCCAGCCCCTCAAGTTAATTCTTTAAAGTGAAACAAAAATTGGATAGCTTACTGTTATAGTATAAAATATTTTGAATGGAGTAGATTCTTTCAAACTTCCAAATGATCTTAGCTTTACCCCTTCTCTCTTTCTCTCTCTCTCTCTCTCTCTTTTTTTTTTTTTTTTAACTATAAACCTATTCCTTGTGATCACCCTTAAAGGTTCAGCCTGGAGAGGGAAATAAAGCTTCCTTCAATGACATGCGTGCTTTGTCCGGCGGTGAACGTTCTTTCTCCACAGTGTGCTTCATTCTTTCCCTGTGGTCCATTGCCGAATCACCTTTCAGATGCCTGGATGAGTTTGATGTCTACATGGTATTGTTGCATTTTAAGTTCTCTAATTTTATTTGGTTGGAACGTTTTGAAAGGAAGAGTTTCCCCACAACAGGGAAGGTCATGCCTTGCCACATTAGTTTGTGAAGTTAGTGGTGGGAAGACCCTTCAGTTCATTTCTCTCCATGGCTACTATGTGGTCCTCTAGAGACCCTGCCATATTCCAGCCTTTGTCTTCTTACCATGTACGTCATGAGTGTTCACCTGAAAGCCTTTTCTCCTTCAGCCTTTTCCCTAGCTTATTGCCTTCAACCTAAAGATGTCATAAAGCTTTTGCTTCTCAACACAGGGCTTTTGTAGACTGGTTCCTTTGGTTATGGCCAAGCTTTTTAAGAGAGTAATATTAAGGCAAAAAAGGTAACAAAGATGCAAGATCATTTGTCTTTAAGGGTTAAAAACAATTAAAACCTTGGTCTGCTACAATTTTCAAATGGCTTAGATATATTCTTTAGGGGTCTCAGTTCTCCATGTAATAGATGTTATTATTCGCTACCTCATTGGGCTACAGTGAGGTTCAGATGAGATTCTGTGTCTAATAGACATCCTTACTATTCATGCGTCGTAATTTGGATTTAGGCTCTACAGCAGCATTTGTCTGTTAGATGTCATCCATGAGCTTGAGCTGTATTTATTGGAGTACTTAGCACCTGTCCTCCCTCCCTTGGGATGTGTTTCCTTATAGCCTCTACACTCTTGCTGGATTTACATTTTCTGTGTCCTCTTTTTAGTCTGACTTTTTGCCTCCCAATTCTGATGTCATTGATCTGGATTTACATTTTCCGTGTCTTCTTTTTAGTCTTACTTTCTGCCTCCCAATTCTGATGTCATTGAGTGTTGGAAGTTTTCTGTTTGTTTTTTACAGTATTGTTATTTTTCTGGCTACTTATGTGTAGTTGTGATGTAATAGACCTCCCTCCCTACAGGCCCCCAGGCCACTACTTGCTTATAGACCTACCTGATGAATGTTTCCCATCCTGATATCTCATTTACAGTATAGACTTGTGCGCCTGCTACCCATTCCACCACCCAGTAAACTGCCAGCATTCTGAGCTCAGTATGTCTCAGACTGAGTGGGTCTTTCTCTCAAAGCTTCTTTCTTTCCTCAATTTTTCACCTTGTTAATGACAAATTATCATTACCACCCTAGTCATGTAGCTCTAAATCCCATGTGTATCTGACTAGCTCTTCCCTTTGACCTAGAGGCTGTCTGGCCTTGTTTGTTCTTCTGAAGGTTCTACCCTTTTCTTCCTCCGCATGTGGCTCTGCTACCTCTTGTCCTTTCCTCCAGCTGCTGTGAAAATCTCTTGGTAGGCTTTCGGACTGTGTCTTGCTGCTTCTGAAGCTCATTCTCCACATGTTTTAGGACAGGTGATTTGTAAAAATAGGTCTGATTGTGGTCACCTTTTTAAAACCTCTAAGTGGTTATATCTAAAGTGTTTTCGTTTTGCAAGGTAACATTGAGACTCTTAATGGTATAGTATCTGCCAAAAACTTTAGTTGTATTAACTTATAATTTTTCAGGCACAATGCCCCTGTCTAATGTTTTCATGCATTATTTATTCAAGTCTGCTTATCTTTCGATGATGATTTTATGATGATGCCTTTTGACTGCCATACTTTTTAAAGTATAAGAAACTTGATAAATTTGAAACTAGACATGTTTTATCTTTATCCAGAGTAATTAACTATTACTGTACTTACAGATTCATTCTGTAGTAATTGTGTTGTTGGTATACTTTCTTATTCTTTTAGTTGTTCCTTGTGTTTGAGAGAGGAAGCCATAATGTAAATACTCTGACTATAGAAATGACCTGAGAGAGTATTTATTATTCAGTTACTTTGCTCTTATAGTTTCTAATACTATTTTTCCATAAATGAACTACTTGGCATTGTATGTAAAGTAATGGATCAAATTCTAGAAGTTTGTTTCAGTTAAAAGAATGTTGCTTTTATAAAAATAGCTGATGTAAAACCAATCCTAACTTTTATCGTTTGTTCTTCAGGATATGGTCAATAGGAGAATTGCAATGGACATGATACTTAAGATGGCAGATTCCCAGCGTTTTAGACAGTTTATCTTGCTTACCCCTCAAAGCATGAGGTAATTTCTTAAAACTTTTTTGAATACACACACAAGCATATGCACACGCACATACTGTCTCCCAGCCAGCCAAAAGCGGTCCTGAGTAAAAACAGCATGGGACTGGCATGTTGTTAAATGCAGAAATGACCAGGGTGAGGGGACATTAGTCCCTTTTCTTGCTCAGCACACTTAAGATGACTTCTGCTTTCCTAGATGCATAGACTTTTGGGTTTTTTTTTCAAGACAGGGTTTCTCTGTGTACATCATGCTTGCCTCAGAGATTCGCCTGCCTCTGCCTCCTGAGTGCTAGGATTAAAGGTGTGTGGCACCACGGCCCGGCTTGATTATATTCATGCCCTATTGCCTTTTTAAGAAAATGAATGGACTCAAAAATAACTTTTACTTGTTTATGTTTTGATTTTGCTCTTTTGTGGTTTTCTTCACCACTAATACAAAGTGATTTTAGTAATTCTGTGTAAGACAAAGAAACAATTCAAGATTCCTTCCTCTTTATCTTCCATTACTTAAAACATTAAGAAAGCTCTGGTCTGCTACCCATCCTTTGCCATCAAGGATTAATCCTCTGTTCTAAAGTAGTCCTAAAGTTCTAAAGTGTGGCAGTTTGATTTTGGAATATCTAGGTAACTCTAGACAAGAATGAAAGTGTAAAATCGCTGACATAGATAGGAATTTTTCTTCTTTTCTTTTCATCCAAATTGAAAATATGGGATCTAGCAGGAAATTTTCATTCGTTGATTGCTCATATTGTTGGGGATTGAACCTAGGGTGAGTGCAAGTATTTAATGAGTAAAAACTTTGTTGGGAAATTGAGTGATTAATTTTGCTTCCTCTAGCTCACTTCCTTCAAGTAAACTGATTAGAATTCTTCGAATGTCTGATCCTGAAAGAGGGCAAACCACATTGCCTTTCCGACCTGTGACTCAAGAGGAGGATGACAACACAAGTTGACAACGTAGTGCCTTGCCCTCATGCTGAAAGGTTGTGAGGGGATTTGGACTGGCAGATGAAATAGAACGAGACTAGAGACATTCTGAAATGGAAGAGGCAGGCTCCTTTAATCTGACCCATCGATTGTGTAAAGCCTAGAAAACCAGCTGCTGCCAATAGTTAAAATTACTACTGCTTTCCTTGTGAAAACCAATTTCATAATACCGGGTTTTAAATCTTTTTAAGTTTGCTTGCTTTGGAGTTTCTGTGTTTTATTTGTTTTTACCATCTACTTTTATAAATTTTTTCAGGAGTAAAATTTTGTACATATGTACATGTACATACCTGTTCAGTTTGGGTTCATTTCTATAGTATTTTGTAAGAATTAAAATAAAAGTTTGAGCACCTGATGTTTAGTTTTGCTTTTCCAGGTTGTTATGGTCTAGTTTTAAAAATTAACAAATGTCTGTGGGAAGAGGGATTTCTCAGTGTGGAATAGGGGGATGCAGTGGACAAGACTGGACATACTGATGTTTAAGTATTAGAGACCTACATTAAGACTGATATACTGGGCAAAATCTTTGCCATTGATTTTTAAACCTAGGGTACAACTATAGATTTGGGATACAGTTTTTAATCACTACATTTCATCAATTTTAAGGTGGTTTTTATTAGTCAATTTGATGCAGCACTGAAGCGCTGCCAACCCTGACAACATTTTCACCTTTGTCTTTTAACTGTCCTCTACCTAAGGAAGAACATGCCAGGACTGTGTGATAAGAGTTTCCTCTTCGACCCGTAGCATGGTAGCCTAATGTACAAGCCCTTGGTTTTTGGTGGTGCAGCCAATAGAAAGGAGGGTTGGGAGATGATCACAAGTTCTAGGCCGCTTAGCCTATCTTAAAGTAAAAGTGTAGTTGAGGGCTGGGGAATATGGCTTAATGGTAGGGCAGGGCTGGGAGGGCCGGGAGGTGAGTGCCTTTTGTCAGGTTAACTAGTGGCTGCATGGGTCAAAGTCTGCACTTGATGGTGAGGTGATATGAGATGAACCCTGATTTTAGAGACAATTGTTTACTGCAAGAATTGATACTTAAGACTTTTTTGTTTTTAAGAAAATATGAGCGTACTATAGTGCCTATGTTCTGTTAGCGACCGTAAGGTTAGGGGTAACCTTTAAACAAACCTTGAATAGCAGCAAGAAGCACTCCCTATATTACCAGCAATAAGAGTCAGAATACATATTTATGAACTTGAAAAGTATTTTGAGAAAGTGCTTTTTTTTAAAAGCAAGCATGCTTCTATAGTTATTGAGAAAAACTGATTTTTGTTTTGGTGAGGAAGAGAATATATTCTCAGAGTAGTTGCCAAAAAATCCCAAAACATTTCTAGTCTAAGAATATAGAAAGACAAAACTGCTGAATGTTTTAAACTTTCCCTGCCAACCATAAGCAGTATAAATCATTTGTATCAGAACTATTTTAACATGCATATTTTTAAAAAATAAAATAAAAATTGAAAGTTGGGCAGTGGTGGCACATGCCTTTAACTCCAGCACTGGGGAGGCAGAGGCAGGCAGATCTTTAAGTTTGAGGCCAGCCTAGTCTACAGAATGAGTTCCAGCACAGGTTCCAAAGCTACAAAGAAACCCTGTCTTGAAAAACCAAAAAATAAAATAAAAAGTTAAGTGGAATTGACCACTATGTTAATTTTAACTAGCTAAATAGTTTCAGTGTTTTGAGGTTTTGTGGTAGTGTTAATGTGCTTCTACAGAATGAGAAGTGCAACCCTCAGATAATTGAGCATTTCCTGCAGAAGGCAGTGCATTGTGGGAAATGCAGCCCTCAGATCCTGAGCATCTCCTGCTGAAGATAATGCATTATGGGAAATGCAGCCCTCAGTTCCCGAGTTTCTCCCGCTGAAGACAGTGCAAAAGTTTTAGTTTCCATCATAAGGGAAGTCATCCAGTGTTCTAAGTAGTAATAATATCCGTTGGAAAAATTTAAAAGCTATTGTTCCTTTATGTGTAACTTCCAAAAATAAAACTTAAAATTTATATGTATCAAAGTCATGCTTTTTTGAACCGGGCAAGGAATAATGGACTAACTTGGGCCAATGATTTATTTATACATGTCATTCAGATAGATCTGGAGTTCCAAGACAGCTTTGGATTTTAAAATTTACACACTCCGTTTCTCAGGAAATGATCAGAATTGTTCACAGAATGACAAATGTAGTGAGTTTTAGCAAAAGTATGAGTATAGTATGATACTAAAATTAATAAGCAACTTATTTTAAATATTTTCCAAGTTTTCATTTCTCCCATTCCCTTCTGTGTATGAGAGGACTGGCCTTTATGATGTTTGGGGTATTTGTATTCGGAGAGAAATGCTTAAATTCTGTGTAAGAAACTGGGCACTGGCTCATATATTGTACCAGGAGTGCTGTGATGAAAAGGAAGGGACCCAGAATGCCTAACTAGAAGTTCAGAAGGATCATGAGTTCCAAAAATAGCTATGTAACAAGACCCTGTCCCCCCTACCATATCTTTTGCTGAATACAAATTAGATGTAGGACTGAAGATTGCATGTTTATAATGTTCCAAGGCAGTATTCCAGTCAAATTCATAACTTGTTAGTGCATTTACACAGCTATTGCTGCAGTGTCCCCTGAAGTCCCATGTGTTAAATATTTGGTTTCCAGCCTGTGGTGTTACTGGGTAGTAGTGGAACATCAGGAGGTGGAGCCTACTGGAAGGTAGTTAGGTGTTTGGGGATGGCAGTTGTATCCTTGTAGCTGCCAACTTGGCCGTTTCTGAAGTAAACCAGGGATGTGGAAGAATTCAGTGATGATCCTGGTTGGGGGTTGGGACTGCTTTACCAAAACTCAATTGCAGCTCATGGGCTTGCTCTCAGCACTTATATACAGTGCTTCTTCAATTTCCCTTCATTTGCTCTAGCAGATAGTATCTTCAACAGATGGCCACGGCAGTAAATCCCTCCCATGTTCTAAGACCTTGCTTTGTGGAGACCCTTCTGTCTCTGAGTGGATTATAACTTGCAGTTAATGGAATCTGGTAGAATCATGTAGTTTCCCAGGCTAGATCTGAATAGACAATGAAAAAAAGTGAAACTCCCTCCTTGGTCTCTGAATATTCACAGGCTTTTAAATGGATCTCCTAGGTTCCACAGGAGTGAGCTTCTTGGCTCAAGGTTGCTATGGGAGGAAGCTGAGATTGCTCATGTGGAGAAACCCTGATAGTGGTGGAGGAGGTGTTGTGCCTTCCACCCTACAGCTATTCAAAGCCTACTGTGTCTCATAACAACAGGAGAGATTCCAAGCCAGAATAAACCAAATGGGTTGTGGAATTAAGGGACAGGAGACAGTTTCAAGACGGAGTGGTTTGTTTATAGCTTGAGGAACAAATCTTCATACTTGAAGGTAAATGTGATAAAGTAAAAGTAAATATAATTCATACAGTACTGGATATAAAATGTTACAAATCTAAATGGCCTTGGGGAAGCCTAGTCTTAAGGATGCATTTGGTGAGAAACACTGAATCAGAGGTTCCAAGATTAGGATCCATCTTACATATTGGGAAGCAAAGTAAAGTGATGCATGGTAACCTGGGAAACAGGAAACGGCACACAATAAACTAGAATGTCAAGACTATGAAAAGTACCTTCGGACCACACCCTAGTGCCTGTAATAAAATGTGAGAGCAACAAGGTAAGGACAGGCAGTGACATCTAAGAGTCCAAACTTGCATCATATTCCTGTATGCCAGATGCTGACTGCTTTTCAAATTTAGAAAAAGGCTCAGTGCAAAACCCAATCCCACATTGTCAGGCTTCCTCAAAAGGAACAAAAACTGGCCTCAGGGCCCCCAATAAAGGCCTAAGCCCTGTACTGAAAGTTAGCTATTAATAAAATGGCACCTTGCTTTCAGCTTGGAAAAAGAAGGAAAAAATCCAAGGTCAGACAATGCAGTCCTCTTGCTACGGACGGCATCAGTGTCAGGAAGATTTAAGGTGGGTGTTTAAGGCTTCTGCAGGCAAAAAACTTTCTGGCTGGCAGTGGTGGCACAGGCTTTTAAGTCCTGTGAGTTCGAGGCCAGCCTGGTCTACAGAGCTAGTTCCAGGACAGCCAGAGCTGTACAAAGAAACCCTGTCTTGAACCCTGCCCCCCCCCAATAAATGTAGACAGAGTTTCTTTCCCACCGGGTCCCGCTGCCGTTTAGTCCCAAATAAACACAGAGTCTTATAAACTGTTTGGCCAATGGCTTAGGCTTCTTACTGGCTAGCTCTCTCTTAATTATTAACTCATTTTTATTAAACTATATTTCCACAAATTTGTGGCTTACCCATAATTGGGCATGATACTCCTTCAGCAGCTACATGGCCTCTCCCTGGTGGCTTCTCTGCCTTCCTCTCCCCAGAATTCTCCTCATCTGGTAGCCCCACCTATGCTTCCTGCCTGCCTATTGGCCAATCAGTGTTTTATTTATCAACCAGTAAGACAGACAGACAGACAGACAGACAGACAGACAGACAGACACACACACACACACACACACACACACACACACATACATTCATTCCCCCATCAAATGAAAGCTTTCTTCTAAGGCTTTCCTGGGTGTTTACCTGTGAATGATAGGACTGTTAGTACTATTACGGTTTCATTCCATACCAGTCTCACAGTGAACCTCTTCCAAGACAGTGTGATTTGTAAGTTGTTAATCAACACACTGGGGCAGGAGAGGTGGCTCAGTAATTAGGGCCGGAGATCAATTCCTGGCACCCTCATTACAGCTCACAATTGCCTGTAACTCCAGTTCCAGGCGACTCAACACATGGTCTCTGTGGGCACCAGGCACACTATACATACATCATACACAGAAAAGACAATATAAAAAAAGTTTTGAAAAGAATTGTGTCTTGTTAAAACTAAGATTTTACATGTAGACAATAGGCTGGAGCCTCTATCAAGCTTGCCAAGATATATCTAGCTGGACTTTAGAGTTACCCTTGGCTTAAAAAGCTGTGTGCTTTTTCTTTCCCACTTGATGTGTTTATTGCAATGGTTCTAAGACTAGATCACCATTTCATGTTTTGTGTGAGGGGAGATAATTATCCTGTTGGTACAGGAGACTTAATTCTAGCACTTGAGAAGCAGAGGCAGGTGGATCTCTGAGTTTGAGGCCAGCCTGATCTACAGAGGGAGTTTCAAAATGGCCAAGGCCACACATAGAAACCCTGTCTCAGAAGAAAAGAAAAAAAACAAAGAAAAAAACAAAAAAATGAATGATACTTGTGGTAGTTTTAATGTAATTGGCCACCATAAACTCAGGGAGTGGCAGCACTGGAAGGTGTGGCCTTGTTTAAGGAAGTGTGCCAGGAGGTGGACTTTGAGGTCTCATATGTTCAAGCCATGCCCAGTATTTCAGTTCACTTCCTGTTGCTGCCTTTGGATCAAGATGTGGAATTCTAGGGGCTGGAGAGGTGGCTAAGTGGTTAACAGCACTGACTGCTCTTCCAGAGAAATCAGGTTCAATTCCCAGTATCCACATAGTGGCTCACAACTGTCCATAACTCACACATGTGGTACATAGACATATAGGCAGGTAAAATGCCAATACACATAAAATAAGTCCAAATTTTAAAAAAAAAATGTAGAATTCTTAGCTCATTCTCCAGCATGCTGACATACTCCAAGCCACTATGCTCCCCACCATGATAATGGACTAACTGTAAGCCATCCCAATTAAATGTTTTCCTTTATAAGAGGTGCCATGGTCATGTTGTCTCTTCACAGCAATAGAAACCCTAACTAAGACAGTAAGTACTCAGTGTGCTGCACCCAAGGGACCTTTAGGTCATGAGACACCAGGCCTCAAGCTAATCTGAAAATCATTATGACATGAAGCTCTTACAGAATCTTGGGAGAGATTTCACATGGGATCTGGGATGTGAGCTGTGGCCACAGGTTAAGACTGGCATGTCATATTCTAAAGATGATGACAAAAGCCCCTGTACTGTATGTTCTCCAAAAACTTTACTTCACCTAAAGGAAGAGAGGATGTGGCTCTCTTGGAATCAGTAACTCCAGTAGAAGTGACATGGAAAAGATGTCAGTTGTGCTGGAGCTGAGATCACCTTGTAAATAATGTTAGCTGCTGCCAGGCTACCATGTTATAAAGAAACACAAACCAGTCTATGAAGAAAAGTCTTTAGGTTCAGCCATCCCTGGCCCAGGGGCCCATTTCCATCCCATCTATTAAATAAGTGCAAGTATATCATAGACTCCAGGCCAGTGTCAGCCAGCTGAACACTCAACACATGAGGTGATAAAATGCTTCTGTTTCAAGTTACTAGATTCGAGGGTTGAGTTATTATGGAATAATAGTAATAGCAACAAAACCACCTCCACTACCACCCACTATTCACCTAATGTGACTCTGGTCCTTTTGTAGGTTCCCTTCCATTGTATATATACTATACTGTGTAGTAGTATTTATTCTTTTTCTGCCACTCAGCATTTAAGATGTCCATGCTGTGCATACCCAGTCTCCTCTCAACCTGAGGCATCTTCCATAGTCTACCTACCTGATCCTCTAATGATAAGCCAGTAGATTGACTCACTATCTATCACTCCACTACCTATGCCACATACAGCCATCACAGATGTCCTGGGACATGTCCTCATAGGTCCTAATATGAGTGTTTTATTTATTATTTTTTTGCCTTTTGTCTTCTGGTGGGGTGGGATAAGTTGGGGTGGAAAGGACAATATTACAATATGACCTGGAATAGAAATGCTAACCCAGAGGGCACACATGGCTTTTCTACAGGGTCAACTATGCCAGTCTACACTAATCACAGCAATGAGGACTAAACAAGCAAATAAGATTTTTATTTGTTCACCCAGCTTCTACATTTTACTTACAAAAAGAACTAGTCGGCCTGGTGAAGGGTCCAATTTCCATGAGTTACTGATATCTTTCCCTCATTTCCTGGGACTGTGGTCCTTCTGGGTGCTCTTACTTCAAAAGTTACCTCCCTTGTGGAAAGTGCCACCGCCATATCCCGCCCCTCTCCCTTGCACTTACCTTGCTGTGTTTTGCTTCTGTATCTTGGAGTTTGACATTCATGAGCATGTATGGGCTGTTTTCACACACACACTCATACATAAGCATGATGTTGGGTGTGTAATAGGCAGTCAACGAAGATTTGTTTGGAATGGTTTGCCAGAGCCTAGTGTAACCAGGTGGCGTCCCAGTTCACCCATGCTATCCTTACTAAGTGAGAGGAAACAGCAGGGGGCAGGGCAGAATCTCACAGACCTCTGCCCATGCTTCTTCCTCACCCTCACCATGCACAGGGATTAAAGCTTTTATTCATGCATGGAAGTGTCCTCTCTTGGGGCAGAATTTAGGTGTCTTGGTGCCCTGTGAGTAAATAGGAAGCTTTGGGAAATGAATTGGATGTATGGAATCATTATATCCTGGACTCTAGTGTCATTTAGTGGTCCTAAGACAAAGGAAAATGGTTAGTGGCGAAAGAGGCATTTATAAAAAGTGCTTTGAATCAAGAAAAGGGTTGCAGTGTTTGATATTAAGCAGATGCTGGCTCTACAGAAGTCATTTCAATTGAAATTGGTGAGATTTTTTTTGTTTGTTTGCTTGGTTTGGTTTGGTTTGGTTTTGTGGTCACAATGGCTGTCTCTGAAAGGCTTGATAGCTAGTATGCAATGCAAATCTAGAGGTTCCCATCACAGGAAACACAAGTGGACTGCACTGTGTGAAGAGCCTCAACTCCAGGCATGGTCTGAAAATGCCAACCCGATTTAGAGTTCTAGATGAGATTTCTTCTCCCCAGGGTCAGAAAGATCAGTTGTGTTCCATCATGAAAATGAAAAAGTAGCAGCTTTCTCCTTCTGACTAACCTTGGAGGGCCCCTCTTGCCCACTAAAATGTTCCTCTAGAGGTGTAGAGAACATAATACGTTGTTGGCACCAAAGTCACACTGAGATAAAGTTTATTGTTACATAGTGAGCATTTTTTTTCCAGAATGAACAAATCGTCTGTTTTCTTTAAATGTTACATGCCATATTAATTGCCCTCTTTGGGGGAGGGGCTGGATGAGAAGTTGGAAAGTGACTTATTCCCCCTGTCATTCATTCTTCAAATTCCAAAGACATATGCTTAAGGGTAGACTTAGTAAGTCATTGCTAGCTGACCCCTGACTACTATGAACATCAAGCTGAAAATTATAAATTCAGAATTAGGGAACTAAATCAAATGTTAGAAATTTATTTGGGACATCTATTGCCACCCTTCTGGAAGCCTTTGAAATGTCAAGCAGAAATTTATACATACTCCTTTATGTTTTTACTTTCAATAAATAATACCTTTGTGTCTATAGATATATAGATAGATATACATAATGAGTTTATCATTTAGCAGGATTTTTAAGTTTTATACTGCATTCATCCAAAACAGTTCTTTCCAGGTTGATAGGGTACAAATGAGGTAAGAATTAAGGCAAACCCAAAAGGCATGCAAATGTAGTACATTTATATTCACTGATAATACAAGCTGTGTATGGGCCAGACAGGGAGTCAAGGGCTCCTCCTGTATGTCTGTCCAGTGCTATTTTACAGGAGAGTGGTGACACAGCCCATAATTAAGTTACATTACCGTGGGGAGTCTCAGTGCTACTAACATTATATAATCAAGGAGACACAAGCATTAGCAAAACATGTACAAGAAATCATAGAACTCTTTGCGGCACGCTTCTGCCCAGGCTTTGGAGGAAGATGTATTTGAATGAAATGATGTTACACGAATCACATTGTGGCAGGTTGTTGGTTTTGTTGTATAATATATGCTTGTAAAATTCATTAGCAAATGACATTCTCATGCACACAAGTGTTTCAAACACAAGAAGCAAGTCCATTTATAGGTAGTCCAAGCAATTGTGTGTGTGGTGTGTGTGTGTGTGTGTGTGTGTGTGTGTGTGTGTGTGTGTGTGTGTGTGTGTGTGTGTGTAGCTGCAGACTGAATGGGACATCAACACTTCTGTGCAGTCCATAGCATTGACATCAGCTCATTTCTGAATGTCGCACTGCAGAAGTAATACAATGGAAGGGTCGCTTTTTGCAGCTTCTTTGAATTCATCCAATGTAATCTGGTCATCTTTGTTCTTATCCATCTTGCTGAAAATCTTGTCCACTCGCTGTTCAGGCGTGAGGCCGTCCTCATTCATTTTCATCATGATCACAGTGCCCACCATTTTGTAGATAGCCTTGGAGAAAAGAACATGGTAGGTGGCATTACAAGAAACCCAGGAAGCCAGAGAGCTCTCTCTCTCTGTTTTCCTTCACCCAATTAGCACCTGTTTATCCCCCCAAAGTTAGTTTCCCGTTCACATAAGAGGGTCACTTCCCATGCTTTATGTCCCCATGGCAACCTGTATCTCTTTCCCCAGTGGAATATAACACACGCTTTGTTATTGTGCTAGCTAGTTTCCTGTCAACTTGACATAAGCTAGAGTTACTTGAAAAGAGGAACATCATATAAGGAAATATGTCCATCAGATTACCCTTATGCCATTTTCTTGACTAATGTTGATGAGAAGGACCTAGCACATAGGGGGCAGTGCCAACTCTGGGCAGTTGGTTCCTGGGCAGTATAAGAAAGCAGGCTGAGTCAGCTTTGAGGAACAGGCCAGTGAGCAGCACTCCTCTGTGGCCTCTGGTCAGTTTATACCTCATGTTTTTGCTCTGCTTCAATTCTTGCTCTGACTTTCCTCAATGGGGGACTATTACCCGGATGTGTAAGATGAAATACACCCTTTCCTCCCCAGGTTGCTTTTTTGGTCATGGTGTCTTATCACAGTGATAGGCACCCTAATTAATACAATTACTATACTTGCTTTGTCTTCCTCACCAGAGAGTACATTCCATGAAACTAGAAATCCCATGTTTTTCTTACTTCTTTGGGACTTAGCACTATATTTGTCACATAATAAGGCTTCAATAAATATTAGTTGAGTGGAAAAAAATCCCTTTCATTTGCTGGGGCTAGGGACATTGAGTGAGAAGGCAGTAAGAGGAAGAACCAAGGAGGGTATTGGTAAAGAATGAAACTAGAGAGGACAAAAAAGGCAGACCATACAATTCTCTTTTAGAGGGGTTAAGGATTTTAAATTTACTCCAGTGGAATTCTTGAATGGTTTTCAATGAGGACGACATAAGCAGATATGTGTAAATCTCAAGGCCCATTATATGGAGAAAATTTGGGGGGTGATTATCAGGTTTCAGAGTGGAAGAAGAACAGGTCAGAGGTAAGATGAAGGGTCACGGGTTAGGAAGAGGATCAGGAAAGAAAAAGGACATATCTCAATTCAGATATTCTGAGTTTTGGGTGGGGGATGATAGTCAACACACACTGCATTCAGGAATTTAGAAATAAAAGTGAAATGATCCCAACTGACAAGGGTCTCACAATGTGTTGTGTCTGACCAGGAGAGCATTAAAACTGAGCTTGCAAACAAGTTCATTCAGAAAGACCTGTATATTAACATGAGCAGAAGAGCAGTGTGGGAAGAGTCCCCCAGGTCAACTAATTATCCACAAGGAATTCTCAATACACGTGTTTCCTAGATAGACACAGTTTTCTCTCGAAAAAAGGCCTTAGAGTAGTAAGTGTTCATTGCTGCACACATTTTTCAGGAGCGTGTGTGCACGAACATTTATAGCCTCCAAATGGGAATAGCACAAGTGCTCTCAAATTAGTCAAATCTATATGGTGGGATAGCTCACTAACTGTGAAAAGGAATGGGCTATAGTAAAGGTTTAAACTGGTTTGTAAACCTCAAGAAGCAGAAACATGTCTGGCAGACCAATACTGCCAGACACAAGACACCACCACCAGAGTCACACGATTTCATGTATGTGCAACATCAGATCCATAAAGACAAAGCACAGCTCAATTGTGTTGATCTATGACGAAAAAAAACCCAAACAAACAAACAAACAAAAACCAAACAACTCTAAGGATTTCAGGTTTTTAAAAGCTACAGAAGTTACATTACATTTGTAGACAGGTTCCAGGTTAGCCCAATAGCTTGAGTGTACTCAAGGGAAAAACACAAGTCTGTTCTCTGTGCTTGCAGATTTAAAAAGAGACAGCTTGTAGCTGCAATGTCCCTCTGTCCTTTAAAAGATGAAACCAAAAGGTTTCTGATGAGGCAAAAGACACGAAGCAGCCAGGAAGATAAGTGTCATATTAATAAAGTCAAGATTATAGCAAATATAAACACAAGAGATGGCATCTGGGGACCTCAGCAACAAGTCTGATATGGTAGGGCTGGGGTCTCATTGGTAGTATCTGAGAATATGACACCTGAGAAAGGCAAGTTCCAATAACTCCTACACTCTATGTCAGTACAGATCCGAGAGGG
The DNA here is from genome assembly GCF_003668045.3 of Cricetulus griseus. Classification (NCBI taxonomy): domain Eukaryota; kingdom Metazoa; phylum Chordata; class Mammalia; order Rodentia; family Cricetidae; genus Cricetulus; species Cricetulus griseus. Next base: position 21,303,633 of record NC_048600.1, read on the forward strand.
TATGCCAAACCTCAGACTAAACCCTACCACGCCATGGGATAACCTGCAGAATACCTGTACATCATGTGTCACATTCCCAGCATGCATCAGCAAGTTTCCCACGAATCTTTATGAGGACAAAGTGTGTTCTAGCAGGAAGAAATATGTGTTTAGTGTGTCTCCCTGTGTGGACCTGTCAGTCACATCCCTATCACTCTGCTAGGTACACTGTTCTGTAATGGGCTTTTCAGGCCCCCTTTCTCCTACAGAGCCCTCCCCCATCATTATCAGCCATCTACCTCACTGGCTTGTCCTTGTCCATTTACTTCTCTGAGTATTGTCCCTTGGGTCAGTGAGCTGCTCTTGCAGGGAAACTGGCTATGGAGATTTGAATGAGGATGGCCCCCAAAGGCTCATATATTTGAACATTTGGTCCCTAGTGGTGGCCTGTTTGGGAAGGATTAGCATGTGTGGCCTTGTTGAAAGAGGTGTGTCACAGGGGACAGGCTTTGAGGTTTCAGATCAGGCCCCCTTGCTCATGCCTAGGGGTCAGGTGTAAGCTCTCAGTGATTGCTTCAGCACCAAGCCTACCCACTTACTGCCTTGTTCCAGCCATGATGATCATGAATTCACCCCCTGAAACTATAATTAAGCCCCCAATTAAATGCTTCTTCTATAAGTTGCCTTGGTAACACTGTCTCTTCATAGCAATATTAACCCTAACTAAGACAGCTGCAGGCTACCTGAGCTCAGAGCAAGGTGGGAAGTCAGAAGTAGAGCAAGAGGTCAAACTGACCAAGGTGTGACAACATAGAACATAGACCTGAGTGTGAGAGCATGTGGTTGGGCTAGACCTGAGCCTGAGAGGGTATGGACATGTTGTGGAACATTATTTTTTTTAATTAATTAATTTATTTATTATGTATACAGTGTTCTGTCTCCATGTGTCCCTGCAGGCCAGAAGAGGGCACCAGATCTCATTACGGATGGTTGCAAGCCATCATGTGGTTTCTGGGAATTGAACTCTGGACCTCTGGAAGAGCAGCCAGTGCTCTTAACCTCTGAGCCATCTCTCCAGCCCCCATGGAACATTATTTTAACTGTGTAAAGTTGTGTTACATTTGTTTATGCTGAGGAATATTATTTTAACTGTGTAAAGGTATGTTACTTTAGCTTATGCTGCATTTGTTTAATTATGTAAAGATGGTATTGCATTTGTTTAACCTTGCCTTCCTAAGGCACCTGATTGGTTTAATGAAAGAGCTAAAAGGCCAATAGCTAAGCAGGAGAAAGGATAGGCAGGGCTGGCATGCAGAGAGAATAAATGGGAGGAGCAATGTAGGCTGTGAAAGAAAAAGGAAGGGAAGAATTAGAGGAGAACAGGGAGAGAACGAGGCAGGCAGATGCCAGCCAGACATAGAGAAGCAATGAAAGTAAGATATACAGAAGCAAGAAAGGTAATAAGCTTTGAGGCAAAAGGTTGATAAAGAGAAACAGGTTACAGATCAAAGAGTTAAAAGATCTACCCAGAAATGAGCCTAAGCTAGGCCAAGATTGCGAAACTAATAATAAGTCTCAGTGTCATGATTTGAGAGTTGGTTGGTGGCCCCAAAGAAAAAGCCTGGTACATCTTGGCATTCTACCTTGAGGCCTGAATTTCCACACAGGGATTGAGAAACCTGAGAAAAAGAAAAAAAAATGGATATGGCTCTTGTAAGAGTCTCTGCCATATAGCAAGCCCTTGAGCAGCCAGTAGAAACAGCAAGGTAAGCAAAAACACCTGCTGCAGCACAGGCATCAGCATTCTAGAGCTGGAAGGTTAATACAGTTCCCCACCATACACCTCCAGACCCAGGCCAATGAGCAAAAGGTAGACAGGATAATATAAGAAAAGATGGCTAGAAACAAGCCAAGCTAAGGCCAGGCATTCACAAGTAATAATAAGACTCAGTGTGTGATTCATTTGGGAGCTGGGTGCAGGCCCCAGAAGAGAAACAAAACAAAACAAAACAAAACAAAACAAAACAAAACCTTACTGTAGGCTGGCACATCCAGGAGGCAGCACCCAAGGAGAATGGTGATGATCAAACCAGAACAGTGGGCAGAGGAATCGTAGATTCCTGCCAACACAACTGGCAAAGATCTCTGGATTCCATGGAATAGAGCAGAAACTGGGGAAGCTGGCCCTGGAAATAAATATCCTATGTTCCCAGAAAGCCCATTTTTTGGTTGAAGACCTTGTACTGAGTGAGTGGCTGGCTGAAGCACCAGTTTTAGATGACAGGAAGGGCCTGCCTCTGGTTCTGTGACTGACATCCCTTGAACTACAGTGGGGACCATGTGGGAGAAACCAAAACCTGGTGTGTAACTAGCGGGAGCTCCCAGAGAGTGAGAAAAACAGCTCTAGGGATACCTGCCCAGGATGGCTCTGGGGGACTTCCCTTCCCACTACCTTGTGTCCCTTCTCAAAGACCCACCTCAATGATCTCCAGCATCTCTACCCGGGTGATCTTGCCGTCACCATCCAGGTCGTACATGTTGAAAGCCCAGTTCAATTTCTGCTCAAAGCTGCCCCTGGAGGTGATGGACAGGGCACAGATGAACTCTCGGAAGTCGATGGTGCCATCACCGTTCTTGTCGAAGGTGCGGAAGGCGTGCTGCGCGAACTTGGAGGCATCTCCATAGGGAAAGAACTGCAAGGAACATACAAGTCGGGTTAGGAGTGGGAGGAAGTAAAGGCTCAGAGAGGACCCCGACATAGAGGCAGGGGCGAGAAAGGGCACAGGCTTACACCATGCCCACAGCAGTGGCCACCAAGCATGGCTGAGTTGACCTCATCTTTCAGCAGAACACATTGGGGCAATGACATCAAGGGAAGGGAGGCTTTCTCTCCACTTGTCCTTATGCACAGACACAGACAATTTCCTGTGGTAGCATGTGGCTTCCACCTAGGTGAGGTCTAGTCAGCACCTTCCTTTTTTTCAGTTCCTTTAGTCACCTTCGGGGACAGGACAGAGGCAGGTATCAGGCCACCTGGGGTGGTGCAACATAAACGAACAGGTTCTACTCAGTTTACCACACCACAGGATTCAGGGACTTGCAAGGATGAGTTTTCTACCTGCCACTGTCCCTGGTCCAGAATACATTGTGTCACAGGCCCTGGGTGAGATTCCAGCCTTTTTTTCTTTTCGTCTTCTTCTTTTTTTTTTTTTAACTTTTTTTTTTTTTTTTTAAACAGGGACTTTTCCTTTGCAGAACAGGCATTTAAAATCTATTAAAAATAGAACATGACTAGGGCCTATTGTGAGAGACACAAAGAGCTCCCTTCACAGAGGCAGCAGGCAACAGGCTGTGTGGGTGACAGAGACTGGACAGGAGGAGAGGAGATGTCTATGGGAGGACTGAGCTGACTCTAGAGTCAGCTCACAGTGGTCTTGGTATCCCCAAGACAGGATCCTGGACCTGCCAACATACAGCAGGCAGTTCTAAGCACGGACAACCACACATGTCTCAAGACCCCAAAGAGAAACAAAACAAACTGCTTTGTCCAAAGCATGCATGGAAGGTATGTTTGCTTTTCTGGATAAATATGTAGTAAGTAGCAGTCAGTGGCAGAGGACTGGGGTTGGTCTTGTCGTTCCTGCCCTAAGTTTGGCTTGAGTGGAGGACCATATGGGCAACCACTACTCAGATGGCCACCGTTGTGCCCTCTTCTGCCTGTCTCCCTTGGAGTCATTGTCACTGGGGCCATGAGTAAGCTTTTCTGCTGGATTCTCTGCTTCCCTGCCCACCCACCTCTTCCTGCACCCAGAAGCACACTGGAAAGCAGATGAAGTTCCTCCAAGTCCACTGACATGGCCCAGCAGGTAAAGTTACTTGCTGTTTGACCCGAGTTTGATAGCTAGTGGGGGCAGAGAACTGATTCCCCAAAATTGTCCTCTGGCCTCCACCCACATATTATGGCACTTGTGTGCCCACATTCATACACACATCATACATCACACACAGCACATATAGACGAGTAATAAAAAGATTTTTTAAACAGGAAGAAGAAAATTTGCCAAAGAAATAAAATAGGCCTTTCCATAGCAGGACTCAACTTGTGTGGCCTAAAAACGACACAGAATAACAGGGGCAGGAGAGGTCACTGTAAGCTGTGGCTAGCCCAGTGGTTCTCAACCTGTGGGTCATGACCCCTTTGGGGGGTCGAACAATTCTTTAATAGTGGTTGCCTAAGACCATCAGAAATAGTAGATATTTACATTACATTGCTACACAACTGTAGCAAAATTACAATAATTAAGTAGCCACGAAAATAATTTTATGGTTAGGGATCACCACACCACAAAGAACTATAATAAAGGGTTGCAGCATTAGGAACTTTGAGAACCACTGGTCTAGTAGATGTTACTTCTCCACACAAAGGCCAGTTTCCACTTCTGTCATTGTATAACCCAACATTTAGAGACTTAATACAAGGACAATTGTTTCATTTTTTCATTATCTCAGACTATATAAACTTCATAGCTACTTACATTTTTCACCACTTGCCCCAACCCCCACCGTTTTTGAGACAAGAGTCTCACTCTGCAAACTTGGCTGGCCTAGTACTCACTATGGTGACCAAGCTGGCCTGGAACCCACCTGCTTCTGCCTCTCAAGTGCTGGGTTTACAAGCATGTAACACTACACATGGCCATCAAACTCATCTGTGGCTCTAAAGACCAGCATTGCCCCTTTTTTCCTCGATCCCTAACCATATCCTATTTCTCCCAATTTTCCCTTTTCAGTACTTAATCAAAATTCCAAGGTTTTCTTTGAATGCCATCCTGGGTGCTAGGGAAGCAGAAACCAACAGCTTGAAGTCCTTGTGCTCCTGGACTACATAGTCATTTGCAGGGATCGTTTGGAGTCTGCTAAGCACCACAACGTGGGGGTGAACAGAGCTCAGAGGATCTGAGGAGGGGTCTGCAGGGAAGTGCTATCTTCCTCTTGGCCTGCTCAGCAGGATTCTCCTTCTCATTCACCTCCCTCTCTAGCTACTGAGGGGCTAAAGAGGAGGACTGGAAGCCAGGTTCTGAATGTGAAAGGATCAAATTCATACCCGACACATTCCAGTGCGCATGTGTGCTCTTTGGGGGTCATGGGAACCAGTGGAGGTTGTCCTTTTCTAGGCTGCTATTGTTGGTGTGCCCATCTGCCTGCAGGTAGGGCTGGCCCTGGAATTGGGCAGAGCCAACCCTTCAAAGATCCCCTGGTGTCCCTTCAGGGTGGTTTGTCCACCAGAGAGCACTGGGCATATTTCTTTCTTTCTTTCTTTCTTTCTTTCTTTCTTTCTTTCTTTCTTTCTTTCTTTCTTTCTTTTTCCCCTTCATCTTTTGGAAGTGTGATATCTCCACTTTCTATGCCTCTCAGCATATTTTTAAGTGAAGGGATAGCTGACAGCTTTATCTAAAAATAGCTGGGCACTGTAGGTCAGTCTATTAAAAATTAATTTAGAACTGGAAATTCTTGAGAGAAAAATCGATCGCGGATTTTGGACTATAAAAGTTACACGTGCCTTGCAGAAGGTCTCTTTACTGTCTGGAGCAGCACAGGAGTTTACTGTGGAAGATGTGAGTGTGTGCTCTCGAGCTGCCACGTACCGTATAATCATTTCCTCTGAAAACTCCTTCTGTGGTGTCCTGAGTTTTTCTGATTAGAGAATATATCTCCTTTTGATGGCATGATTTAACCTTGGATGGGTCATCATAGAAAAATGAAGCCATGCTCTCTTCAGTCTCTTCAAGAAGGAAGTCAGGGTCTTAATCTCAAACCTATTTCTCTCAGACAAGAATGGAGCTTGAACATACAGGTTTCTCCCCCCATAGTCTTCTTGATTTTTCCCAGCTCCATCTATTTTATTTCAACTCCTGTACTTAATATTGATATGGAAGTAATTTTTGTTGACAGTGATTTTTTTTTAATCACTATTTTAAGATAGGGTTTTCCTGTAACCTAGGCTGGCCCTGAACACCTAATTCATCTGCTTCCATCTCCAAAGTGCTAGGAATATAGGCAGGCATGCACCACCACACTGGCTTTTAAAATGAACATTGAAATTATACCTATATGTCTCTATAAGATTCTAGTCTTACCTCATTAGATCCTTATAATAAAACCTATTATTATATTTTAAAAGCAGAGCAGTGGTGGCATACACCTTTTATTCCAGCATTCGAGAGGTAAAAGCAGGCAGATATCTGTGAGTTTGAGGTATGCCTGCTCTACAGAGAAAGTTCTAGGACAGCCAGAGCTAGACAGAGAAACCGTGTCTTGAAACCTCTACCTCCTCAAAAAAATTTTTTCATTGTATGGAAAAGTAGCCAAAGCTTGAAAAATTAGGGAGTTTGTACAAGATCTAGGCTGTAAGGAGCAGAATTTGAATTGAGATCTATCCAGCCACTTCTGCCACAGCTTGTGATTCTCTTAGTCAGGAGTTAGTTGAGGAAATAAACCGAGATCCACATTTGTAGAAGAGTTACATAATTCTCAACTTTCACCATCCCAAAGCCTGAAATTCTCTCACATATTCATTGCCGCCTGCTGTCAGTATTTATGTCCTTCCAGAAATGGTTAAAAAGCAACCAGAGGGTATTTTAAAGACTGATTTGTTCATTAATTAGAAAATAGATTAATAAGCAGCTACTATGTGTCAACCTTGTATTAAGTGTTGGTACAACAAGTAGGAAAAAAACACAGAAAGCATTAAAGTGACAGTGGAAGAATTGTGCTGGTTCAAGTGAGAATGGTCCCAGGAAGCTAATAATATATTGGGATGCTTGGTCATTAGCTGGTGGAACTGTTTTGGGGAAGGAATAGGAGATGTGGCCTTGTTGGCAGATGTATGTCACTTGAGATTTCAAAAGCCCACGCTATTCCCAGTTTTCTCCCTGCCCGTGCTTGTGGGATCTGGATGTGTGCTCTCAGCTACAGCCCCAACGCCATGCATATCTACTTGCTGCCATGGCCCCCACCACACTAGTCATGGCCTCACACTCTGAAACTCTACACCTCACTAAACTCTTCCCTATGTTGCCTTGGTCATGGTGTCTCAGCACAGCAATCGAAAAGTAACCAAGACAAGATATTAATTAAACCACTTGATAAATAAACCTCCATAACAAATTGTACATAAATTCACAGGCAAGAGTAGTAAACATGGTACTACAAGTTTTGAAATTTAGGGAAATGTTCAGTCACTACCTCCTATCTTATTGCCAGGCTGCCAATGATTCTTCTATCTTTTGCGCAGCCTGGAGTTTCAGGATCACACAAATCTCCCCCATCCCTGACTGAACTCCACACCCCTATGATGAGGAGACTAAGACTCAGGAGAAGAAAGATGACTCTGTGACATGCCTGTGCGCTTTGCCTCTCCCTCTGGTAGAAACAGGGTCAGTTAGCTCTACAGCAGAAGCTTTTCCTGAGACAGGAGGCTGTCCATGTGTTTCTTTGTAGGGTCTATTGAGTGGGTGAAAATTGAAAGTTTAAGAGGTGCCGAGGCCCAGCCAGTCTTTCAGTGCCTAACATAAATCATGCCACCAGCCCCTCTTTCTATACAGTCCTCAGGTCACAGAACAGGATACTTTTTTTTTTTTTTTTGATGCAAACTGAACGAGACTTTTATGTAGTTGTTTAACGAGCTAACCCCATGTTAGCTCGGGTCTTTCATCCACCTGCCATGGCAGATGGCTAGGAAAAAAGACCCTGCGAAGGATCTGCATAGAGATTTTATAGGGCAGCATAAGGGGAGTGTCTAGGGGTACACACAGGCTCAGGATTGGTGTGCCTTCAGGCTTGAAGGTTTTGCCCAGTGTTGATTGGCCAACTGGTTGTTATGGCCCATAGGCCCTCCCAGGGTGGTTGCTATGCTCTGTGCATCATTGCTGTGCACTTGTCTGTAAAGCACACCCAGAGCCGTAAAGCATAGCACCACCAGCTAACTTCTGATTGGTTCCTTGTCACGAGGCAGGAGCCTAACCTCCTAGTGACCAAGGCAAGGCCGTGGCAAGCACGTGTTACTGTCATGGCTGCTGAAATGGGGAGCTGGTCCCTTCATCGTCCCTTTTTTTTTTTTTTTTTTTTTTTTTTTTTTTGAAATTCCAATCATGGAATTGCTGTCTTTCCAGCATCCCCATCAGGGAGTGAGAGATATTGGCATCCCCATGCAAGGGAGTTCCTTCTTACTTAGCATTTTAACCAGGGGAAATGGGCAACATATTCTTTCCCATGCTACTTCCTGCTGACTTTGGGACGAAGTTAGGGACCCAAGAAGGCTGAAAAGGGAATTTAGGCAATGGGGAATCCATCAGGAGCTTCTGGTTAGCAGACTCTGTTGCAGAGACAGGGGGTGTCCATATCAGCTGGACTGGTTCACATCCACAGCAAGTCCAGGGTTCCCAATCTACTTAGGAACAGCCTATAGTCAGCAACTGATACTTAGATGTCTGCCAGAAGCAGAAACCTGTTTAAGACATGTTTAAACTTGGAACAGATGTTAAAACTTATTTATTGAAACCCACAGTGCAGAAAAAAGCAGATATCTGGATCTGTTCAAACAACAGGAGCATATTTATAATTTTGGGTCTTAGCAAAAACTACAGATTTGGGCTATAAGTATGTACATCTTTCTTCTGCAGGATACTCTTAAGTTAGCCTGAAGTTGAGATGGACCCAAAGTGAAGAGGAGCCCTGGGTGGCTGTGCTGTATATGGCCGTGCAAAGACCTAGACTGCATTCTCCAGACTGCACAGTTGTTATTAAGATGACCTCCCACTGTCCATTCTGTTCTGGTTTTGTTTTGCAGTGCTGGGGTTTGAACTCAGATTCTTAGGTGGGAAGGACTAAGCAGTCTGCCTCTGGGCTCATCTCAGCCTCTTTTTGTTCTTGAGCCATCTATATATCTATGAATACAGGCACAGTAACTACCTGTGCTGGGTAGTTTTATGTCAATGTGGCAAGCTAAAGTCACCTGAAAGGCGGAACCTCAATGGAAAAAAATATATACATTTGTTAGATAAGACTGTAGGCAAGCCTGTAGGGCATTTTCTTAATTAGTGAGTGATGGGGTAGAGCCCAGTCCATTGTGGGTGGTGCCATCCCTGGGCTGGTGGTTCAGGGCTTTATAAGAAATCAGGCTGAGTGAGCCATGGGGAGCAAGCACCTTTCCATGACCTGACTGCAGGTTTCTGCCCTGTTTGAGTTGTTGCCCCAACTTCCTGTGGTGATGGGACTATGGATGTGGAAGCATAAGCCAAATAAACCCTTTCCCAAATGGCTTTGGTCATGGTGTTTTGTCAGAGCAATAGTAACCTTAACTAAAATAGGTTGGTACCAGGATAGTGGGCTGTTGCTGTGATGGACCTGACAGACCATGTTGTTTTGGGAAGGATTGTGGAAGGACTTTGGAACTTGGGGCAAGAAAAGCCATTCAGTGTTGTGATCTCAGTGGGCTAGTCTGTAAGAGCCTGGAAGATAAGAATGTTGAGAGCAGTGCAGACAATGGAGGCCTGGCTTGTGAAGTTTCAAAGGGAAGTTTAAAGACTATCTGGGCCATTTTAAATTAAGACTCTGGTTAGCTGGGGCTAAAGAATTGGTTGTGATTAACAAGATATCAGAAGTACTAAAGTGAAACCTTTGCTTTGCTGGGATACTTGATGCTGGTCAGGTGGGGCTGAGAAATTAGCACTGATTAAGAAGAGACAAGAATCGCTGAGGTGACATCTTCTGGAAAGTGATTCCTCAGGGTCAGCACACAGAAACTGTGTTCCAGACATGGTCAAGGCTGGAGTACCTTGTTCTGGCAGCTGAACTTGGTAGGGTAATAGTCTCTTAGGTGGTACTGATTTTCAAATCATGAAGGAGTCATGGAGACCAGTTATGTGGCACTGTGTGACAGTGTTGGAGTCCCTGAAGAAAGCCCAGGAGAGGCTATTGGTACAAGTGCAGCCCGGTTGCAGCAGAAGACCCCCTTGGTGTGAAGAACCTCGGTAGCTGTGGAGTGGAGCCAGTGGGAGCCTAGAAGACAAGCTGTGTGTGCTGCAGAGGGTGGAGCCAGAGAAGAGACCCAAGCCCAAGCCCTTTGGAGGAGCCCAGAAGATGGTGAGTGAATCATGATAATTGGACATAGAGTTATTTATTCTGTTGGAATTTGGTTTTGCTTTGTTCAGATTGTGACTGTGCCCTGGTTCTTCCCTGTTAAAGTAAGAAAGTATTAAACTTAATTTTGATATCTATAGGAGCCCACAGTTGAGAGATTTTGATTTTAAAAGAGACTAGATACTAAACTTTTTGTTTTTAGGTTTATTATGCATGTAGGGATCTGCCTGCATGTATGCCTGAAGGCCAGAAGAGGGCACCAGATCTTATTACAGATGGTTGTGAGCCCCCGTGTAGTTGCTGGAAATTGAACTCAGAACCTCTGAAAGAGTAGCCAGTGCTCTTAACCACTGAGCCCTTAAGGAACTGAACTTTCAATGTGTTTGAATTTTTAAAGAATGTGGTACTTTTAAAGCTATCACTGTCTTCATCAAAGCTCTGTTCCTTCCCAGTTTCATAACCTACCAACTGAAGTCATTCTCTTCTCCTGCATCAGCCCCACGGACAGAACCTGAGCACTGTCTTTTGGGATCCTTCTCTTTTTGGCTATGTTGAACATCCAAGGCTCCTTCATAGGGCCTTCATGGTCTGTTTCTTGCTTAGCCTGCTGGGCTTGCCTACCTCCTACGGTGTGTTCTGAAGGCTCCTGAAGTGAACTTCGAGGAGGAAGGCTTACGATTTGGCCTCGAGCCTCATTGTCATTACTACTTTCGTTGATGATTCATGGGGGATGAATCATCTCAGAGCAGCACGAGCATGCTTGTCACATGGATGGGAAGAGGAGAGAGAGAGAGAGAGAGAGAGAGAGAGAGAGAGAGAGAGAGAGAGAGAGACCCGTTAATTAGAGATGACGAATCCAAAAGCAGTTAGTTCCTGTTAATGTGTTCATTCAATAGATACTTGTGGGAGCCTCTTGGTGTCAGGATCTATGATAAGCAGCCCTGCAGGGACGAGGGAGGCTGAAGAGAACCACTGAAGAATATGAAGGAGACCTCCTGTCTGCCCTCCTGCCAACGAGACTCAGCAGGGCTAGATGCAGTCACTGGCACATCTCAAACACCTGAGCTTTCAGGAAGGTGACTGGGGAAACTTATGCACTGGCATCCTTCCCCTCTATCCCAGTGGGTCACTCAGGACTCAGAGCTGCCATGTCTCTTCCCTTTCTGTAGCAACACCCGTTTTTCATAACTGTGCCTCTCCAGCATTGTGGTATTATCGAAAATAATCATGCTTGTTTATGGTTCTCACAAATGACATTGAGCTTTGAGAAGAAAACCAACACTGAACTGAGCATTTGGTGGTTGGTCAGAGTACACAATACTTCATGACCTAAATGGGATGGTTGGGAGCTCCAGGGAGACTGATTGGCTAGAAACCCAGACAAGTTCATTTCCAGGTTTCGCTCCCTTTAGAATTCTTACATTGGGAAAAGCAAAAATCATCTTAACAGTAAGGAAAGTCTTGTGTTTTCTTCTTTATTGTATCTTCACTTTCTCTCAGAGTAGGTTCTGGCACATTGTTTAGGTGCTGCATACATGCCTGTTGTACTAGGGAGGTAAAGGGTGTAACCCTCTGTAGAAGAAAAGATGCAGGATTGCAGTGGCAGAGTGTCAGGTGTGGCTTTCCTCCAAGATGTCTGTTTCCTTGAATGCAGAGTGGAGGCTAAGTCAAAGAAGCTCCAGGGTTTCTGTTAGTTATGATGTTTTATTTGTTTTTCTGATTCTGGGTAAAATATAAAATAAATAGGTAGGCAGAGAAGCATATAGATGGGTAGGTAGTGCATGTAGTGGTGTGTGCCTGTAATTGCAGAACTCAAGAAACTGAGGAAGGATGATTGAAAATGGAAGTCCAGCCTGAGCTATGAGATAGTGTCCTAAACAGATGACAGTCCCTTCTAAACAAGCCCCCCAAACAAACAAAAAAAGCACTTTATTTATTACCCAATGATCAAACTTATCTGTCTGCCATCTGTCCATCCATCATCCATATCTATCTATCTATCTATCTATCTATCTATCTATCTATCTATCTATCCATTTATTCGAGCACTCATATCTAAGTCTATGTATCCATAAATTTATATCTCATCCCTATATTCCAACGTAAATCATCTCTGTCTCTGTATCTCTCTGTTGCTATCTTATCTCAGTCTCTGTCCCTTTTTGAAGTGTCAGAGATCCTGAAGAGTACTCTTGGCTATATGGACCAAATCAATTCTCTTTCCTCCTATTCAATACACAATTTTCAGTGTAAATTGTGTCAATGGCATCTTGATTAGGGACAGGGGATTCCTCCAGTACGTTGCTTGATGATAATCGTGAGCCACCAACTTGTTCTCATTTGAAACCAATATAGGAGGTCAATAATAAATCACAGCCTGGAAATTGTCATGCATTTCCATTTAGAGCCAATCTTGTGTATTAGAAAGGAGGTTGTTTTGTCACTCTTAAAGCTAATTGATTTTTGGAGCTAGGCAGTAGGTGAGCATCCTTGAAGGTGCTGGTGGAAGTGTGTCTGTCACAGGGAAAGCAGGAATGAGGTTACTCGCTTGGACTTCTTGTTCATTGTTCTCAAGTGGGTGACATGACAGATTTCACCTGATTATTTGTTTTCCCCCTGACCTCTCCAGAACAAAGTGTTCTGCTTGAGATTGATTCTCATTTTATCCCATACTTGACTCATTTCACAGCATCACAGGGACACTGAGGAGACTGCCTAGCCTGTCTTCCTCTCAGAACCCTACACACTAGGTCACCGGCTTTGTAGTCCAAGGGGGACAAAGCTGTTCTAAAGGACTGGTGATAGCAATGACAGCTCATGGTAAGGAAGTTCCAGTCATAAGATTTGAATGATTATGATAACTGAATATTATTCAGTCCTGTTGCAAGAATATACATATGCCCTCTGTTTTCTGGGGTTAAGGAATCATCTTATACACTTTAGCATGCTCCTCTAAAGTCTGCCCACCATTATTGCCCTGTCTTCAACTTTCAGATGGTATAAGTCCCACATAGACTCATCTCTGCTAATGCTGGTGTAAGATGAGCTTGATAACAGAATGAGAGATAAAAGAGACCCCATCATGTATAGAAGTGAGGTTGGGGGTAGGGTGGGGAGATAGCTCAGTTGGTCAAGTAAGTGCCATGCAGACATGAGGACCTGAGTTTGAACTCCAAGGCCTATGAAAAAAAAAAAGGCCAGGTTTTGTGTCATGTGTTAATGTGTGAAAGTGAAGGCAGGTGAATCCCTGGGGCTTACTGGCTATCTAGCTTAGACTAGTTGGTGAGTTTCAGGCTAAGTAAGAGAGTTTGTCTCAAAAGTAGACAACAAACACACTACATATCTACAACCAAACAAATAAGCAAAACCAAAACCAAACCTAACCAAAACAAAACAAAAACCAAGATGAAAAGACCTTAGGAATGACACTGGAGGTTGATCTTTGGTCATGATGCATGTATATCCACAGGCACTCTCCATATACATGCATTTTGACATCTGAACATACATATACACACAGATGTACACACACACACAGACCAGACATACACACAGACACATAGGCACACTGACACACAGACAGACAGACAGACAGACAGACAGACAGACACACACACACACAGACCAGATGTACACACACACACACACACACACACACACACACACACACACACACACACACACTGAGGATGGGATGCCACAGTAGCAGGTACAAGCTTTGGGGACCAGGGATTTGGGATTGGATCTCACTTGTGCAATTTACTAGAGGTAGGACTTTGATCAAAAGGTTTGTGTCCCTTTCAAAGCCTTGGTTTCTTCCTAAGAAGGAAGGGGTAGGTTGGGGGTGAGCTGGCTGTAGGCCTAGGTTGATGCAAGGATATACTAATTGCATCTGAATGCCTGGGATTGGTACTGGTCCTTCTGTTTTGAAGAGCTGGTGGATTGATCTGATGATGCCCTTGCTGAGTTCTTCATAGTGTTTGCTTGATGGTAATTCAGTCCCAGGTTTTGGGTAGGTGCTAAATATATGCAAAAATATATGCAAAAAGATATTTTTTAAAAAGTCTGGGTCAGGTTCTCATGTGGCTGGGAAGGTACAGGTAGAATCATAAATTTTCTTAGTATCGCAAGGAAGGGCAAAGGTGAACTCAGATGACTAGTTCTAGGGCTACAGGTGTTTTTCCTGGCAGCACTTCTCATCAAGCTAAAATGGAAACACAGATGTGAACAAGGGAAGGATTCTCCATTCTGTCATTATGGGCCATCTGTATCCATTGTAGTGAGACCTAGACAGCCAGGGGCTTAGCAGCTTAGAGATTGCAGATCAGTCAAAATGCCCAGACATTGCTTAGTGCCTGTGGCCTCTGGCAAAAACCCAGGGTCTTGTCTTACTTGTTCAAGAAGATCCAGGTGAGTGTGTGAGTATGTGTGTGTGTGTGTGTGTGTGTGTGTGTGTGTGTGTGTGTGTGTACATGATATATATGCATGTATATATATACACATGTATGTGCATGTGTTTATGTATGCATGTATTTGTGTACATGCATGCATATGTGCCTGTGTGTGTGTCTATTGTGAATGTGTGTGCATGTATGTGTGTGTGTATATGTATTTATTGTGTGAAATGTGTGTATGTGCCTGTGTGTGCCTATATGAATGTGTTTATTGGTTGAGAATGTGTGTATTCATGTGTGTACCTTTATTGAATATGTGCACATGTATGTGCATGAGTATGTGTTTATAGGGATTATTGTGTGGGCCATACCTAGGGAAATGCTGCATCCATCTAAGGCCTGTTAGAGTTTGGATTCCATGCTATGTTAGACACCTAACAGTGTTGCAGTGGGTACAGTATAAACCCCACACCATGAGTGGCTCTAACTGAACCCAGTTGAGCAGAGCTGGACTTCTTAAACTACCCTGGACAGGTTCATCTCTTGGAGTCTTGGGAAAGTGCAAATTCTCAAGGATCTGGGTTCTGCATATTGAAGGCATCACAGCAGCTGCAGCCTTTGAAGCCACTGGAGCTCTGAGGACTTCTCTGGGTTCCTCAGGATCTGAAGCAGGAAACTTAGCCACACTGGACAGTCAGGGAGGCATCCTGGAAGGGGCCAGTGGAGAAGGTGACTGAGGCTGGCAGGCATCTTACTGGGGATACAAAGCAGGAAGAGTTGGAACTGGAGCCCAGCCTATAGTCCAGTGACTCAGCTGAGCCTGCTTGAAGGGGAACAGACTGGAGACTGAGGCTGTGGGCTGGGCTAGGCCTGAGGAGTCTCCCTGCCACCCATCCTTGTTTATCATTCACTGTCCTGACTCCCAGCGGGGAAGCTCTCCCCTCACAGTTCCATATTTATCTCAGAGTCTGTAGGGAAAGCAGAGAGCAGCCTCCCACAGCCTCCCAGGGCTCCCTCCAGCAGCTCATGAATAAAGATGCCTCTCCTAGGAGAGATCTCCAGGCCTTCCCCCAGGGCAGGGCAGGCCCAGTGATACTTGAGAGCAAGACTTGAGAGCAAGCCAAAGGGAAGGGATGAGACTGGTATTAGGGGTGTAGTGAGAAGACATGGGAATCATTTCTTCACTCGATGCCTCAGTTTCTCAGCCTACAAACCAGAAACTGGAACAGAATGCCCGAGGGGCTCCCTCCCAGGTGTAGGTTTACAGTGATTCATCCAGAAAGGAAGGGAAGTATTTTCTAACTTCTAAAGAGCTCTCCAGATACAAGGCAGACCATGAATATCCCTGGAAAAGTACAAGTGAATACATTTTAAAAATGTATTTGACTTATATTCAAAAGCCATCATATATATTCAAAAGCCATCATTATATTCAAAAGCCATCATACCATCATCATTTCAACAATGAATCAACATGAAAACTATTAATGAGATTTTTTTGGCAGGAGGTGTCTTTGACCATTGCAATTGCTCAATAGCCTCATGAGACTTAACAGCTATCAGCTTCTGTTAAAGCTTTCTGAGACCACTAACAATGCCAAGAATCATGTCCCAGAAACATAGGCTATAATAACATACATGAACAAGAACATGTATTGTCACGACACATGCCTTTGGGCTTTTTCTGTGAAGCTGGAAAGCTGTGAGCAGATGAGAACTAGCCAAAGCACCCTGTTCTATTCAGGAGTCTAGAGAGCTCCTAGGTCAGTGAGAAAGAGGCAGTCAGGACTTTCTGCTTATGTGTGGGACTTGGTGGGATCTGTAGTCCCACCATCACTCATGTGATGCCTTGGAACATGCCAGAGTAACACCTTCCATTTCTCCAAAATTTTGCTTTATGCTTCCTCATCCTGGTTACTATGTATCAGGGAGAATGCAGAAATCACCCGGGCTTTATGTAACTTTCCTGAGACGTGACTCCAGTAAATCCTGACTCCTGCTTCCCGGAGATACAGCAATGCTCGCTTTTACCTGCTTCGAGAAGCAACACAGCCGATTGTTTTAGAGCACTGAGTGAGCGATAGGGGTCATGTTAAATTCTGGGTGCATTTATCTGAGCAGAGCTGTGTGTTTCCGAGCCTTTGTTTTGGGGTGTGTGAAGAAGTCTATTCCCTAGGGTGGCTGGGAGAGTTGATGCAATAGCTTATGTAAAGCATTTGTAAGATGCCAAACACAAAGATGCTAAAAAAAGCAACCCATTCCCAGTCCTGCCTTTAGCATGTGGATGCTGGTTGTAAAGTCTACCTCATAATTCGTGATGTCTCTGAAGACTAGATGTGCTTAGCCTGGGGAAGGACACAATTGACTTCATGTCGATTGACACACAAGATTTTAAATCCCTTTGTCTGTTTAGTTTAGTTACCACAATAGACCTAAAAGGTAGAGCTTGTAGTTGTGGACACAGTACAAAGAAGCAAAGTTATTTCCTAAGGTCACACAGTAAATGGCAGAGCTGAGATGCAAGTGCCCAAAAAGACCAGATGGAATGTCCCTGATGGTATAGACAGAGTATATTCTGATCTCAAGCTCCAAAAACCAGGATGAGCTAAAGGGTACCCAACAGTGACCCAAACTCAGATCTTGCCAAGTAGATCCCATCATGGGTGTTTATGGTATTCCATTTTTTCCCACTACCTGTTATCAGTCCTGCTTTTGCTGCCCAGGGCTTTCTTCTGGTGGCAATGCTATATTCTGGTCTGTCTTTCCTAGCATGCCTCTGACATTTCTGGCACAGCACCAGAGCTCAGACTCTACCACCTTTGAATGTGTCTTTTGAGGGTCATACATTCCTATCCTGCAGCCCAAGTGCCTCCCGGGACCGCCAAGTGTGGTGTGTGTTTTTGTATGTCTGGTGTGTGTAGCTGTGGTGTGTGTGTGATTGTGTATGTCTGGTGTGTGTATAGGTGTGTGTAGGTGCGTGTGGTAGTGTGTGTCTGGTGTGTGTGTGTGCGTGTGGTAGTGTGTGTCTGGTGTGTGTGTGTGTGTGTGTGTGTGTGTGTGTGTGTGTGTGTGTGTGTGTGTGTGTGGTGTGATTGTGGAGCTGGGCTGGATTCTGCACTTCCTCCCACTCAGGTCCAGCTGTCAGTCAGAGTCAACCAGTAGGGGGCAGCACCAAGTAGAAGCAGTAAGAACTTGAAGCAGACCTCTTTGGAAGAGGGTAGGAGGCTATGCAGGTTGGAGCAGTGATGAGGAATGATGATGAAGGCACTGGGTACATAGAAGGCATGAGGCTTGGCTGTAGGCATGCCCTTGAGGTAGCTGGTCTCTTTTGCACAGTATTCAGACTCCTGGCTGCCAATACCCATCCTGCACCTTTCTCTGCTCCTACCTGAGAATCTTCTCACTTTTTTGACCAAGAGGTGACCTAAGGTGTTAGGAGGTGAACACAGGGAGTCTCTGCCTTGGCTCCATTTATGTCTATGATGTATGACATGGCATCATCACTGACTGGACCTATTTGCATGCAGTGTTTGCCTTGCAGCCTTTCTGGTGCATTATGTATTGAGAGGACCTCTAAATGAATGAGATGGAGAGGAAGGAGACACATACACATTTCTCTTTCAGAGGACTGCAGGCTAGTCTGCTATGCTCTGGCCAAGACCCCACACCTGATTTGTGGGGTCCTGAACAAAAGGAAATGGGGAGCCTCTTTTGTTCAAACATTCTGAAGAATTTCAAGATGGTAATAGCAGAGTTCTAATCCAAATGGAAGTTGCTTTGGAGCATGGAGTCCTGAGCCTAGACTCCCTGTCGCTTGCAAAGGCCTGGGAAGCCAGCACAGAGTTTTGCCTGTATCAGGCCTGTGCCCTTAGAATGAGATAGAGTGTATGCAAATTTGAACTCATTTCCTGTAAGCTCTTGGGTGCCCTCATCTCCCATGCCATAGAAGGAAAGCCACTCTGCTGTTGCAATTCCACAAGGCCTTCTGAGCTGGGGCCTTGAGAGCCTTCCCAGTTTCAGCATGCACCCAGTCTCAAGCATTTAAACCCTATACTTTTTACAATTTCAAGGAGTCCTTCTGGGTTCTTCCCACTTTGAACCTGCTGGGTATCCTGTTACCCCTACTTCCTGATGGTTCCCCCTGGTCCTTTGTGTCTCTTCTCCAAATGGGAGGAGAGCTTTGCTTCCCCACACTTTTCCCTTTCAGTCCCACTAGGTGCTGTACCAATTGTGTCTCCTCTGAGTGAGGGCAGCACCCAGTGTCCCCATGGTAAGGCACCCCTCCCCCACAGCTCTGCTGTAATGCCTTCAGAGAATGTTCAAACCTGATTTACTTAGGTATCATCAATGCTTTAGAGCACAGTCCTGAATTAACATTTCCTGACTGGTTCAATAGCTGAAGGGGGCCTTTTCCCAGCCTCAGCACACATGTTCTTTTCTTGGTTTCACTATTAAATTAAGCCAAGAGGTACTTCTAAGGCCAATTTCAGCATTTCCTCCTTTCATAGCTCTTTCCCAAGGATGGTTCATCTGATGTATTGGCGAAGGACATGCATGGCAGATGCTTTTAAAAACACAGGTTCCTTCAATGCCTCTGGTATTTTTCCCCTGACTATAAAGACAACACATTTATGAAAACAAAATTTGAAACAGAGCAACTGAGGAATAATTATCCAAAATCCTACCCCTCACAGTGAGCCACCATTCACAGTGAACATTTTCTAGATACTTGCCCATTGATTTGATAAGTATTTATTGAACACTGATACAGTTTCAGGCCTCGGGGATTGAGCTATGAATCCCACCAAGTGAAAAGAAGCTACATGTGGATCTTCAGCTTTGTATCCAGCCATCCTTTTTCTGGTCCATAGAGAAAGTCTTCTATCTATTTTCAAGCAGGCAAGGTGTGGTAAGTGGGAATAGGTGATTATTCTCCCTGGTAGGTTCAAGCATGGCTACGCAGGAATGGCAGCTCCCTACACTCAAGGAGAACAGGCTTTTTGCTTCCTAATTAGAGGTTGCACAGAGGCTGCTAGGCTTCTGAATGGGTGAAGAGACACAGGGACATGGAACAATGGACGGTACTGAGGAGGCAGCTTGCCATCTCAGCCACCCTCCAATGTTTCTAAGCCCTAAGGGACCAGTTGGTAGATTCTGCTTGTACCTGCTGGTCTTCAAGGTGGTCTATGCAGTAGCTAAGGGGTGGGGGTATATTAGTAAATCCAGAGCTGCCAAGAAGCATCCAGCATTTTGAGGTACTGTCCCAGCATAAGCCTGCCTCTCATTGATAGAGTCCCATGGGAGATGTAGCCAGCACATAGAAGCTAAGAGAACTGGAAGAGCAGTCATGACAGAGATCCCTCCTGGCTTGTTTCATTCAGTGCTGAGCAGCTGGGGTTGCCCTTTTATCTGTTCAGTCCCAGTGTGTGAAAGAGCTTGGTAGTAGGAAAGGAAGGAGTTGTGAGCAAAGTGGATCAGTGATAGGTCCCACACCCACTCCCTGCCTCCTCCTAGCAGACAATCAGACTGTGCTGGGGAGAGAAGACACATTCTGAATGGTGGTATAGAGGGATCTTTTTTGAATGAGTAGGACTAATAACCGATAACTAAGTAGCTGTGTGTGTGTGTAATCTTACCAAGCTGCTGTCAGCGTGGTTAAGACACAGGTAAGTTGACTGTAATATGGTTGTTGCATTGAGTTCTAAGGAAGAACAGTCACTTGGACCCCCCCCACCCCTACCCCCTGCTGCTTTGCAGGCATTTCACCCAGGTGATCTCATTTAATAACGATACACCTAAGTATTGTTTATTGTACTTTCTGTTGCTGCTGCAATCTCAGATTTGACTTAAACCAACACCCTTCCAGTCTTACAATTCTGAAGGTCACAAGAGTGACATGCTCTCTTGGGTGTCAGTCACGGTGTGGCAACATCACATTCCTGGTGGCTTTAGAAGAATGTGTTTCATTGTTTTTTCTTACTTCTTGAGACTTTCTGCTATTCCCTGGCTCGTGGCTCTTCCCCTTCCATCGTGAAAGCCAGAAGCGGTGGGCACAGTTATTTCTTGACACTTAACTTTCAAACTAGAACCTAGTCAGCATCTTTAGAATGTCTGCCCTTGACTCCTAGGAACAGTTTTCTCTCCATTTACTCATGTCTTCTTTAGGTCTTTGACAGCATTTTCTCCATAGAACCCCACTCTTATGTCTCAAGGCTTCCATCCTGACATTCCATTCCTATTACAGTTCCTAGTGCTTTCTGATTATTTATAGTCTATAGAAGAGGCAAGGGTCTTAGGCATTTTCAGTGACTACATCTAGACATGTAAAATGAATCATTGCCCATCTATTTCTTTCCTGTTATTTCTCATGAAAGTTCTCTAGATTATGAAGACATACTTCTCAGTTGCTATTACTAGTGCTACTTTCCTATCATGCACCAGAAGAACTTCCATGACAAAATTAACAGAAAGTAATTAAAGGCTGTGAGTGTCCCTTCCTCAGAATGTGTTGAATAGATGTTTATGTCTAAGGTAAATAGTAGCCCATGGAGGCTTGAGGCAGTAAGCCTTCCTAAAATTACAGACTTTCTTTTGGTTAATAATTTTTGTTTTTAAGATGATAACTGTGTCTTTTATATGAACCTATTCAAATAACTGTTTATTTTAATATATTGATGCAATTATATTAGAAAGTATAATTTTTCTAGGGCTAAACTGTCTTTGAGTTCTTTATTCAATTGTGGTGAGTGATTATTTTACCATGTATGAAATGTGGGTGAGCAGCATTCATTGACTTTTATCCCTACATGTTAGAGTGGGGACTCATCAGGAGGTCTGAGGAAGGCTGACTGCTTTGGGATGTCTCTGGGATTGATATCCAGGACAGGAGGAGGGAGCCCAGTAACAGGATGCAGAAGAAGTAAGCAGGGTGGTGTACAGGACCAAGGGGAAGTTCACTGTTTCAAAGCGTTTCTCTTCATGGCCCTTTAGGGTCTTGTCAGGGCCCAGGAGAATAGAAACATAGTCAGGAGCTTTCCTAGACACTTACATCTTTACAGGACTGCATGGAGAGATTCCTGCCTAAATGAGAGATGCTGAATAGTGTGTGTGTGTGTGTGTGTGTGTGTGTGTGTGTGTGTGTTATGCATACATATGGATATCGTTTTAAGATATTATCCTTCACCAGGTCCATTATTGTCCAAAACAATAACCAAATTGTTCCTGATCCATTATTATATAACATGAGTCTATTATAATTTTCCCAATAGCTTATTCTATTCATTAGCATTTGATTACACAAATATTTGCCTAAGGCTTTATTGTGCTTAAATATGGTAGGTTTGAAATTGCTCTCTTTCAAAACCAGTGTACCACTTAAGTTATCCTTCCCAAGTGAATTTAATCCAGAGGTTTCTTTCTACTCTTTCCCCTAAATTTGTTTGCTATACCTCTGTATTATTTTTAATTCAAGCAGATGGGGAATATATATATATATATATATATATATATATATATATATATACATACATACATACATATATATATATATATATGTATATATATAATTTCTGGGGCTACAAATCTATTTGCAAGTTGTCCTGGCTACTTTTAGGTCAACTCAACACAAACTAGAGTTGTCTGAAAGGAGAGAGTCTCAATTCTCAAAATGCTTCTGTATAATTCATAAAAATGTAAGGCATTTTATTAATTAGTGATTCAATGGGGGAGGGCCCTGTCTACTGTGGGTGCTGCCAACCCTGAGCTGGTGGTTCTGGATTTTATAAGAGAGCAGACTGAGAAAGCCCTGGGAAGCAAGACAGTCAGCTGCTCCTCTTTATGGCTACTACATCACCTCCCATCTCCAGCCAGGTTTATACTCTGTTTGAGGTCCTGTCCTGCCTTCCTTCCGTGATGAACTACAATGTGAAAGTGTAAGCCAAATCAACCCTTTCATCCCTGAGTTGACTCTTGGTCATGGTGTTTTATCACATGAATAGAAACCCTAAGTAGGACAAGAGTTATTGGAATGAAAGACAGTAGAGAGTGTTTATGGTGGATACACAGCGCCATTTGTGTAGATGACTGTGCTCTGTTCTAAGTTATTCCACACTGTACGGAAAAATTCTGTTCATTCAGGTCATGTCCAGATTGGGGTGATGCCATTTTTATGGAGCAACAGTTTGTTCCATTTGGGTGCAAATGAGGACACACAATGACCTTTCATTTTGTTTGTGTAAGTAGAAAACCACCAACATTGACTATGAGGCACAGGCTGATGAATGACTTATCCATGCAAGTCAACAGTAATACTCATGGTGTTCCTGAAGTGGATTTGGAAGACATGGGCCACAAACAAATCTAAATCAGTTCAGAAAAACCAATCCTGTGATTTACTGAGGCCAACCGAGGATACAGCACTTAACCCTAATCACATAAAAGACTGAGCACCTACTGCTGGGGCAGCATGGCACCCACTGACCTGCTCTGATCCAGCACATGTGCCATGGGATTGACAGGCAAGGTGCTCCCAATCGTCATCGCAATTGGTCTTGAGCATGGCCCACTGGACTGCCATCAGTTTGGCCTCATGTCAACTTGCTTAAAGTGATTGTCTTGAACCAGAGGACTCTGCTCACCTCCAACAGTTATCTGACTGGGTTTGTTATTATCTAACCACCTATGGCAACTGCCATTGCATCTCTCTAGATCTGCACTCTGCCTCTGCTTTCTTGAACACTGCAGCCTCTTTAACTGTTCAGCATTCTCACACCTGTGTGAAGTGTGTTGTACGATCCGAGAGTCATGTTAGTTCTTAAGACTGGAAAATAGCAATTTGCAGCCACCAGCAGCTGCATTGGGAAGCAAAATGGGGATGACTTGGAAAAGTTTGCAGCTAAAAAAAACTGATGTAACTTGCAAATTCATTATCCAATGAGTTCTGATAGGCACAAATGAATTCTCTGACATTTCTGAACTAGTGTGCTCACACCCACCTGTTCTTGTCTCTTTGTGGTCAGTTTTTGCTTTAAAGTGCTGGGAGCACTTGGGGTGACACAGTTGAAGGTATTCATATATATACAGTCATTCCTACCTTTGCCTCTCTTAACTAGTCTCACTGAACCAATTCACTTGCCATTTCATGGTCTGAAGGGACCAGCTCCCCATTTTGGCAGCCATAACAGCCGAACATGTACTTGTCTGACCTTGTCTTGGTCACTAGGAGGTCAGATGCCTGCCCCTTTCGGCAGCTATGACAGTAACACGTGCTTATCTGACCTTGCCTTGGTCACTAGGAGGTCAGATGCCTGCCTTATGGCAAGGAACCAATCAGAAGTTAGCTGGTGGTGCTATGCTTCACAGCGCTGGATGTGCTTTACAGACAAGCGCACAGCAGTGACCTGCAGAGCATAGCAACCACCCTGGAAAGGGCCTATGGGCCATAACAACCAGTTGACCAATCAACACAGGGCAAACTCTCCAAGCCTGGAGGCATACCAATCCTGAGCCTGTGTGTAACCCTAGACACTCCCCTTACGCTGTCCTATAAGATCTCTATGCAGATGCTTCTCAGGGTCTTTTTTCCTAGCCATCCGCCATGTCGGGTGGATGAAAGACCCGAGCTAACATGGGGTTAGCTCGTTAAACAACTACATTAAAGTCTCTTGCAGTTTGCATCAACCTTTCAACTCCACCTGGTGATTGGGGTGACCTTGGTCCTGGGCTAAGATCCTGGGGGCCTGAGCCTCCGGGGTTTTTTCAGTCAAAGCCCTCATATGCAAATCATAGCATCCTAATAGAGCTTGAAAAAGGATTCCATCAGATAAACAATAGGCATAGAAGCCTTGAAAAGCATTTATATTCTATTAGGTACTCAATGTGTAGTAAGTACTGTAGTTACTCTTACAATAACAGGTTGTCAAGGGATCTCATTCACAGAACCTGGATGTAAGATGCAGAATAAGGCTCCTCTCACAAAGGGGCAAATATCTTCATCCCTGAAATCAGTGATTCTTCTACCTGACCATGCTGTAACAGGGACACTCAAGAGAGAGTAAACAAGGGAGTCAGAAATGGGAAAATGATTTCTGGATGGTCCAGATGGGGCCAGGATAATGTCAGGGCTCGTTAACTGAGTCTAGGAAGCAAAAGCACTCAGATCTGATGAAGCTACACTGCTACATTTTCAGGATACTGGGGGTGGGGTGGGGTGGGGCAATGAAATCAGGAGCCTGTGGAAAGTAAAAAAGGCATGGAAGTGGACCATGGCCTGAATGATCAGAATGACCACACCTCTCCTGCCAGTCTAGTTTAGCTCAGGGAAATAAGTACAGATTTCTAATTACCCCCCCATTAGAATAACATTGTGTTATCTTAAGTCATTTAGTGTACAGTCACTTGTTATAGCATCAGGAAGACTGTGACACTCAGGTGATCACATCCTTGGGCAGGGCAGGAATGGCCACCAAACTCCTTCTCTGGTCACTGAGTGCTATGAAAACAGCTGGTCCCCTTATTCTTCCCTCATTAGTATCCTCATATTTCTTGTCTGGATCAAAGTTACCTTCTGAATCTGGGAAGGCATTGCCATGCCTGAAATATGTTGCTGTGAACCTTGCTTATTTTTTCTTGGGCAAAGAGATGCTAAAAATGTGTGTGTGTGTGTGTGTGTGTGTGTGTGTGTGTGTGTGTGTGTGTGTGTGTATGTGTTTGCATGCATGTGTATATGTAGATAAAGGCATCTGATGTAAAAAAGAAAATGCTGCACAATGGGGGCAATAATTCAGTCATGCTCAACTCCAGAATGCCCAACCTGCCAAGCTGAGGATAAATGGTGGTTGCCGTGGCAACAGCATCTTTGATCCAGCTTGCTACCTTCTCTGTGCAGCTCACTGCTGTGCATGCCATGCACTCACAACCCAGCATTTGGCAGCACAGCATGGCAGGGTTCTGTACACTAAGGGATGATGAATTTTGCTATGGAATTCTTTCTAAATTAATTGCATGCATGGCTAAAACCAGGAAATAGGCCTGGCAAAAAGGTAGGCGATCCCAAAGAACAGTGGATGGGACCTTGGACCCAGAATCTCTTGTTAAAGTTTGGTGTCTCACTTTTATGTAGTAGACAGGGTGTGATTAGAATGACTTGAAAGCCCATCTTAGGTATAAGATGAAGTTTAGGGGAATGCCAGTTTAGACTAAGGGAGGGCAGAGCTGAACAGTGGCCAGATTAAGGACAATTCCTCAATATTCCAGAGAGCTAGTTCTTTTCACTTCAGATCAAGCCCCATGGGACAGCTGGTGTTAAAGGAGGACCCTGTCTTTTGCAGAGGCATGCCTAAACCAAGGTGAATGAGTTAGTAGAATGGATGATGAGCCCACTCCAGATGCCTGTCCAATGGAGGGCTCATGGTTGTTCCACTCTAAGGACCCTCAGAAACCATGCCACAGCTCTGAAACTCTGCCACTGGACAGCAGGGATCTTAGAGCTCCATTAGCACAAGGGAGAAGGAACTCCCCAAGCTATCTATGAACAAGTTATCTTTTCTAAGAGTGCTTAGTTATTCCCCTTTTTGGAGCTATGGGAAGCAGGGAAGTTCAGACACACAAACACACAAGTCACTGCAATGCAGGGTCTACATTGAACTGTGTTGACTATGCTTTTCTGTGTAGAAAGTATGTTCACGCTCACTCCACCTATCAGCTCACATCAATCACTATTGACTGCCAGTTGACAACAGGGAATTCAGAAAAGAATGGACCTGGGAGGTGACCAAGATGGTAGGGTGGGGCTACAACATGCCCCTTGCAGAGTCACTAGCTGAGGCACATTCCTTAAACATGAGCCCAGCAGGAGCCACAGAGGTAGCTGTGGTACCATGCAGCGTTGGGAAGCCACAGGCAGCTTGCTTGACCTCTGTTCTGTGTGTTGCTCACAGTATGTGAGTGTCTGTACCCCTTACATTACCATTGCAGGGAGAATGCCATAGGCCAAGAGAACAGCTTGAGTTCAAGGCTGGAGGAACAGTGTTGAAGAACATTTCATGAGTCCAGGTTGACTGTAGTGAAGAGGATTCTTACATTCTTTGGCAGACAGACCACATGGTAAGTCTACCTTTGTATTTCAGTCTACTGAAATAACCGTGCTTTTGGTGATTTTACTAAAATTTGCAAAAATTATTAGGTAAACTCTGAAGGTATGTGGATAGGAGAAATCTCATGGAAAGCTTTGTGTGTGTGTGTGTGTGTGTGTGTGTGTGTGTGTGTGTGTGTGTGTGTGAGTGTGTGTGTGTGTGAGAGAGAGAGAGAGAGAGGCATCATTTCCCAGTTTCTGGAAGTCTCTTATGGTGGTGTGATGCCTGGAACCACAGCAATTATCTTATATCCATCAAAAAATCTCAGATGTTTTGAAGTCAGGATCCAAAGCTATAATAATGCCCATCTCCAAACTCCTTTTATGTGAGAAAAAGAAACCATTCATTTAAGCCATTGTCTATTGGGTTTTCATTACTCATTGTCAAGCAGTGGAGACAGGCACAGGGTAGGGGGATGTAGGTGACACTTCTCAGGAAAGGAGGTGAGCCACAGGAAGGTTTTGTCATCATTTAGGGTTCATGTAAAATGAAAAGTCATTTGGGTATATTGTAAAAAAGATGCAAAGAAGTATATAAAGTTGAGGAATGAAGGACTCCCCACTCTCACCAACCTCATGTCATAGAAGCACTCAGAAGAGAGAGGACAGCACTTTTGGCAAAAGTAAGATTGTGTGACAACCTTACCTTGGTGATTGTGTTTTGTGATTGGCTCTCTCTCAACCTAATGAGAAGTCACAGATTCAGAAGGGTTGGGGGCAGGGCTGGTGAGTGAGGCAAGGGGGGTAAGATCTTATCGGAGCTGTGTTTAGGGGTGATCAAGCTACCTCTAAACATTGAAAAATAACAGGGAAAACAGAGTTATTAGTGGCTTCTTCAGTACAGGCACTTTACCATCACTCTAATTCAATTTCAAACCATTCATGATATAATTTTCATTTTACAGACATTCTCTTTCAAAATGAGAACCATGTTTGATGTGATCCAAAGGCCTGGTCTGTTTCACCCAAATTCGGGTTTGCATTTTGTATGGCTCCTCAGTCATCACCATCTTTTTTTTTTTTTTCATGATTTTACATGCAAATATCTGAATTCCCTTGGGCAAGACACACTGCAAAATGAGAGCCTCCAGCTGCTTCCTGGTGACCTGCTAAGGGGAAATGTGCCCTGGCTATGATCCTAGGGGATAAATGCTCCCTCTGGGGTTGGTCAAAGTAGAGTGCCGAGGCAGGGAGGAATTGGCCTGTGTTTGAAGGAAAAGAGGGGCACAGAATCAGAGATAATGGCCCATCATGGTCATGTGGGGCTTCTTGAGCTGGCTTTCCTGCCACCTGCTAGGCAATGGATGAAGTGCCTCCAAAGCTTTTGGAGAAATGATAACTGGCAAAGCTCACATTGGAGTAGTAATTATACTGTCCTAGGCACGTCCTGGTGCTAAGGGCCAGGAAGATCTGCCAACAAGACTCATCTTAAGTATGCAATTTGCTGAACATTGCTAAGTCAATGTTTTCCCCAACCAGGAAGTCTGACAACAGCACAGTGTGACTTCTGTCAATGCCTTGCCTAAGAGATATCAGGGCTGTGTTGACACAATTGGAGCAGTGGTGGGAGAGCCTATCAGCTCATCTCATGCCCTCATTGGCAGTTACAGAGGGTTTCTCTGTGGAATTTCACCCCAGGCCAGAGCCCAGGTGGAGTATGACTGCTCCAGGATACCATTCTAACCAGCTACCTTCCAAGAACAGACCCCCCATACACCCCATTTCCCAGCCTTGTAGGTCTTTCCTTTTCTATTCCCTCATAGTTAATTCTTTATATCTCTTTCCCTGAATGCAGGAGTGGCTTCTTTTGGGGATGGTGGTGGGGAAGGTTTGAAGATTGATATTTCCTCTCCTCTCCTCTCCTCTCCTCTCCTCTCCTCTCCTCTCCTCTCCTCTCCTCTCCTTCCCTTCCTCCCCTTTCCCCTCTCCTTTTCATTTCTTCTCCCCAGACTTGAAGACTAATGTCTAATTTTCTTTCCCCTCCCTTCCATCACCTCCCTTACTCTCTTCCCTCCTTCTTCCCCCCTCCTTCCTTCCTTAACTTCCTCCCCACTTTTTGATGGGATTTCATATACTCCATGCTGTTCTTGAATTTATATAGCTGGAGTTTTCCTCAAATTCCTTATCCTTCTGCCTCTACCTCTCAGGCGTATCCCACTACACAGATTCAGTGCCTAATTTTTCAGTTGACCTGCCCATAACCATTAAAACTGCAGAAGTTCCTCGTTTTTGTTGGATGAATAAATGAGTATCTGGGAATGGGGAGGGCATGTATACTTGGCTTACTTGGTGTATACAGGCTGCCCAGTTTGGTGATGAATGAAGCATCTTCATGCATTTGGCACCAACCCCCACTTGGAGAGGAAGCTGGGTAGTTGTAAAGAGTGAAGATTGTTTAGTGTTAAGGGGACATTGGATTGCTTATCCAAGAAAGCCCTTCAAGTTTATATAGCCCTGCCAACTGTTATAACAGGAAATAGGCCCAGAGAAGAGGAGTCTATCCTGAGGTTGGATGGGCATCTATTGTGGAGATGGGATTAGAACCCCGATGTCTATCTCAGAGCCCACTCAGCTACCCAAGCTTCTTCTGAATGCCATCCTGTAGCTGTCATCTAAATTTGGCCCTAATGTCCTCATGGATGTATGTTTTCTAAGAATAACAGTTTTTCTAAGAAACAGTTTTTAGCTGTTTTCTCTAGTTTCTAATTTCCACCTCAGTTAATAGGTCTGTCTGTAATTGAGACCCTGGCTGTTGGGTTGAGGGTGAATTAGTGAGTGCTATCCACATAATTTAGGTGAGGTAACCAAGAATTTAAGAGTTTATGACACTTGCTTAATGGCATACAGTAAGTTGGAGCTGGGAAGTCTAGTCAGAGCTTGTACCCAGCTTAGCCATTCACCTGTGACCTCAAACATGTCACTTTTTCTCTCTATGCTTCAGGTGCCTCTTGTGCAAAATGCTGAACATAACCCTACCTAGAGTCCAAGGCTAACTGAAATAAATGATGTAGAGAATAGGTACCCAATCACTATTGGCCACAATAAGTGTTTCATGGGTGCTGCGAGCCTTGTTGTTCATGTCACTCAATTCTGCCTCCTACGAATGATCCTGTCTGTTTCTCTCAGAATGACTACTTGACACATATTAGGGATCCTAGAGATGTTCTTTTCCTTTGCCTTTCTTTTTATTTTATTTATTTGTGAATGTATGTGCTCACGTGTGCATGTACACACACACACACACACACACACACACACACACACACACACACATGCACTTGTGTGCTCTGGGAGGCCAGAAGAGCATGTGCAGATCTCTTGGACCCTGAGCTACACTGTAGGCAGTTGTGCATTACTCAGGTGTGGGTAATATCAAGAGCAGGGGACACTCCCAGTGGCCATGTCTTCTGTCTTTCTGAAACAATTTTACTGTGCTTTACAGAGCAAAACCTTCAGCAGCCTTGAGAAGAGAAAGCAACTCTGGCACCCCAGGATCAAAGCAGAGTTCAGGGCCTCCAAGTGTGGCCTCTGCCTGGCTGTAGTTCAGAGATGGTTCCTTGGAGACATGCAGCTGGATGCAGCACCACATGCTTCCAGCCCCATGTCACTCACACGTCCCCATCCAACATCACCTTCTCTGTCCTCAACAGAGCTGTTATGATAAAGGGCTGACTAATGGGCAGGAAGGGGATGCCTTGCCAACATGCTTGTTTCCATTAGATTACAGTTGTATTTTTAGAGGGCCTGAGAAATATCTAGGATCTTGCATTGCAAGATGATTTTGTGTGCTGGGCCTAGGAAGAATTCTTTTTTTTTGAAAGCAACAACAAACAAAAGACAAGAAAGATCACAAATTCTTCTAGCTATCCCAAATCTTATTTTTTTTTAATGTTACCTGCTGCACTGTTAAGTTGAAGCTAAATACTTTTTGTTTTCTGAGAAGCCTTCCCGGAAGCTTGTCCAAGTATTATCCATTTTCACAGCATCTTTGAGATGCACCTACCACATTGTGTCAACACTAATATTTGCTGTATGGTTTTTCTGTGAGTGTGTGTGTGTGTGTGTGTGTGTGTGTGTGTGTGTGTTCCCAAGGGTGCACATATGCATGCTGGAGTCTAGATGTCAACTTGAATGTCATTCCTCAGGAGATAGGCCCTGTTTAAGTATCTGTCCTGACTTTCTTTAGTGATGAACAACAATCTGGAAGTGAAAGCTAAATAAGCCCTTTCCTCTCCAACTTGCTTTTTGGTCATGGTGTTTCGTCACAACAACAGAAACTCTAACTGAGACAGGTGATAATGCTTAGCTTTCTTATATGGATTCAGGGGCTTGAACTTAGGTCTTCCTGCTTGAGTGTCAAGCACTTTAACAACTGAGTTTTCTTCTCTGTTCTTGGCCTCTTTCAAATTAAATGAGCTCTTGAGGGCAGGGGTCATAATTGCTGACTACTTTCAGGACCCCCAGTTTTTAATTTGAGCCTTTCCTTGAGTAGATGTTCAACAATGTTTAATGACTGAATGACTGAATGAATCCGAAAGTGGTTGAAGGGATGAATACATACACAGAATACAAAGACCAAACTTACTTTCTATCAGTAGTTACTTTGGATAGGTAGTTACTTTGTATCAGTGGTTACTTTGTATCAGTAGGTGCTTTGGATCAGTAGTTACTTTGTTTCAGCACATCTTACTGCCAGTGAGATCACATGTCCAAGCACCTGTGTCTCAGGACCTAGCACCCATAGATTGGCATTTGCTTCTTATCCCATGTTTCATTTGCCCAATGCTACTTATATGTGATATTCAAGTCATACAGATATGAAAATTCCCTTGACACTAAATTGAGGAACCCCAAGTCTAGGCAGCATGCCATGTAGGATTTTCAAGGAGGGAATAAGGTTAGGAGCAGGTGACAAGAAAGAGCACAGGTGATAAGACATCCTCTTGGTCAAATTAGAGAAAGCAATAGTTTCTCATACTTTTAGAGTGGACTGTACTTCCTGTGCATACAGAGTGGACAGTAAGTGGGAGTATTTTGGCCACGTGGTGTGTAATACTTTATATGTACACCTTTCTCATCATTCTCCAGCAAAGCCAAAAAATGTATGTCCTGCCTGAGCAACAGAGCAAGGTAAATTTAAGGCACACATAGGAGGTCTATTCCTGTCTATCAGGACCTCTAAACCATTCACCATGGAGCTCAAATAACCAAATAAATACCTTCCTTCTCTTACCACGACTGTTGTTTTCTTTCTACCTACTTACATTGTGACATTAGTAAGTCATGGAAGGCCTATGAATCAGAGCAAGTTGGAGTGTGTGATTGTGTGGGAGTGGAAGAGTGGGGAGCAGGAGCTAGAGCCCCCAATGACTGGAGGAGACCAGAGCTGCCTCAGCAGTTTAGACATCTTCAAGAGGAAAAAAAATCTCTGGTCATATTGAAGCCACAGGAATCTCTGTTGGTCCTAAGTTAGGCACCCACATAAAGGAATTAAATTTACATGCATGTAAATGTGAATACATATGCATGTGTGTAATGTATACCTAAAAATCATTTACATTCTGTCAGCAAGTTATTTGTATCTCCTCCATAAACTCAGTTGTGATTTGATCCTTCCTAGGAGTCATTAACCCATCAGATAATAAACGCATGTCAACATGTATTCATAATATAAAATAATAGGAAATATATAACATCTTTGAAATCTCAAAAGTAAATGATGAGTGATGCTTAGGCCATGCTTGCCTGATACACCATTACAATCCTGTTAACCAGAGTCTTGTTACAGAGAGACATTGTCAATCTGGCTTTGAGGAATTCTGTGTTGAGAAGACAGATGTGGGTGTTCAATGACATCCCCTTTTAAATATCACTACTATGTCCTTATCTTAGAAGCTGAACAGGCAATAGCCCCAGTGATCTTCACCCCCAGGACACGACTTAACTCTTCCCAGTTGGTCTGGTCTTATGTAATCTCTCCCAAAGCCAGCTAAAGCTTCATCTAGCCAGTTACCCTGGCAACCCAGCTGTGTCATCTTGAAAGATATCTTCGGGCACTGGCTTCTGAATCTGCCAGAGACTTGACTGGGGCTGAGTCTCGAAAGCCACAACATATTAACTACAACAGGATGTCATCATTGATTGTGCCTCTGGTAGATATGTCACATTGTTTAAAAGAACATGGATAAAAATAAGCTCGTCCCTGACTATGTGGTGGAATTTACTCAGAAAGCATGCAAAGCTATCTATTTTGGGAGTCTGTCTATGTCTTATATGGTTTCCTTTGCCTTTCTTCTACATGAGAAATTCTTTCAGGTTTTTCATTTTTTTCCCTGAAAAAATCTCATTCCCAACTCAAGCATAAGCAGTCTAATTTTGAGGATTGAGGATCTTTAGTTTTACATTTCACCCTTTCATTTCCATCTTGGGAAATAGTATTTAAGGAAGTTCCTTGATATAAGATTGTCTAATGTATTTGTGAGAAAACTAGCTAGCCGCTTGCCCCAGAGAATGGGACACTGTATTTTGCTGTCTTCCTGTCCTGCATTCTGTTTATTTAAGCATTCTGTGTGGAAAGGGCCACTCCTAGCCTCTGTAGCTCACTGCTATGAACCATGTGCTTTGAGATGTTTTCTTCCTCTTGTTTAGCCTTTGAATTGAATTTCTGTTAAGTTCCTAGCAGTCTTTTACTCATCCACCGATTCATCCTCTCAGGTAATTAACTGTTTTATTGGACACTAGAGAATCAGAGATAATTAAGATGCAAGCTCTGCCCTTCTGGGTGATTGGACAGGGAAAGAGCCATGATATGAAATGATCACTGCATGATATGAAATGATCACAGGAGTTGTTTTTCCAGCAGGGATCTGGTGATGGTTCTAAGCAGTTCTAGAATCTCGACATTGAAGGGAGATTCACCAGGGAAGAAACAAAGGATCGTCTCTCTCTCCTCACATCCTGCCACTTGCCCCATCCTCTCTCCAGCCACACTGAACTTCTCTCTCTGAACTTTCAACATTATCTTCATTTGAAACCTCATTTCTAGGAGGTGTATTACTTTCCATTTCTCTAGAACAAAGTAGGAGACTAAAATCCCCTTTCACATAGTTGGTTATTCCTTGTGGGAGGTGGGCAGTGATTTCTCATTCTGTTCAATAAACCAAGTGCCTAGAATCCTAAGAGTCTTGTAACTCTCTGATTCCATAGCTTGTTAGCAGCAGACATTGCCCAGGAGCCAGGTCTCCTTGGCTTCCACTCCACTTTCATGTTCATTTAGTTAGGTACTTTCTCCCTCAAGGAATATCAGACCCTATTAATAATGGCCCCAACTGTGTATTTTACTGGGAGTGGAGGGTTGGCATTTCTCCCCAGTCAATATGACATTGTCCATCAGAGTAGTTTAGAGACAGAGGGTTATTATCTCTCCTGGCCCACAACTGCTGGTACTGTTTATTTTGTGTTTCTAAAAGAAAACACTGATGGACCACCAGGAGTAGTCTCCCTCTTCACGCACATCCTGGCAAGGGTTGCATGGCAGCTATCTAGTGATTCATCTGAAGGCTGTGTGTACAATATTTAGGATTTAGGTAACTATCTGATACACCCTTTTGGATATTAATTGGTGTACTGGATCTAGCTTTGATATCCCTGTCCCATTCACAGGCATCCGGCTCCCTGTTTGCAAAATGGAGGTTAAGGGTGGACTTCGGGCACTTACAGGGGCTCTTTCCACACTTATGCGGAAGACAGAGAAGTTGAGGTATCGTGTAAAAGCATTCCTTTAGGATGTGATGGTGGAAGGACTATCGATGGCCCTCTAAATACACTAACCTTATCACGGGAAAGCCAAATCCCAGGGTGGGAAAACCATAGAAAGTAATTTCACACCCCTGAGACAGGCTAAGGTTATCTGGTGCACCTCTCTGGGGGCGGGAGCTGTCTCTAACTCAGGCTATACAGGCAACTCGTCACTCTACAAATTTCACTATAAGGAAATGCAATTAGAACCTCACACAAATCCTTGTTTTCCCAGGCCATCTCCTTATTGTCTTTTCTTTGAGATTTAAGACAAGTTCTTGTTTTCCACATTAATTCAAGTTGAAGTGCAGCTTCAGTTATGTTGGCAAATATTCCACATGCAAATGAATCCCAAGCTTCTCACTAAGACATCCATATCCTCACCAGCCCTGTTGAGATGACATTATGTCTTATGTAACATGGTTTCCCTAAGGGATTAAAATGTATCTCTGTATGGGCCTGCCCAACAATTCTTTAAAAATAAGCTCTATTCTCAGTTACCTCTGATTAACAAGCAGAATCCCACTCCTTGAAAATTGATCATCCCATAATTTTTTTTTTAAGCCCACAATTCTATTTTCAAAATTGACTGGAGAGACAATGGTTGCATTGGAAACAGAAAAATGTCTGTTGGGCAAGCGTGAGGACCCGAGTTTGACTGCTCAGTACATACATAAAAGCTGGACATGGTAGTGTATGCCTATAACTCCAGTGCTGGCCAGGATGGAGACAGATGGACCCCTAGAGCTCATTTTCCAGTTAGCCTGCTGAATTGATAAGCTCCAGGTCTAGTGAGAGACCCTGTCTCCACAAAATTAGGTGGAGAGTGTCAGAGGAAGACACCTGACATTGACTCTTAGCCTCCACTTGCCTGTGCTTGCGTAGCACACACATCTGCACACACACACTCACATGAGCACATTCAAATACCACCCATGTGCACACACACACACACACACACACACACACACACACACACACACACACACACACCTCCCCCATTGTGAGACAGTCATCATCTTTTACTTCTTTTACTAAAATATCTTCTGAGAAGCAAGATCTTGTTGCTTCTCCATTTGTACCAGCACAGAGCTAGATCCAAGGAAACAGCTCAATCTAGGTCTTGAATGAATCGGGGACAGTTTATTTACTCACATATGTGTACGCATGCTTGCGCGTGCGTGCACACACACATACACACACACAATGAATAAAATACAGATTAGAAATCTCTCTCTCTCTCTAATCTCTCTCTCTCTCTCTCTCTCTCTCTCTCTCTCTCTCTCTGTGTGTGTGTGTGTGTGTGGTATATACACCCATGTGCAGTGCACAAGGAGACTAGCAGAGGATAATGAATGTGTTGTGTTGTATTACGCTCAGTCTTATTCTCTTGAGACAGGAACTCTCATTGAACCTGGAATTAGGCTAGTTGACAACAATCGCTAGCCAGGAGCCTCAAGTCTGCTCCCTCTTCCTCAGTTACAGAGTTATAGGGACACATATAATCATAATTGGCTTTTAATCATAGGTTGGAGATTTGAATTGAGGTCTTCGAGCTTTTTCACGAGTGCCCCTCCCAGAAACTTCTACTGTTATTTGTATGTCATTGAAGTTAATTTGGAAGTCTAGTTTAGAAAAGGCTTTTTCTTTTCTGTCTTAGTAATAGTTAATAGTCAATAACTTGTGCCAAGGGACCTAGAATGCTCTGTCAGTCAATGGTTAGAAGCACCTTTTGGAGCTCTTGGTATTTCTTGGGGGCTACTCAAATTTGTGTAAATCCAATGAGACACATACACTGTTCTGTAGTGGTAATAGAATTCTCCAAGTCTACCCAAGGATAGCCCTTAGACATGTTCTCAATTTGTTATCCATGCATTTTCTCCACTGTAGCTACCTGGTGGTTAGCAACCCTGAGGAATATGCCCATGCACCTGTCAATTAAACAGTCAGTCCAAGTGACCAGTGCTGACATTTAAGAGCTATTGATACAGATTAACTTCTAGGTTTATACAGATGCTGTGACACTTATCCAAAAAGGAAGGCACTTGCTCATTTATGTAGCAACTAGACAAGACCAATTCTATAAAACAAAGGTTTCTACCTACAACCCTATATTTATTATGTATTATGTACAACTTTCAGGATGAGTGCCTTGCATTCCAAACTTCAGAATCATAAGAGTAAAAACTGAAAGAAGAATTCTGAATATATTATTAACTGGAATTTGCTATTTTATTAAATACATTTATTGCCAAATATTCAAGTACTCTGAATTCAATAATTTTATTTATTAATTATTTATAAATGTGTATGTGCATGAAGTGTGTGGATGGATGGTATCTGTGTGTGTGTGTGTGTGTGTGTGTGTGTGTGTGTGTGTGTGTGTGTGTCTTTTTCTAAAGGGATACATACTTGGAGACCAAAAGAGGATATTAGGTGTCCTCCTTTATCACTCTCCACTTTATTCCCTTGAGACAGGGTCTCTCACTGAATCTGGATCCAGGCCGACAGCTAGGAAGCTCTGCAATGCTAGGGTTGCAGGCACATGCTCACCTGGCTTTTCATGTGGTTTTGTGGTTTCAGTATCAGACCCTCATACTTGTGCAGCAGGTGCTTATACCCGCTAAGGCATCTTCCCACGCCCTGTGACATTTGCTATGGTTTTCCTTCTTTTTTTAATATTTGAATTACAAACAAGTTTGAATTACATGACGATCCCAGTGCTACGGTTTTCATATATGACTCTGGGTAATTCTGCCAGTAGATTTTTCAGGAGTAAATTCATTTTCCAACCCTTTTAGCCCAGAGGGTTGCTCAAACTTTCATTCCTGGAATTTGATGTCATCATCTACAAATGTATTGAGCCGAATTTATGCATAGCGGTATCAGGATGCACGCAGCCCATAAGATGCAGGTTGGACATGCCTGGCTTAGACAAGTTTTGATAAAGCCCATTGGTATATTTTGCTACAAATTAAGATGGTTTTGCAAAGTGAAAATAAGCCAACATTCTAGCTCTTCCATGCTTGGGACTTCCTGCAGACAATGCATACCTGCATGGTATTTACTCCACAGAAAGTGCAAAGGAAACTGTCCACGAATGAGCGAATGAGCCAGGCTATGGGTGAAAATGCTCATAGATGGAGAGCTGGAAGGACATTTTCAACACCAAATTATAGAAGCTTTCAGGAAATGACCACTTGGAGGGGCATGGGATGATTTGGCAGGAACTCTTCTGTTACATGTGACTAAGTTTTATTTAAAATTCAAACTGTTGGATCCATGATGATCAAATTGGATGGCAGGGGACTGCCATCCTTTGCCTCACCAGCATTTCACTCATTTTGAGAAGAAAACTTGGTACAGCATACTAAGCTGAGGCTTGGGACATTTGGACTGGAGCCTAGCCAAACGACATCTAGCTATTTGGTTGTCCCTGGAAAATGACAAGCCTTAGGAAATGAGCAGGTGAGTCTCCTTTCTGAGGGTGGGAGGTTATATGAATCAGGATGCTGAGTGGTGGTGGATGACAGGTTTGAAAACATGTGTTGTAGCCTCTAAGATGGCTTAGTGAGTAGAGGTATTTGCTTGAGCTTGATCCCCTGAACCCACAAAAAGGGTGTGAAGAAATGACTCCATGCATGAACATTGAGTGTACATGCATGCTCTTTCTCTCTGTCTGTCTGTCTGTCTGTCTGTCTGTCTGTCTGTCTGTCTGTCTGTCTCTGTCTCTGTCTGTCTGTCTCTCTCTGTCTCTCTCTGTCTCTCTCTCTGTCTCTCTCTGTCTCTCTGTCTCTCTCTCTCTCTCTCTCTCTCTCTCTCTCTCTCTCTCTCTCTCTCTCAATGCCTTGAAGGCCTATCCCCGTTCCCTGTAGCATCTGACATCTGGGAGAGGCTTCGTTATTGGGAAGGAGGACACAGGGCTCAGTGCATGAGAATCCAGATTGGAGTGGAGATGGCACAGCCTGAGTCTGTGTCCTGAGAACCTGCTACCCCATTCTGGAATGCATGGTGGATATCATCATTTGATTAAAGCTTGATTGTCTGTTGAACATTCATAGAGCCTTGGGTCTGCCTTTGTATATCTTCCTGTGATGCCATCAAACTTGGCACATGAAATAAAACCCACTTCAGTCTTGGTTCTCTGAGAATAAAGGAGTAGGTCACTCATGATGCAAATGTAGCTTATGGTGGGCTGTAAATCAGTTTTATTTCCTTTATCTTTGGGACTCCACCAAGTGAGGTAACAAGACAAGACTTATTATTTTCACCTATAAATAAGGAAACAGATCTGGGGAGGCAGAGAATTGGCAAATGTAG
Organism: Cricetulus griseus; assembly: GCF_003668045.3. Lineage (NCBI taxonomy): Eukaryota > Metazoa > Chordata > Mammalia > Rodentia > Cricetidae > Cricetulus > Cricetulus griseus. Next base: position 21,342,393 of record NC_048600.1, read on the forward strand.
CCCAGCTGAGATTGAATTGCACATCTGTTAGTCTCTAAATGCCAAGAATATTTTAACTAACCCTGCGATTACTTCTGTCACAACCAAAACAATCCCTGAGGACAATAATCCTGAAAGTCAAATTTCAAATATGTATTAATGTCTATTTAGGGCTCTTTGCAGGACTCTGCTGCTGTGACCTTCGTGGCTTTGGGATTGGCCTGACTGGGGAGATGGGTGAAAGAAGAAATGACACATACATGTACCAAAACCTGGGATTGGGTGGGCCATGTGCTTTGATGGAGATGCAACAGTAGCAGCGTGGAAACAGATGTTTGTTATATGCAGATGTTACGTACAGCTGAAGGAGGAGGCTGGTTGGATAATCTTAGTAGCAGGTTTCTGTAGGGGCAATCTCTCAGGCAACAGTCATCCAGGAAGAGGAAGCTGAAGTTGATACCCTAAGCACACACTGTCAATATCTGCATTCAGATCAAGGGAAGGCCTTGCCATTCCCATAGCTATGAGTCAGTAGGGTCCTTGATATGGCTGCTCATGTCAACAACACACACTCAGTATTTCATCTGCTCCCCATACACTAGGTTTGTGCTTGGTTTTGATATCACAGTGGCAAAGCTAGCAAAGCAAGCTAGGAATAGCCTTTATCTACCCATGAAGAAGACCCCGGGAGAGGGTTCTTCCTCCCTCCAGTGGCTGCTTGCTCATATCCAGAGTTTATTTTTGAAAATTGTAGCAGCTTCTCTGAAAATGGATTAAAATCACAAACCATCTTAATTTTGTCATCTTGGTTTGGTAATCACAATGATTTCTGCCAAGTGGAAATTCTTATGGGCAGAAAATCAGGTGCTTGGTTCTTGTTGACAAAATACAGTTCCTTTCAGCCTAGCAGCAGCACTTCTATGAACACAGAGGACAACATAGCATCAGCTATGGTGTCTGTGACCAGAGACACAGAAATTCCTGGATGGAGCCAGGTACTCCTGACAGGGTGTTCTTTGATCAGTTGGAGAAGGCTCAGAGTTTACATGTGCTGATGGCAAAGGAACATGGACTATACGAATTCTCTAGGGCCACCAAAATGAAGCACCAGATAGTGGATGGATTAAATAAAAGAGATACAATATGGTATATGGTTCTGGAGGCTGCAAATCCTAGATAAGGCATTGGCAGGGTTGGTTACTTCTGAGGTCTCTGTGACTTCTAGATGGTTTTTTTCATGATCTTCTCTTCATAAGTCATGTGTCCAGACTTTTTTTTTTATTTCTATAAGGATACAGTTCACAATGGATGGGGGTCTATTCTATTTACTCTGCTTTAAGATAATAAGCTATTTAAGGACCCTATACCTGAACACAACCACATTCATGTATACTAGGGGATAAGATATCAAGGTACCAATTTAGGGGAGATACATTATAGCAGATAAGAGGTCTTGAGCTTGGCAAACAAAACAAAACAACTGTCACCTAAGGAATATTTTGTTTTCTAAGGTTAAGAGCAAAGTTTTCCACCCATCACTGTGTTAGTTGCCTTCTTGTACTAATCTTTGAAATTATCTTCTCTCCTGCCCACTCTTGTCTCATCACCAAGCATGAATGCCAATCCATCTGGGACTGTGGTTATTTGTGTCTTCTGCAGTAGCCCAAGAGATCCTGCTGGGCTAGAAGGACTGTCCTAAAGTTGTTTGGGGATGTCTCCACCACAAGGCTTCCCAAGAAGGAGCTATTTAGCCAGCAGCAAATTCTTTCTGAAGCTTCTCTGTGGCAGGCTCCCTGCTCATGCCTGTGTTTATGATGATTGAAATGTCATGATTATGGTCTAAAGAATAAGTATAGTGCTGGGAGGCACCGTATCTAGATCAGTATCACAAAGCTCACTCCAGAAGATGAATGGGGGTGGGTTGCTAGGGTTTGGAAGTTGATGCAGAGCACAGCACATACATACACACATACAAAAATGTAAATCACTATATATCAAGATAATGAAATGCCCTCATATACTACTCTATTCATACACAACCCTAGAGAGATTGCCAGAGACAGATCAGTTAACATCAAGGACCTGATCAAGGACCACTTTCCCTGTCAGAGGTGTGAGTCTCTCTCTCTCTGAGATTTGTCCCACTGTGTTTTCTGTCCATAGTACTTCAGGACTCCATTGAGAGGACTTACTGAGAGCTGAAGGGAATTAATGGTGTTTGTTTATGTATATGTGTGTATAGTGTGTATGGTATGTATGTGTTCATGAGTATGTACATACATGAGAGAGAGAGAGAGAGAGAGAGAGAGAGAGAGAGAGAGAGAGAGAGTGTGTGTGTGTGTGTGTGTGTGTGGTGTGTGTGTGTGTGTGTATGTGTGTGTGTGCATGTATAGGCCAGTGGTCAAGATCAGGTGTCTTCAGTTTCAATCACTCTTCTCCTTACTCTTTGAGGCACTGTTTCTCACTGAACTCAAAGCTTGCAGATTCGGCTATGCTGGTTGCCCAATGAGCACCAGTGAGTCACCTCTGTCTGCTTCCTGCAGCATGGAGCATACCTAGCCTTTAACATCTATCCATCCTTTGCCTTTCACAATGCTGGGAAGCTTGCCTTGTTCTTCTAAACCTTTGCTTTCACACTGTCAAGTGTCCACTTAAAGGTGTTCCTTTACCTTTGGAATGCAAAGGCTTTTGTTGTGAGGGAGAGGATGAGGGTCGGGGCTCCTGGCCTGGCAGATGAGTGTTCCCTATTATTTAGCTCCTTTCTCAGTCTTCATTGTAGTTGGTTCTAGAGCAATTGGGATGATCTCTGGAATGGCAAATGGAGGAGGCACCAATAGAGGCTGCACAGAGACAAGAGGCTGAAGTCGGCTCCCATCAGAGACTGAAGTCCTCACCAGAGGCTCTCTTGTGCTCTCTCAGTGGCCTCCAGGGTGGATCTCCTCCTAACCACAGAGAAGAACCATTGGAAAGATCCTCCCACCTCTTGCTTAACACCAGCACTCTTAAAGTACTTATAGGAAGTTATTTCTCATCAAGTGCCTACCAGGCCTCTTACATAACCCTCAGCTTTCCCCTTCTCACCCATCAGAGCTGCCCTCCTTTTTTTCCATGTACATAGAATACTTCTGTGATTCTCCCTTGATCTCTGTCCTTGGATGACTTGGGGAGGACTTTGTCTGTTTTCTGCCTATTTGACACAAGAGCAGAGGCCATATTCAAGTCTCACCGTTAAGGGGCTGACATCGGAGGCTGCCTAGAATATCCACTGAACTCAGAAAATCTTGAAACATTTTCTTGAAGCAAAACCACTGGGGTATGATTTGGAGGGAGAGTGGGGTGTAAGAATGGGAGTAGGGTGGCAGGCCATTCTTGTCCACAGACATCTCTGTGTCATAAAACATAGGCATACATGCAATGCTTACACAGCTGAGCTGGAGACCGAGGCTTCTACAGAGTTTGGATGACACAGCTCATTTCCTCCTTCTTCAGAGGGAAAAGCCCCTTGATTTTTAAACAAGTAGTGGGAAATGCAGCACCTGAGCTCTCCTGATTGTGACCTTCAGTGATATGAAGGTGCCGCTGACACAGCTCATTTGTCTGTTTTCCTGGATGATGGGAGTGGAAAGCTTCTAAGCACAGGCTAACTCCAGGTGAGGAAATGGCAGAATATACACTCACATAAACACACACACACACACACACACACACACACACACACACACACACACACACACGTATAAATACATATTTGTCTGTGCTTATGTCCTGGTTTTTATTGTCAACTTGACACAACCAAGAATTACCTGGGAGAGGGAGTCCCAACGCAGGTATAACCCAGTTCAGATTGGCCTGTGGTAATGTCTGTGGGGACCTGTCTCAATTGTTGATTGATGTAGGAGGGAATTAGCTCACTGTAGGTGGTCCTACTCCTGACTAGTAGTTCTAGGTTACATAAGAAAGCTGATTGAGCATGAGCCAGAAGGAGCAAACCTGCAAGCAGTGTTCCTCCATGGTTTCTGCTTCAGTTCCTATCCTGGCTTCTCTCAGTGATACACAGTATAAGGAAGTGTAAGCCAAATGAACTCTTTAGTCAGAGTGTTTATCATAGCAATAGAAAGAGAAACCATAACTCTGTGTGTGCGTGTGTGTCTGCGTGTGCGTGTGCATGTGTGCGCTCGTGTGTGTGTGTGTGTGTGTGTGTGTGTGTGTGTGTGTGTGTGTATACATGCCACAGCACACATGTGGAGGTAAGAGGATAGCTTGTGGGACTTGCTTCTCTTTCCAACATTTCATCATGTGGTGGTGATGGTGTCTGGGGATCAAACTCAGGTAGTTGATCATGGCAGCAAGTGCCTTCACTAGCTGAGCCATCTCATAGACCTCCCATTGTCATCTTATACCATGTACATGTGCATTGCACAACATATGTTCCTCTCTACATACACTTGATGATATGATATTTGATATACCTTTGGGGTTTTTACATGAACTGAATCAATTAATCATCACTTGGGGTGCCTGTCAATCATAAGTAGTGCATGCAATGCTTGTTAGTTTAGTTACCTAGCCGGTCAGCTTGTGATTGAATACGCAATCACAAACTCAGCAACCTGAAACCTAGCTGAGACTTTAACACAATCTGTACCTCACCACACATCTGTATCCCCACCCCATCCCTTGCTTTTTCCTCTCTTCATTCCTCACTCCTTCCCTTTCCTTTCTCCTATCACCTCATGGCACTTTACTTGTAGTCCTACAAAGCTCATTTTAATTTTATAGAATCTTCCTTCTGTGTACTTGTGTTTTAGCATTGCCGGAGTTCAATTGTCTCAACGGTAAATATGTCACAGTTCATTTCCCATGTTCCTGTGGCCATTTGGGTTGCTTCCCAGTTTCATCATCGTGGACAGAACACCTATGAGGATGTCCCTTCATCTACGTGCCCCTTCTTGAACATGTGTAAGAGTGGAAGTGTCGGATCAGAGGCTACTGCAAATGTTCAGCCCCAGAGATAAAGGCACTTGGAGCTCTACACAAACCTCCCACACATGGATACACACCTGGATAGTTCACATAGCTCATGCTGACATTTGTTATAATAAAATAATAAAAAGCAACATTTTCTACTTGGTATTTCAGTCAGAAAAGGTTAAAACAAAAAAAATATGCATCTCTCCTGCCAGTGTAACATTATGTAAATGTCTGTCCACAAGATGGAATGCCCTAGATTATTCCAGAACCACTGTAATTCACAAACTCGGACAAACCAAAACAGAACCACTGCAGCAGAAATTGTACTTTGATGGTAGCCAATATCCATGAGAAGATTAGCTTCTAAGCAGTGTAAAGTATTGAGTCCGTGGGGGTAGACATTGATGATTCAATATTGTGACATCTTCTTCTAAATGAGCTGTGTTAGGACTCTGAATCCTTACCTGAAGATAGGAGAACTTTTCTTGGTGAAAAATTGCTCACAGGTACATTCTCTATGAGGAAAAATATGAGTTCATCTGCATATCTATCTATGCATGTATAATCGATCACCAGCAGACATTATCTTGGTGGTTTTTACGGCTCTTTCAGAAGGTGTTGTCACCATCTAAAACCATACTCAATATTTTAATAACTAGTTTTCTTGTTCAGAAATTGCTTCACACACACATACACACATGCATGTGTACACACACACACACACACACACACACACACACACACACACACACACCTCTGCATCAAAAACAGTGATTTAAAAGTTAGAATGAAACACCACCAGAATTGCAGCTAGCCAGATATCATTGGAGATGAGAAGCAGAGGGAATTTCGTACCTTCACGTACAGCTGCTGGAACTCCTCAAGATTCAGCCTCCCGCTTGGACAGTCTTTGAGGAACCCCTTGTACCACTGCTTGAGCTCATGCTCGTTGAATTCGGTGCTCTTCACCAGGTCCTCCATGACTTCGGGGGCCAGTTTGCTATTCTGTTTCCCCATTGTGCCTGCAGAAAACCACAAACCACATTGACGTAGTCAGCACAGTGGCCAGAACTCACTTCTGCCTGTCTGATCCCAGCCTCCCTGAGTCTGCATCCTTCTTCCACTTAGTATTCCAGAATAGACAGGAACAGGAAAACCCCTTTGGAGGAGCCTGCAGTCTGTGCAGCTCCCTGTCATTGTGTCACCTGTCACAAGGCATTGATTCTTCCATGGAAACCAGAGAGCCATTTTACTTGATGTTCATCACAGGTATATGGAAGCTTGTTGTCTACTCTTTTGAGTTACAGTTCACTGGTACTTGATACCTAAGCATCTAATTTTACACTTAACTTGCATGGATATTGGGAGAGATATGGACAAGACCCATGGGAAGACTTTATAACCAAAAGTTTAAAAACCTGACCATCTATTGTAGTGTCTTGGTTGGTCTAGTTCCCAAGTCCTGGATTTTTTTTTAATTGAATGAAAACATTTTTATTAGTCACATCAATTCATACTCTTCTAATTTCTAGACATTCCCTATCTTCAGTGTTGACTTTCCCTAAAGATTGGTTAGTGAATTTTCATCAACTATATTTCATCCTGTCACATTTAATCATTCAAAGTTAAAATATCAGTGCATGAAGTCATGTCTCCTACATGAACTGTAAATTGCATGGTCACAGCAGAGCATAGAGTAGGAGGACAGCTCAGGTTTAGAATCTCCAGATTGCCTCCTGGATTTGTAAGTATCTATGTGTGCTAGATACATAAATATTAATTATTGTCCTCTTTCAATTGCTTCATAAAATAAATTAGCAGATGTAACAGGATCCAGCTTTACCGGATGCTTAATTAAGAAATACATAGGTGAAGACGAAAAAGAATAACTTGAGATTAAAATAGTTGTACTTTTGCTAGATTATTAACATTTTAAAATCCTTTTAATGTCATTTTAGTATAATAAAAATCATTAAACTGTGGCCAATAAACTCCAGAGTGACTGAAAAAAATTCATGACAATCTGAGGACACTTGAGAAGAACAGTCCCAGAAGATGTTTGAGAGATGTAACTAGCAGGGTGATTTAGGTTTTAAAGAATGAACTCAAGTGGATCAGTTATTCCATGCATTTTAAGCAGGTCTATACTTGCAACAGCCCTGAGGGGAAAATGCCATCTTATACTTCGCTATTGTAATTATTTTAATCTCTTCCTAAAGCAGCTCCTGCATCCTTTATCAGTAACCTGCTCCAACATAGACCAGGCATTTCACTATAATGAAAGCAAACCCTGCTCATTACTTCCAGGAAAGTTTCCATCCTGGCATCACCCCAGCAGCACGGAGCCATTCCGAGGACACCTTATGGTGGCTAGTTATTTTCCAAGCTCCTCTGTTTGACCAAGGTGCTCTGGGATCAGCAACTCTGCCCTGTATCGGGAGTCTTTTGTTCACTTCTGCTCTGAATTTCACTTCAAAGTCTTTTATTAGCAACTGTCTCTTAATTATAAGTTACTGTGGCATTCCACAGCTGGATGTGGAAATGAGTGGGTACTCAGGTGTGAGATTTAATTAATCTGGGTAAGAAAACTGTAATTCACTGTTAGCCTCAGAATCAAAAGATGGGCCGCCAAAACTTTCAGGCTGTTACTTTGTTACTTTTGATAGAGAGGCATCGATTTTCCTTATTTAGAATCCCACCTCACAGCAGTAAGTACTGAATATATTATGTTGGCTTGGAGAAAGCCGTAGATCAGTGGTTCTCAACCTATGGGATGCAATCCCCTTAGAGGTCTAATGACCCTTTCTTAGGGGTCACCTAAGACCACCAGAAAACATAGATATTTACCTTGTGATTCATAATAGTAGCAAAGTTACAGTTATGAAGTAACAATAGAAATAGATTTATGGATGGAGGTCACCACAACATGAGGAGCTGTATTAAAGGGTCGCAGCAGTAGGAAGATTAAGAATCACTGCCTTAGATGGAGCACTTCACATACTTCAACAGGGACCAGGACATCTCCCCGAGACTCAGAACACTGTGGTAACTTCTACAAGATCACACAACCAAGGAAATGCAAAGCTAGGGTTTGAAACTGGATTTACAAGACTAAACTGCATCAGCAGAGATACACAAGAGGATGGAAGCATCTCTGGATCAGAAGAGGAGGAGCAAAAGTTGGAGGGTCAGAGAGATCTGACTCATGTTGAAAAAGGAAAAACAGAGAGATGGGTCACATTGCTGGATTGGCTGGCTCATTAGAGAAAAACTTACCAAAATCACACTTGGCACATATATAGTAATTAATCATAAGAAATAGGTTAAAAGTTATGAGAAACCACTCCCCAAATACCTGTAGAAATTCAGCAGTGTAGAAAAAGCAGATTCTCCATGGATCATTTGCGATGCCTCAAGCTGTTCCCACTGGCTGAGAGAGGATGAATGTCTCTCTCACACACAAGAGGCATTGTCAGGGCTATGAGTCATAATTCTGGAGAACCAAGTGCATAACTTCATGCCTTTTGGTTACAGTCACAGTCAATGTTATTGCTCAGGTGTGCCCAGAGTGGGTAGATCATGTACAAAGTCCTGTTATGGCCTGTTTCAGTGATTGTGCCTCTGTGCCACCCCCACCCCCACCAGGCCAGACTTCACCAGGCTCTCCTTCTTCCTCACTCCCCGGGTTCTATCCTAACCCACAGGGCATAGCTGCATGAGTACAGTTTTGAGCCACCAACCCTACCACTGGACTTGTCTCTTCAAACCTCAGCACTGCCCCCTTGTCCACAGCACACGGCGCCACCTCCTGAGCATGGCACATATTCTGCTGTTTGCTAAGTAGCCTCACTTTCTTCCTGTCTGTTGTTTTACTCCATATGGTAACAATAATGAGCAGTTATAAGTTTCAGAGCTTGCACGTTGCAGACCTCCAAGTTCTCTAGGATGATGTTCCCTTTGTCATCTTAGCCAATTCCTTCCTGTCTGCCTACATAACCCCAGTTCACATCTGACCTCCTCGGTAAGATCTTCATGGTGGAGCGATCCTTCATCATAGGTCTCTCCTCTCTTGGTAGAGCTTCCACGGTGTCCTTATTTTCCTACTGGAGTTTTTTTCTTCTTTCCTCCCTCCCTCCATTCCTCCCTCTCTCCTTCCTTCCCTCTCTCCTTCCTTCCTTCCTTCCTTCCTTCCTTCCTTTTTTCTTTCTTTCTCTTTTTTTGTGAGAGAGAGGGAGGGAGAGACAGAGACAGAGAGATACACAGAGACCAAGAGAATGAGGGATGACTGTCTTTCCGTCCTTGGTAATTTCTATTAGATGTTCCACAAACACATTTTGAGGGAATGAGTAGTAAGGTGGACTCACATATTTGATATGCATTTTCCCAGGGAAATCAGTCTCATTATCTCGATATGAAGAGGGTTGATGGACTCTTAAGTCTGAGATACAGCCCACAGATGGCAGATATGTTTTGCTTAACTATGTGGAAAATAGCCTGTCCTGCTAAAGATGGCTTACCTGTCTGTTCTCATTCATTACTTCTGAATACCTTGAAGGCAGAGTCTGTCTTTCACCTCAGAATCCTTGGGGGCTGATAGAAAGATGGTGCATGGCAAGGTTTTTAAATGAATGGGCGGAGATGGCTTGATGCTTCTGAATCATGGACCTCTCATTCTGGGCCACAGTGGCATGAGCCAAGTAAGCTTTCTTATCATGGAGCCAGAATGGCAAAAAGGGAACAAATGACAGCAAGACTCATAATCTTCCCAGGCAGAGTTCCCATGACATACAGCAAGGGAAGGAATGTTCCCTCTGTCTCCAACTTACTCTGTGATCTTGGGAGAGTTCATATTCTGTCTCACTCAGTTTCTTCACTTACAAAGAAAACAAGTTGGGTCAAGTGATAGCCGAGGCTCCCCTAACTCCTCCATTGTCTTAGTGGCTGCACACATGTTTCTAACGATGGAAGCGTGAGTCACAGACTTCAGACAGACTCGTGTCAGCACACGTCCACTCTGTATTTTTTCCTGAGAATCTGTCGTTGCTTGAGCGTTTTTGCTACCCAGGAAGGGAGGGGACAGAAACTGTGTTTGATTTTTAAGCTGATGTTCCAGGCAATAAGGGAAAACCCAGCCCCACCCGCAACCAAATGAACTCCTTGGTGCCTGAGATTTGGAAGAGAAAAGCTCAAGACTACGTGCAAAAGGATCAGCTTGAGGTCCTCAGTGGGCACATGATCTCAGAGAGGATGGGGCCCTGGAACAGAAAGCCCCCATCACTTAATTGCAAATGGCACTCTGATAGATGGGGGGCTTATATATATCTTACTGTACGAATGGCTTTTGTGTGACAGCATTCACTCATATAACGATGCTGTCAGAAGGAGATCATCTTAACTCCTCTTTTATTGCTAGTGCTGCACAGGTCAGAGAGAGTAAGTGATTTGCCCTAGTCTGATCATAGACCTCTTGTACCTCTTTGCTTATTGACACAGGCTACACCATCTTCTCCTGCCTGGAGGCTTCAACTATCATTGGTGGTCCCACCACAAGGTTTGTTTATTTCCTATCTACATCCTACCCTGTCCAGTAGCAGGTTTCAGAGAAGAAAGAATAGAGTAGGTCATTGAGAATAGCCAGGGAGCTCCTGTAGGAAAGAAAGCTTTTTCCCACACCCCAGAGACTCCTTTGCACATCTTTTCTCCACAGCCCCCTTCAGGATAATTTCGTGTGTGTGTGTGTGTGTGTGTGTGTGTGTGTGTGTGTGTGTGTGTCTGTGTGTGTGTCTGTGTGTGTGAGTGTGTGTGTTTGTTATATGCAGTTTCCCAGTACATCTCAGGGCCATCTGAGTTCCAATAGGCATACAGAGCTGCACAGTCAGCTCTTCCCAGGTAGTCTGGCAATCAGCCTGGTGGAATCTTAGTAAGATTCATCTATAGCCTGGCTGGCTGAGATGGAGCAGTCAAGCCACATGTGCAGACACACAGCAGCATAAATACAATGGGAAACAGGCTTGGACAACAGCCCAGCCCAGCAGAAGAAAAGACTTTGGGGCACAGGCTTCAAACCTCTGGTAGGCACGCAACACTCACTAGGGTAGAAGATGGCTTGGCTGGGAGCCAGGCTGGTTCTAGTGTCGAATTACCAGGTCAGCCTCTGACAAATTAGCTCTTAGCTCCAGCTCTTGGCTTCTTGTCTGTACACAGAGATAACTGGAAGAAGCTGGTCTTGTTCATGCATCAGTTGCTTGCTGGCATTGCCTTTTGTTCCTTGTCACCTGTCTAAACCTTACTGCTCCTGCAAGGGTCTGTTCATTCCTGCCTTCTTCCATGTGTGGCTTTCAGTCCTCCTTTCTTCTTGTATTTAAAACCAGTTTCCTGGCTATGATGATGAGAGGCATTGTAAATGGGAGCAGACGGAGACCCCCAGAGCAGCTCAGTTTGACAGGAATTCCTCAGCAAATTCTGGGGGACATGGTCTGTCTTGGGTATGGTAGGATATAGATGGAAAGTTCCTGCCTTGAAGGGCTCACAAGACGTTCATATATCTTAAATATTATCAAATGTTGTTCACTTGAGAAAACTGTAACACCAGGAGGCAGACAAGTCAGTCAACTTTGTGACTAATTCCCAGGGGAAAACTCTTATCTGCTGGGACACATGAATCACCCCAAGCTACCTTTTTCGGACCCTTTCTTCTTAGAGAGAAGCCTGCTACTTGCAAGTCAGATGAGTCCAATGACTAGTTAACTGTGGTGTACCACTGCATGCCATGAAGGGTTGAGAGTGCCCATGGCAGCATACAGGTGACCCAAGTTCCCTCTGAATCCCTGCTCTCCCTCCTGATATGTCTGATGTGGGTTCTAGAGTCTTGTACTAGGACCGGCACAAAGAATTCAGAAACCATATACTTAGTAAAGCCTGGAGCCTGGGAGAACTGCCTCTAGGCACTTCTTAGTCCAAGCCTTCTGGTTTTAGGCTAGAGGATTTGACACTCATGAAAGTGACAGATTCTCTTAGATCACAGAGGCAGCTGGTGGCTGAACTGTGGTGAGAAGCCTGGGATACTGAGCCAGCTGGTGGCCCACCCCGACCCTTGCAGTATGTTGTCCCTAAGCCAAAGATTCAAAAGCTATAGTAGCCAAGCATGTTTATCTCTGTACAAAGAGGTTGAAATGCATTCTCTCCCCACATAGCCATCCCCCTAGAGTCCTGTAAACAAATGCTTTTGAGTTGCTACTTTCTAAAGCCTGTTAAACTTGAGCACTAAGAATCATAGTTGTCCAGAACGTTGAATAGTGGTTTCCTTTGGAAGAAAGGTAACTACTTTAAATCTGGATAATTTTTTTTTCTTTCCTTCCTCCAAGAGCGAAGTACTCAGAAGGCCCCAGCAGTATGTCTCAGGGGACAGCCAGGGTGTTGATGGCAGGCTGGCCTTTCAGTGCTGTCTGGGAACCAAAGCAGCTTCAGGGAAAAGAAGTCCTTTCTCATAGTACCCTCTGATGCCTTCACCTCAAACCTGTACCTCGTGGGATTATGGCTGAGGTTCTGGCCACAAGCTTGAAATAGGTGGTGGGGGCTCAGTCTCCAGCCTCAGGGATTCAAGATAAAAAGCAAAAGTGCATTATTTGATCTATAATAAATGAGGAAAAAATACTTTGATGGCAGTGGCAGCAGTGCTGTTAGGGCAAGCGACAAGAGATCTATCTGTTCAGGAAAGTGTAATGAATACATGAAGGTGAAAGCAGACATGGGCCCCGGGGATCAATCACCCAACTGCTTTGTTTTCTAGCTGGAGACCTGGGGAGGTCAGCCCACTTATGCCAGATAATACAGGGAGTTAGTAACAGGGGCCAGTGGTGCCCTCAGCAGGGGGCTTGTATACTGCTGCTGTGCCTGTGCCTGTGATCCCTGGGCACTGAGGTGGCCGCAGGTTCCTACAGAACTAGAAGGAATCTGTGCAAGTGGTCAGTGTATGAAGAGAAGCCGCCCCTACTAGGACTGCCTTACCTACTCTCTACCAACTTCCTATCTGAGCTGTCCCTGTGTAGGATACATACTGAGAACCTGCAATGACTTTGGAACTTCGGGAGGATGGCCGACCCCTGACTCCAGAATGGGAGCTACCAGTAGACTTACTGGATTTCCCAAGAGAGCTCATGATGTCTCTTCAAATGACCTTAATTACAGATCAGTGACTACATATCATCCTTTTCCAAGCCACAGTGAACATTTCTCAATGATCTGAGAAGTACAACTCAGACAAAAGCCATACTTGGTGTTTGCCTATAACTTTGGAAATGTTTCTTCTCCATTTTGCCACCTATTTTATTGGTTTCTTTTCCTTTTTACCAGGGATCAATGTCTCCCTCACAGTCAATTGGACTGAGTATGAGGGGGGCAGGAAGTATGTTCTAGAGTCAGGCTCGGGTTAGAATTGAGCTTCTGATAAATATAACATGGGGGTATATTTTGAAGAGTTACTTCAGTTATTGGGACCTGGGAACCCTCCTTTCTTAAATAGAAATGATGGTATTTCCTCTTGGGGTGGTTGAGGGGCAAATGAGATGGCATGTCCAGTTCTTTCTGACAGCACCTTTCAAGAAGCAGGCGTTCAGCCACAATACTTATTATCAACCCCAACACTGGCCCAGCAACCAGGCTGATCTAGACTATGCACACTTGAATGTTTTGTAGAAGAGAAGAGACATCCAGGAATCACTCTAGATGGCTTCCGCTGGTTTGCATTCAAGGAACTATACAAATCTCGGGGCAGGGGAATTCTAAGGTGCCTCTGTTGACTCTGAATCATGGTTGGAATACAAAATGTCCCCCATTGGCTAATGCGTTTGAGCACTTACTCTCCTGCTGGTAGCACTATTTTGTGAGGTGGTGGAATCTTAGGAACTATGGTCTATTTAGCAGAAACGGGATGCTGGGAGTAAGCATTGAAGGTGATATGGTTCTAGCCCAAACTGCTTCCTGATATGGTCATACATAACAAGTTTTTCCACAGACTGCTGACATCATGTCTTCCTTATCATGATGAACTAGTCACACCCCCTGAGCTGTGAGCCAAAATATAACCTTTCTTCCTTAAATTGTTTCTGTGAGGCTTTCTGTCACAGTGAATGCTCTGGTTAGCTTTAATTGCCATCTTGTCACAACCTATAATCACCTGGGAAGAAAATCTCAGTGAGGAATTTTCTAAGTCAGGGCGTTCAGTGGGAATGTGTGTGTGTGCCATTTTGATTGTTAAGTGATGTGGGAAGACCCAGCCTATTGTGGGTGGCACCATTTCCTAGGCTTCTGAATGGTATGAGAGGGAAAGCTAGCTGAGAGCAAACAAGTAAGCAAGGACACACAGGTTTATTCTCAATCTGCTATTGTCTGTGGATGTGAAGCTTTACATCCCACCTTGACTTCTGTATTGGCTGGTTTTGTGCATCAACTTGACACAAGCTGGGGTCATCACAGGAAGGAGCCTCAGCTGAGGACATGTGCCCTTGAGATACAGCTGTAAGGTATTTTCTCATTTAGTGATAAATGGGTGAGGGCCCAACCCATGGTGGGTGGTGCCATCCCGAGTTGGTGGTCCTGGCTTCTATAAGAAAGCAGGTTGTTCAAGCCATGGAGAGCAAGCCAGTAAACAGCACCCCTCTGTGGCCTCTGCATCAGCCACTGCCTCTGGGATCCTTCCCTGTTTGAGTTCCTGTCCTGACTTTGTTCAGTGATGGGCAGCAATGCTGAAATGTAAGCCAAATAGACCCTTTCCTCCCCACCTTGCTCTTTGGTCATGGTGCTTCATCGAAGCAATAGAAACCCTAACCAAGACAACTTCCCTGAAATAAAGAACTGAAACATGGAATTACAAGTCAAACAAACCTTCCCTCTTCCCTAGGTTGCTTTTTGTTAGGGTGTTTGTAGCAATAGAAATGCAACCAAGACAGTGACATAGATGTAAATAATGCATTCTGGTTCCTTCTGATAAAAGTATTTGGTTTGTGACTGGGCAGAGAAAAGTCACTTGAGGATCCCACAGCCCAGGCAAAGCGTCAACTGTTGAGCAAAGGAGATTTCCATCCAGTTTTTGGCTCAGCCACTGAACAGACGTGTGAGTTGATTAATAGCTGTTGACCTTTCCTCTGGAAAGACTTCAAGCAGCCACCCACTTTTCTGCAACCTGCACCTTATTTTCATTGCCCTGTGCATCCAACCACTCTGTGTATTTCTGAGGAATGGCTTCTATGAAAGGAAATGGGCCTCCTTTGGTACTCTTAGAGCCTTGCTTGGTTCTGTGAGGTAACAGAGAAAAAGCTTTCATTAATAATCCCCGCCTTCTGCCCAACAGATTGTGTTCTGTGCTATGCTGCCAAGACCCAGTGGGAAGGGACCATGGCCCTTATCTCAGAGCAGCAGGGAGCTACACCAGTAGACTGTCCCTTGTCACCAGCACATCCTTGTCATGGTGTTGGGCCTTGAGCACTGAAGTTGCTATCCTCTCATTGCTCTCCAAATGAGCCTTGGTTCTATGGGAGGGGCCGGTGACATGGTCATCATATGCCTTGACAGCAGCAGCATCTCAACCCCCTCATATCCCAAATCTCAAGCCACTGTATATTCCCTTTTGAGAGATGTTTGTACTAGCCATACTTTTGAGATCTTATTTCTACAGCAGTTCTAAAAAATGTACATTAAATCATATAGCTCAATCATTTGTTTTAGTTTTCTTTTACATTTATTAGTGTGTGTGCACATGTGAATATGTGCGTGTGTGTGCGTGCGTGCGTGTGTGTGTGTGTGTGTGTGTGTGTGTGTGTGTGTGTGTGTGTACTCAAAGTTGGGTCTTCCTTTCTACTATGTGGATTCTTGGGATAAAACTTAGGTTGTCAAGCCTAGTGACAAGCATCTTAACCCATGAGCCATCTGTTTGGCTATAAAACATGTGTCTAGGCTCAGGGAGTATCCCTCTATGTGGAATGGGCTCCCAAAGTCCATTCCTATGCTTGGGACAAGTACTGATCTACTACAAGAGGCCCCTTAAGATTTCTGAGGCCTCCTCACTGACACCCACATTCATGGGTCTGGATCAGTTCCATGCTGGTTTCCCAGGATCAGTCTTGTGGCCAAGAGTTCCCCGTTGTTCCGGTCATCTGTTTCTGTGGGTTTCACCAGCCTGGTCTTGACCCCTTAAAGAAGGCCTTTTTTATAAATAAAATGTTCCAGTGGGAAGAAATGGGATGCTGAAATCAATCTATCTTTCTTCCTCTCTTTCTTTTTCTTTCCTTAATTTGTTTTCGAGACAGGGTGTTAGGTAGCCCAACCCAGCTTTGAACTTGCTATGTAACTGAGGATAACCCTGAACTACTTGAATCCTCCTGCATTAGTCTCCTAAGTGCTAGGATGTCAAGCATGTACCACTATGTGTTGTTTATGCAGAGCTGAGGACAGAACCCAGGCCAACAAGAATGTGTCATGACTTATACGATCATGTTTTACATAAGTGCATGTCTGATGTCCCAAAAAGAAAGACCAAAGGAGAGACGACATCACAACAACCCAGCGAGCTGAGAAAGCAGGTCACAGAGCAGCATGCATAGTATCACCTTGCTTTACTTTATAACCCACACTCGAATAGCTTGTATGCACAGAAAGTTTAATTTACATTAACATCTAAACAGTGGTTGTGACTGTTGGCCATATAATGCTGGTGTTTTACTCTCTCTTGCATCTCTCTGGGTGCATATAACATTATTAATCTGAAAAGAAAATTATACAATTTCTATTTCACCAAAGGACAGCAGTTTGGACAATCTTGAGGTGAGAGCCACTCTTGCTTTTCCTCAGTACTTGCCATTTTTAAACAATTCGCATCATTACTTGAGGTTTCACTGGCAGCCACAGACCTTCAGTTCTGACACCCTCAGTTAGTTGAGTAAAATGAATATGTACAGTGATACTTAGGAGAACCCAAGCATGCTTCCCAATAGCTAGATAGGCTGTAATACAGAGAAAGCATGTTGGAGTTAGGGTCTATCTGCCTAGATCAGGGACTGCCAGGTGAATCACCTCTCTGAAGCTTTGCTTTGTCATCTCTGTTGTAATTTTCTTAAAGTGGCATTCGAGAGAAAATGCCACGTGAACAGGGTTCAAGCAGAGGGTTTTTGTTTTGTTTTATTAGGGAAGGGGATCATAAAAGGGGGAAAGGGAACCAAGCCTCCAGTGACAGGAGCAGCAGAAGAGAGGAGAGAGAGGGAAAGAAAGAGAGGAATAGACAGAGAGAGGGAGAGAAAGAGAGAGGAAGGATTGGAGATGGGCAGGGCCCTTTTAAAAGGGAACATAGTGAATATGCACAGGTGGTGCTCTTAGTGGCTGTAGCTGAGGGTGTATCCTGTCAGAATCCCAAGGACAGGCCAGCACAGATGCCTAAATACTAACAATCTCTGACAGACAAAGCTATTAGGCTGGTATATTAGCCCTAGTTTTAAAGTTTTACATATGTGCAAGAAATAAACAAGGAAAGAAAGAGATGGTAAATGCCACAGTAAAGGCTGAAGTACCATTGGATGCTGCTCACAGCAACTGGAATTCTAAAACAGAAAATTCAAAGGCAGGGACAGGCTACATCTGGGTGCCTAATGCTAGATTTCAGGTTGCCTATTAAAGTACTGAAAAGCAACTATTTGCAGGACAAATGGAAGAACCAAGAAGGCCCTGGAAACTGTAACTTCTCAGGGGCAACATTATCTGCTCTTGTCCTAGGAACCAAGGAATGATCATTCACCTGAAAGTAAAGCCCAGCATTTGGGGAACTTGGCTTGCAACTGCTGGCTATCAAACCTGCAAATAAAATAAGGCAATGGTTCTCAATCTGTGGGTCACAACCCCTTTGGGGATCTTAAATCAGATATCCTGCATATCAGATATTTACATTACAATTTGCAACAGTAGCAAAACTATAGTTATGCAGTAGCAACAAAAATAATCTTATAGTTCTAGGGTCACGACAACACGAGGAACTGTATTACAGGGTCGCAGCATTAGGAAGGTTGAGAACCACTACTCTAAGGATGTGTTTTTCTAGAGCCCTACTGAACTGTGTGGGTGGATCTTCTGTGATTTGATAGCTTTGTGGGGCTCATCCTCCTCTGAAGCATCAGGACCAAGTTTTTTTTTTTTCTTTTCTTTTTTTAATTTAAATTAGAAACAAGCTTGGTTTACATGTCAATTCCAGTTCCCTCTCCCTCCCCCTCCTCCCCTGGCTCCCACTGACCCTCTATCCCATCCCCTTTCTGCTCCCCAGGGAAGGTGAAGCCTTCCATGGGGGAATCTTCAAAGTCTGTCATATCATTTGGAGCAGGCGTAGCACCCCCCCCCCCCTCAGCCCATGTGTCTAGGTTGAGAGAGTATCCGTCTGTGTGGAATGGGCTCCCAAAGTCCATTCATATGCTAGAGATAAATACTGTTTCACTACCAGAGGCCCCATAGATTGCTGAGGCCTCCAAACTGACATCCTTGTTCAAGGGGGTCTGGATCAGTCCTATGCTGGGGTCCATGAGCTTCCCCTTGTTCAGGTCTGTGGGGTCTCTCCAGCCTGGTCTTGACCCCTTTGCTTATCACTCCTCCCTCTCTGCAACTGGATTCCAGGAGTTTAGCTCAGTGTTTAGCTGTGGGTGTCTGCTTCCATCAACCACTGGATGAAGGCTCTAGGATGCCATATAAGGTAGTCATCAATCTCATTATCAGAGAAGGGCATTTAAGGCAGCCTCTCCACTATTGCTTAGATTGTTAGTTGCTGTCGTCCTTGTAGATCTCTGGACATTTCCCTAGTGCCAGATTTCTCTTTAAATCTATAATGGCTCCCTCCATTATGGTATCTCTTTTCTTGCTCTCCTCTATTCTTTCCAATTCAATCTTCCCACTCCTCCATATCCTCCTCTTCCCTCCTCTTCTCCCCTTCTCTCAGGGCCAATTTTTATTAGTTTCTTAGTTTTCGTCTCTGTTATTTCAATACAACAATGACTGAAACCAACCATGGCAAGAAAGAGCTGGCAATTTATCTGGCTGACAATTCCATGCTACAGTCTATCATGAAGGGAAGTCAGGGCAGGAACTTAAGGAAGAACCTGTATGCAGGAGCTGATGGAGAGGCCGTGGAGGGGTGCTGCTTACTGGCTTGCTTGGCTTGCTTTCTTATAGTGTCCAGCTCACGATGGGCTGGGTCCTCCCACATCTAACATTAATGGAGGATATACTCCAACAGACTTTCCCACAGGCCAATCTGGTAGAGGCATTTCCTCAGTTGAGGTTTCTTCTACCCAGATCATCCTAGCTTATGTCAAATTGACAAAACTCTAACCAGCGCATAGTCCTAACCTTGCCAGTTTTGTGTTTGGTTGAACAACTTGTAAAAAAAAGTCAGAGTCCTCACTGAACTCCAGGTTCCTTATGTACACAGTTCTATTAAAAAAAAAACAAAAAAACTGCTCCCTTCCCTAATGAGCCAAGTCATTGTAAGAAACCATCTGTGGATGCTGTTTATAAATGGGACAACTGTTTCTAGCTCTTAACTGGGTATATCTTCCATGATATGTGAGATGTATAGAAAGATGCAGGCATTGTTAGGCAGGAACAAAGGAAGAGAGTGAATTTCACATCCCTAGCATGATGGAGTATAATACTTGTTGCTAAGCAGCCAATAGAGGCTTTAGTAAAGGAGACCCAAAGAAGGGATGACATGGTAGGAGTGACATACCCAAATGCCCCTCCCCCTTAGAGCTTCAGGAGATGGATACACAGGTGTATTTCCCAAAGGTTGTCAGAGGGGTGCTGGTCCTCTTTGATGTGTGGCCAGTTCTGAATCAGGCTCACCTTGTCCTTGATGGGTCTTTGTGAAGTATCCAGCAAGGCTGGAACAAAGTACTATATTATGGCACATCAAAAATATCTTGGCTGAATGGGACAATGCCAAGGCTAGGAGGGCTAAAATTAGATATTCCGGTTGTGTTTGACCTGGCAGTCCTAAGTGCAGGTTGCAAATATGGCACCCTCCCTCTCAGCCTTGGGCCTTCTGAGAGCACAGGTAACAGGTGTTGAAGGACATGAGGTGCTGTTTCCTTTGGTACCCTGTGGGGATGACAAATGCTTCTGGGCCCATGTCACTGTTAGTTGGAGCAGAATGTTGAGCAATAGTTAGTTTTATTTTACAAAGGTAATTTACAGATTAAGATAAAACTATGTTGTTTTGTCTCATTAAGCAAGGGGCCCTCAAGGCAACAAGAGTGTATTTGGACCTTGCAGGTGTTTATCTCATAGTGTGGAGTTTTGCCTGGGTAACCTCTGAAGAATCCAGGGACTTGGTTATCCCTGCCTTCCATCATTCTGTTTGTTTTTCATAGAGGAGCCAGGCCTCATGTCACACTGAGAGGGCACAGTTGTTAACTGGTGCTTCAGGGAAAGATATACCAAACCACTCTTGTTTTCATTCAGCATGAAGTTGTGCATATGAATAGCCACCTTGAACTACAGAACGAAACACTAAATCTGCATGCCTGATGTGTTAGCAGTAATGACAGCAGTTTACAGTGTCGAGTTCTTACAGTGTGCTCATGGATTGTTTGTCAATAACATTTGTATGTGGTATAAGTATATTTGCATGCTTGTGTGTGCATGTATTTGTGGTAGGTGTCCTGGCTAGTTTTATGTCAAGTTGAAACAAGCTAGAATCATTTGAGAGAAAGGAATCTCAATTGAGAAAAAGCCTCCATAACATCATGCTATAGGCAGGCCTGTAGAACATTTTCTTAATTAGTGATTGATGGGGGAGGGCCCAGCCCATGGTGGGTGGTGTCATCTCTGGGTTGGTGGCCCTGGGTTCTATAAGAAAGCAGACTGAAGAAGCCATGGGGAACAATTTGGTAAACAGCTTTCTTCCATGGCCTCTGCATCAGCTCCTGCCTCCAGGCTCCCGCCCTGTTTGAGTTCCTCTCCTGACTTCCTTTGATGATGAACAGACATATGGAAGTTTAAGCCAGATAAACCCTTTCTTCCAGCTTGGTTTGGTCATGGTGTTTTATCACAGCTATAGCAACTCTAACTAAGACAGTAGGTATATAGGTATGTGTGTGCATGCACATATAGTAGCCACAGGGTGAAGTTGGTTGTCTTCTCTAATCACCCCTGCCTTATTGTTGGAATAAGTCTCTCTTATTTAACCTGCTGCTGCTAGGCTGGCTGGCCTGTGGGCCCCAAGGATCCTTCTATTTCTGCTGCCTAACTCTGGGACTATAGGCAGATGAACCATGCTTGGCTTTTTATGCAGATGCTGGGGATGCTCATTTCTGTCTGCCAAGTGCTCAATTGAGCTGCCTTTTTGGTCCCTCTTCCAATAGTTTGATGATGTAGATACCACTGTGTCTTTCATTAAAAAAAAAAAGGCCTAGGAAGTTCACCTGTCAAAGGTCACATAGCAAGAAAACAGAAGGCCTGGAGTCTGACAGGTAACAGCAGACATTGTTAGATATGTGGCCTATTTAAAGGAGGCAAGAAGCAAGACAGTATATTCTAGAATAGAAGCTACAATTTCAGTGTAGTACCTCGTAGCTCTTTTCCCTTGGGTGCTATCCTCTCTATGCACCTGTTTCTCCCTGTGAAATGGCTTCAAAGGCACCCACAGACTCAGACCCTCATCTTTCCTTGCCTGATTCCAGTTTTTAATAGACAGGGAAGGGGTTTGGATGCTAAATAAAAAAAGCAGCAATTCAAAGGGCAAGAGTGTTCAGCTTACAGAAGTGAAGACTCTGCAAAGGGAATATGAGCTCCTCTCGAATAAATGCAGGACTTACTGGCACAAAAATAGCCATATAGATCAGCATAACAGGATGGAGAGTCTAGAAATAGATGCAGCAATGCATAATTACTTAATATAAGATCAAGGAAGCTTTTCAGAACAGAGCGGGAGGGGGGAAAGGAAACACTTTGTAAGTGACCTCGTCATCCTTTGAGAGCAAATTTGATGAAAAAAGTGAGTGAACCACACTATATGTTCTATATTTAAAAATCATTAACATTTGGCATAAAAAGCTTCATGTTATAGTATTAAATTTTAATAAGAAGGTAAGTCAAGAGAAACTATTAGGAACTGAAAAATATGAAGAATATACCCACAGCTTTATATTTACATACTTGTATATAAACCAGATATAAGCTATTAAGGAAATCACTAAGTCAGAGCAAACAAATGACTGAATGTGCATAGATTAAATCAGAAGTGTAAGCACAAATAGTAAACAAACCAAGAAGCATGTTTGACTTATTTCTTAAGGTTGGGATAGATTTTTCTCAATGTAAATGCAATGGTAGCATCTACCAAGGCTGACAACAATAGACACAAGCACATATGACTTCTAAGTTTCATGAACCTAAAGAAGGGGGGATGTAAATAACAGTGTAGAAAAAGAAATACATGCAATACAGATGTCTTGTAAGGACCAAAGAAGCTTAAAAAGACATGAAGAGTGGAAAATCTGGGGGAAGTACATGAGTAGAAAGTAAATAAAAGATATCAATGGCAATTTTTTTCCTACAGATAAAAGAAATGTGGCAAAATTGTATGTTGTTTCAGCCCACTGGAAAATGCAAGAAATCATAAACATCAAGTTCTTTTGACCCTGTGTGTGTGTGTGTGTGTGTGTGTGTGTGTGTGTGTATAGAATGTTGTATATGCATGTGTATGAATGCACATCTGTCTATGTTTCCCTTGTGCATGCATATGGAGATCAGAGGTTGACTTTGGGTATCTTCCTGTATCTTGCTCTTCCTTGTTTCTTGAGATGGGGGGGGGCCTTGATGCTTTGACTAGGCACCCACCTGTTTCTGCCCACCCGGACATCTGTGCACTGTATGTGATACTTTATAGGTATGTGATACTTTGGTGTGAGCGCTAGGGATCTGAACTCAGGTCCTTATCTTTACACAGTAAGCACTTTACCTATAGGACCATCTCTCCAGGCTCTAGAGATAGTTATCTTAAAGAAATAACAGGATGGGGGGAGTTATAGACAAGAACATATTTATTTCAACTTCATTTGATAATAGGAAGAATGCTAGAATTGTAACTTTTCCCCATCAGGGAAATGGGTGGTAAGTTATAGAATGTAATCTCAATGGAATTAAAATATGAATGCAATGTTTAAACACAGCAAATTGCTTATGATATGCTAAGTGGAAAAAGATAAACACAAGATTAAAGTGCTCTGTAATTACCACATTTACTAAAAAGCAAAGTCAATTGTTTTCCTCTTTTCCTTTTTCTTGGTGTAAAAACTGTGGAGAATGTGCAGAAACCATGCTATTTATGAGAAGACAGAATGAGAATAAAGTGTTTACTACCAGTGCAAGCCAATGGTTCAACAAGGGAGAGAGACATAATATACAAGGTAATTAATTACAAGTTCCAAGAGGGAGTGATGAACGCATTCTCATAACACAGAAGGCTCTGTACTAACAGAAGAATGTTACATAGTGTAAAGCCTCCTATCGGCTACCTTATTAACTTATATTTGAGCAAGAGAACCTAAAAGGCTCTCTGTGAAATCTAATGAATGTTCTCTGTTAGGAAATTGAGACGCTTGGGCTGTGGAAAGAATAAGCAAAATTTCAAATTAGAAACAGAACTGCACATGGAACTCAACCAGGTGTTTTCATTCCAAGTTTCAAGGTCTTTCCATGATTTTCTAATATTTATATAGTGATCGAACTTTCAGAGCACTCAGACATAGGGATTCCTATTTAGTTGTTGTTTGTTTCCTCATGGTTTCAGGACTCTGAGTTCATTTTCTCCCCGCTCAGCCTAGGAGAATCTTTTATTCCTTTATTCCTTTAGTTGACCGAATTGAGATGTTTTGCTTTTAGCCCTTTCTTTGTCAAAGTTTTTGGCATCATTGAGTGAAATAATAGTGTTAAGAATCTTCTTTCCCATATCTAGCACAAGGATTAAATGTTGCAACAGGAAAAATGAATGGATGCAAGGAAAGTAATCAAATGAGGGTACCTGGGTACTCTCCTGGGCCTGATAACTAATAAGAGATCCCATCAAGGGCATCTCCTTGTTCTGTTCAGTGAATACCTTTAGGAAAAGACAGCTGTGTATAATTATATATTGGACTGCAATGATGGTCCCATATGGTTATAATGGAGTTGAAATTTTCCAATGGTCTAGTGACATTACAACCATGTAACTTCATAACTACATAATGATGTAGTTCAAAACATCATGCACAAACCAGGAGTTATGGTGTATGCTTGCAGTCCTGGCAACTTTGGGAGCTAGGTGAAGGAGGATTAGGAGTACAAAGTCATCCTTTGCTACAAAGCAAGTCTGAGGCCAGCTTGACTGCATAAACTCCTGTCTCAACAAACCAAAAGAAATAAAACCACTTTCAGTAAATTGTTATGCTGTCAAATTGTCTTCTAAATAGGATGCTTATAGTCATAGACTTGTGTGCTCCTGGCTGTGGACAGAGAATTTTCTTTCTGCAGTGGGTAGCAGTCAATGGAGATGTGTGTGACTGGCCAAAACCTGAGAATAAGAAGAGACTGATGCTCAGCCCTAAAGGGGACATCTATATTAACCTGACCATCACTAAGGATCAGGGGACATCACAGTAGACAAAAGAATGTAAGAGCCGAGGGATGTGGAGGAGTGCTGTGGAATGCTGTCACCTGGATATGACATAGCTATCACATTCATAAACTCATGGCAGCTGTGGCTACATGTCAAGATCAAACTGGCCACAATTCTGTCATAGATGGGATAGCTGACCACCTGGTCCTACCCTTTATTGAGGGGCTTTTGGCAGTTGTTAGGGGCTGGGAGAGAGAATCATTTTTTGTCAAGGCTATGGCCAGTGATAGGTTTCTTGTGCTCCAGTGGATGCCCAGCCTCCCATCTTCCCTGTGAACATATGGGGAGTACTAGCTAGACTGAGTGTTAAAGAAAGGCATGAAGTTTGGAGGGAGTATATTGCAAAGAATAAAGAGATCAGTAGGATTGGCAGAGGGATGAGAGAGGGTAATGGTTTGAAAATGAGCCAAATACACCAAATTCATGTGTGAAATTGTGAAATAATAACAAAGACAATAATGAGTGTGTTATGTTAGGATGCTACAGCCTCATCTAGCTTAGTTACTGTGCTTCTTAATTGTACCAAGAGGTCAAGTTGAGTCATTGGCTTGTATCATGTCTGATTGTGTAACTGTACTCTAGGATCCTTGCCCAGTGATGAAACTGCCTAAGGATGCATTTCTCAGGTTGTCGATAAATGATGGGTGATTATTCTCATAAAATTTGATGGTCTATATTTGGTTGCTCTTTTGAAAGGACTAATATGAATGTGCCCAAAGAATTTTCAGCTAGGAAATTAGTTTAAATTTGAACAAGGGAAATGAAGACAAGAATAAAATGTGTGATTCAAGTGAGGAAGTGGAGTTTTAAGCATGAGGTGGCAGTCTCCTCTAAAGCCCTGGTTCAGGAAGCTGTGCTTCATGGAAGAACATGGCAGTTCAGAAGAGGTCTTCACATTTTTAGGAGGACAGGAAGTTCTGAGTTTTGCACAATGTTCTTAGGGGAAGAGGGAAATTTTATTAACTGAACTCCATAGACTTTCCCACAGAAATTTATTGAACAAGTATCTATCATATATATATATATATATATATATATATATATATATATATGTATATGTATATGTTGTCATTTGATTATCTATGTATCTATCCATTCATCCATCCATTCATCATCTGCTGTCCATCTGTCCATCCATCCATCCATCCACCTATCTACCTATCTATCATCTATCTATCCATCATCTATCCATTATCTGTTCAACAAGAAAAGGAGGGGTAGGTAGGGTTGACTAATACTCTCTGGGGATGGAATATGTGGCAGGACAAATTTCATAAGACTAAGTCAGGTACAACTATCAGATACATGAGGAATAGGAGGAGGAAAACAAATATAAGTCAAACCCAAGTGGGCTGCTTTGTTGGTGTTCATGCTAAGTGGCTTGTCAAGATGGCATGCTTGCCTTTTGAGAACTATGCTGGAACATCTAGCAGCCCAAAACAGAATCTTAGGATTCCTTAACTGAGAGGAAATCTAAAGATCCCACTGGAGGCCAGATCTTTCCTTTTCCAAGGAGAAAACAGGCTAGAGAGGAAGCCAGTCCTTTTTAAGCACCCAGAAAACATCTGTGGCAAGTCATGGTTCCCAATCCCAGATCTTGTCAGCCTGCCAACAAAACAGATAGGCACCAGAAGACATGAACTTACTTATCTTGCTGAGGCACATCAGGCAAGGAGAGTATAGTGGGCAGGGCACAGTACATCTTAAAAATGGGGGAGAGTCATGGGTTTGCAACTTTGGTTAGGAATTGAGGAGCCACTCATCCTTTGTGTGCTAATTAGTTAGAAATGAATTCATCAACCTGTGTCCTCTATCCCTTTGACTCTACCTCATTTCAGATATTATCTTTTGTGACCACTACCTAATTAGTTTTCTTTCCTCCTCAGATTTGGTCTTGACATTGCTACCATGGAGACCTGGCTAGAAAGAACATCCAGCCATTTCAGGCATTTGATGGCTCCTTTGTGACATCCACAGGAACTGCTGTGATGCCCATGTTTTCTCTTCCAGCCTCATCTCTTACTACCCCTAAGTCCTCATCCTAGACCCATGGTAACATTGTCTTGGCACTTGGAAAAGTATATTATTATTTGATCAGGCCTCTATTAGTATAATAGGCACTAGTTGAATAGACAAATAGTCAAAAATAAAGGTAAAGACATTTATTTTGTAATCTGCCACTAATTTTCTTTTTTCCTTTTATTGAATATATTTTTCTCATATCTTGATTATAGTTTCCTTTACTTTTACTCCTCCAGTCCTCCCCACCCTTCCTATCTAATATGCCCCTTCTGTCTCTCATTATAAAATAAACAGACTTCTAAGGGATAATACAATAAATAATATATAATATAATGTAATATGATAAAACAAAACCCAGTACTGAATAGAACAAAACAAACAGAAGGAAAGGAATCCAAGGAAAGGCACAAGAAACAGGTATAGATGCATAGACCTAATTGTTCACACACTCAGGAATCCCATTAAAAACACTGAACTGCAAGCTGTAATATATATGCAAAAGATCCACTGTGTAAAAATTGAGAGGGAAAAAAAGAAAGAAAATAAAAAATCCCTGACATGATGTTATGAGACAAGGAACTAAAGGTGCCGCTTCAGTCTTTTCCTGTTGTTATCCACTGCTGTGCTATACCCTTAAGCCTGGTTTGCTTCCCCAGTGAGACTCCCTTGGAGTAAACTAAATTTTCATTTACAAGTGCTTATAAATTGGATATTGCTTTTAGTTTATGGGTGGGATCATGTGTCTACTTCTCCTTTCAGCTCTAGGACCCCGTCTGGTACAGACCTGTGCAAGGTGGGGTGTGCTGCCTCAATCGCTGTGAGTTCATAAGTGCGTTGGTCCTGTTGTCTTTAGAAGACCTGTTTCTTTATTGCTCTCCATCCCTTCTGGCTCTTAGACTCTTTCTGCCTCCTCTTCCCTGAGCTCGGAGGGGAGGCATGGTGACATCTTTTTAGGGCTGAGTGTTCCAAGGTCTCTCTCTTTTTACATAATGCCTGGCTGTGATTCTCTCTGTATTTGTTCCCATCTGCTGCAGGAGGAAGCATCTCTGATGATGGCTGAACAAGGCACAGAACTGTTTCCCTGGTTGGAGTCAACATTTCTTGATTTCATAGATATTTCACTAGTTCATTTTTGCTACCTCTTCTAACCCCAAGGATGGGTATTATGTCTATCTTGTTCAGTATCTAACTTGTTCAGTATCTCAGTTGAATAGATACACAGATGGGTAAATGAATGAATAGACCATTGCAACAGAGATTTGTGTTTGCTACAGCCAGGCAGAGAAGTCAATCAACCAAATTTGTGGGGATTCACAAAGAAACATCTCTGTGATAGATGAACAGGGGCTGTTAGGCAGCGAGTACAGCTATAATGAGGTATATTGTGGCCTGTTGAGGCATGATCAGAGAGAAAGAAAATACAACTGGAAACCTTCAGGTGGGCAGGATAACCTAATTGAAAGGGTGACTCAGTTAGAATAGCATTAAGTGCCACTATTTGTGTGACATCAATTAAGCTATGGGATCTTTCTTTTTTTTATTCTCTTTTTCCCTTTTTTTATTTGAATTAGAAACAAGATTGTTTTACATGTCAATCCCAGTTCCCACTCCCTCCCCTCCTCCCCTACCACCCCCCTCAACTAACACCCTATCTGTCACATATCCTTTCTGCTCCCCAGGGAGGGTGAGGCCTTCCATAGGGGGTCATAAGAGTCTATTATCTACTTTGGGATAGGGCCTTGGCCCACCCGCTATGGGATCTTTCTTAACGTTCATTTCCTATTGCTAAAAGCAACTGTGAAGATGAAACATGCAGTAAGGTGGATGAACACCGAATAATGAATGGTATGGACCAAACAACCCCCCCCCCACACACACACACAACTAGAGTACCTGCTCTTTTCTTCTCCTTAGTGTACATTGTTTTATTCAGTGCAAGTATCCTGGGCTGTTCCAACAATTAGATAAATGCCCAAGCCCTTCCACTGAATGCTCTCTTCAGACTCTAAGCTTCTATCCACATATCTTGTCTATCTTGTAGAATGTGCCAGGCGCAAATTGGCTCCAGCTCAGACTAAAATGGGAATAGGCTATGGAGTGAGAGGAACCAACTTGTCTCTTACTCTCTGTCTTAGTTAGGGTTTCTATTGCTGTAATGAGTCACCATGACCAAACAGAAACTTGCAGAGGAAAGGGTTTATTTGGCTTACACTTCCATATTGCTGTTCCTCATCGAAGGAAGTTAGGACAGGAACTCAAACAGGGCAGGAACCTGGAGACAGGAGCTGATGCAGAGGCCATGGAAGGGTGCTTCTTACTGGCTCAATCCTCATGGCGTGTTAAGCCTGCTTTTGATAGAACCCAGGTCCACTATCCCAGGATGGCACCACTAACAGTGGGCTGGGCTCTCTACCATCAATCACTAATTAAGAAAATGCCATGCATGCTTGCCTACAACATGATCTTATGGAGCCATTTTCTTGATTGAAGTTCCCTCCTCTCAGATGACTCTCGTTTGTGTGTCAAGTTGACATAAGACTAGCCAGCACATCCTTTATGTTTTTTTTTTATCAATTTACTTGCCATCTAAAGTTTTTACTCATTTACCATCCATATCCAAGTAATTTAGCCAAGACATTTACATAGTGGCATCTTATATCTTACTACCCAAAATGCACATTTTGAGAGTGAAAGAATAAATACCACATACACCAGGATAACAGGATTTTCTCAGGACTATCCTAAGAAAGTCTGTGCATATTCACCCACTTGCTTTGCCTTATGCCCAAGGGATAGTCATACTTATCCCTTGATGACTATATTTTAGCCATGCTGACTTTGTGATAGTCTCTGGCGTAGAGAAATCATTCTCACATGGGGGTCTTTGCCTTTTTTGTCCCCATGTGTGGTTGGCTTCTCACCATCCAAGGCCATGCTTGAATGTCACTTCTCAGGTATCTCCGACCACATAAATTAGTCCTCTCGCAAGCATAGGTATCATTGAATTACATTTCCTTCTATTCTTTTTTAAATAGTTTTTCAAGACAGGTTTTCTCTGTGTAGCCCTGGCTGTCTTGGAACTCATTCTGTAGATCAGGGCAGCCTGCCTGCCTTTGCCTCCTGAATGCTGGGATTACAGGTATGCGCTACCACTGCCTAGCTTATATTATTTATAGTATACAAAACTATCTCATCTTACTTAATATTTTTATTAATTTATATGACTGTCCTCACTCTGATTTTTGCCAGAATGTAAATTCTGGGGGGTTGAGGCCCTGTCTTGTTTTGGTCACCTCTATTTATATCTAAATCAGTTCTTGCTACCAAACAGATGAAATGAATGACTTACTGATGGGGAATGTACTTCTGTGTATGTTCATCTTATTGATTGTTGAATAAAGTACTGTTTGGCCAATGAGACAGCAAGTTAGATGGGAGTCAAGGAGGATTCTGGAAAATGTAGTAAAGAAGTGATGATCCAGGCAGGAAATGACATAGCAGGAAGACTCATACATACACAAGGGAAGACAGAAGTGGGCCCTCTCTTTCTCCAGGGTTGCCATCTGATCCACTGGCAAGTGAGGATGCCAATGGAAGGCGTCCAATAAGATAAGTCTTATAAAATGTATAGATTTATGATAATTAAGAATGAACTAACAGATGAGAATCCTGGTCATTGGCCAAGCAGCATTTGTACCTAATATAAGTCTCTGTGCATTAATTGGGGCCCTACCTCAGCGGGCAGAACTCAGGCGGCTGGCGAAAATTGTCCATGTGGCAGTAGGGCTCGGGTGGCTTTTGACGGAAAGATTTATGGTAACAACTTACCTTTCAATAATTTAAAAATACAAGCTTCCTGCCTTGATAGCAACATTTGATATTTGCTATGGAATGTGCTCATTTCATATATCAAAGCAAAGCGTTTGTCTCAAACTGCTTGACAGAAAGATCAACTTCAAGTTCTCATATATACTTTGCTTGCTCATGACTCAAAAGGGGTATGCATTTGGGGTCCTAATTCATATCAAATTCAAGGAGAACTGAAACAATCTTAAACAAGATTAGAGGCTAAGATGATGTTTAGATAATTATCTATTGTCTTAAGGCTGGAGGAAATACTGGCTCAGATAATAAAACGGAGTGATTATTTTGACCCAATCCATTGCTAAGAAAAAGGTTCTTGGTGGTCTGGGTATTTTTAGATTATGAATCAATTCCTTCTCAATTACATCAGACTGGTTTGGGATAGAATTTTTAATCATCCAATTTTGAATAATGGAAAAATCATTGGCTCATTTTGAGTAAATTAGTTTTACCATTTTGGACAATTAATTAGTCTTTCTAAGACTTAGTTTTTTTTTCATCCATGAAGTTGTGATAATACTGCCTCAGAGGAATTTTGTAAAATTAGAGGTAACATAAGCAATAAGCCAAGCAGAGTGGGGTTGAAATAGGAGATGCTCATGGCCCTTTACATCCCATCTCACTGGACTGTGTTTCTGTTTGTTCCATTTGCATCTGTAAGACAGCTCTAAGATTCTGTAAAGTGGCAGGTACTCATTCTATAAAAATTCTGATGCCAGCCACAGTCAATCCTTGGTATCAATGGTTTTCCCATTGAAAATTTTAACTAGTCTAATAAGTTTCTGCCTTTAAAAAGTAGAAGAATGAAACAATGGAAAAAGAACAGATGGTTTCAAGTGTATGTGGGATAGTGGTTACCTATAAGGAAAATGTATTCAATAAAATTGTGTTTGATATCTGACTGTCCAGAGAAATAAAACTAGGTTTTACCTCACAACAATCACAAAACATGAATGAAAACTCAAATAAATAATATGTACAGATTATAATAAGAGACTGATAAAAATGAAAAACTTTGTTCCTAAGACAAAAGCAAGCATGAGTGAGCATAAGCAGATGCAAAGGTGAAGAAAATGTTTCTATAATGAGTTCAGCACAAGGGTTGTTTTCAGAACATGTTATGTATTCCAACCAGTGGATGAGAAAATACAGAGTCCTAATGCAAAATAGGTAAATGCTATGACTAGATCATTTTCACATGATTTTAAATGTCCAATAAAAGTAAAATAATGGCAAACCACAAAAGAGTGTGTGTGTATATATATATATATATATATATATATATATATATATAGTTTATATGTAGAGACTATATACATATCAATTTGACAAACCTATTTTAGCACATGGACACCAGGTGTTTGTAAAGATGCAGAACAATGTTTTATTTATCTAATGTGGTACTAGAGGGAACAACAACTGCTATATCCTTTTATTTTTGATAAAACAGTTTGGCAGTAGGACTGTCCCCAGCTCTCAGTGGCATGGTTTGCCAAGTTCCACCTCTATAATGTCGAGAAACTGAAACACAAGCCATACAAATGAAATTTGAATTCTCAGCTTTTTCTGGGATAGCAAAATACCACAGATATTGTCTGGTGACCCTAGCCAGAGCAGGAGGGCCATAGCTCCTAGTAAGACCTGTGATGACAGGGATAAAGACCTGCATTGCAGTCGATTGTGCTACTACAGGCTTTGGATAGAAATGATATTCATACTTATAAAGTAGGCTTTATTTAAGTTGACTTTGTCCTACTATATAGGCTACTATAAGGATTCTGAGTATTGATGGTAGGTGAGACAAAGCTAGGCTAGGTGTATGAAATTCTGTTTTGACTTATGATATTTTCATCTTAAGATAGGTTTATTGGGATTTAACCCCATCATAAATTGAGGAGCTCCTGAATTTAACTCAGGAGGAGATAGATACCCACTCTCCATGATATTCTCCAGTAATGCCAATTCATCGTAAATACCTCACATATGGGATTATGTGAGCAAGATGTACACTGATTCTGAAGTGGACCAAAACAATAGAACATTTAGGAGTTAACATGAATGACTAATGTTATATAAATAAAAAGATAGATCTAAAATTATTTTGAGAGAAGCAAGTTGGAGAATGATGCGTCTGTAATGATCTAATCATGTTAGCAGACAAATAAAAGGCTAGAGAAATAGGTTAGTGATTAAGCACTTGTTGCTCTTGCAGAGAGCCCGTGTTCAATTTCCAACACCCACAGGGTGGATCACAGCCATCCTTAACTCCAGTTCCAGGGATCTAACACCTTTTCTGCTATTCTTAGGGTACAGGGCACACACATTCTACACTTACATATATGTAGGCAAAACACTCATACACACAAAATAAAATAAATAAATACAAAACAAAAAAATCAAATGATACTATACAGACATACTCATTTAGTAAAAAGCAGAGTTGTCATGAAACGCAAATTAAAAAGTTCGAAGAAATGATTGCTTTTTCATGAGGGCTAATGGGTTGGTGTAGAGAGGGAAAATGAAAACAACCCAAAAATATGAGAAGGCACTAAAACCTTTAATTTCTGTGAATAATTAAATGGATATTTGTTAATTGTTTCATAATTGAAGTATAAGTATTTTGTCACATTTTGTAATGTGTATTTCTCTAAAATTCAAACTCACTTTTCTGATTGCTTTACAATGTTGAAAATTCATTAATCAAATGGACATCTTTGATTTTGGATAATCATATTTCCTCTGGCTCTTGTCATAGAGAGCAATTATTCATTTTAAAGTAGCAGATTACTAAAGAATTACCATGACCTAGGCCTGAGGATTTTACTAACTTAAAGTATGCTATTTTTAAATTTAGAAGATGTCTCCCCCTCATACTGTATGAGGAATTCTCAGGTGATTTCATACATTTTATTTTGTTATTTTGTGTGTATTGTATGTAAATGTACATGTTAATATGTGTGTATGTATGCACATCAGTGCATGTGCTTTTAGAGGCCAAAGGTCAATATTGAGTGAGTTCCTCAGTTGTGCTCTGCTTTATTCTTTTGAGACAAGATTTCTCAAGAGACCTGGAGCTCACTGACTGGCTAGACTGACTGGCCTAGAATCCTCTTCTATCTTCTTTTCTTCTATCTTCTATCTTCATTTCTCCTACACTGGAATTACAGCAATAGGGTTGCAAATTTGGGTGCTGGGCATCTGAACTCAGGTCCTAACACTTGTGCCATTTGACTAATCAATCTCTATACTGCTTTATGTAATTTTGAATTAATTTTTAAATTAGCATACAAAGAAATAGATTTCACTGTTGCATTTTATAAACACATTTCATTACTTTGTTTTTATTCACCAACCCCTCTTACTGTCCATCCCTATGACCTCTCTACCACTCTTGCAGGTCCCTTCTTCCTCATTTCATTCTTCTGATATTTAAATCTGGTATAGCACATTAATATGGAAATTCAAATTAATTTTTATATTGTTATATATGCTTCCTTGGTATCACAATTGCATCTACAGTTAGTATTATCAAGCTTGTCTTTGTGCATTGCAATAAATGCTTGCTTGTCTGACTTCAATAGACTATTGGAACACTTCATGATGGGGACTCTTGTCCTCATTGGTATTTATTACACTATGTGGACATCCTGCAAGTGCTTATTATTATTTTTTTAATGACCTAAGAAAATAACCAAATCAAACTTAAAACATGAGGGTGTTTTGAAGGTCTGAGATAGAAGTAATAGTTTGGGAATTAATAATTCCTTCAGCCTCCTGTTTTTTTGTCTTTGACCTGAACACATAAAATGAACATGGGATCATCTGTAGTTGCTGTTCTTACAAAATCCTGACCATAAGTGATGGAATGATTTCTTTGAGGGCACTCTGAATAATCTCATAGGATGGTGTTCACAGTCTTTGGCCAGCTATCTAGTCACCATTTTATTTGTGTCTTGTAACTCTGAAAGTGCCTTTTAGATTGGAAAGACCAAGGGAAGACACACAAAGGAGGTTGCTGGGCCACACAAGAAAACTGGAATTTAGCGTTTAGGAAATTGGGCTACAGCAAAGCAGCAGAAAGCCTTGATTTCCTTTTGTTGTTGTTGTTATTGAAATTTTTTTCTGTTCTGTTTGTTTTGAGACAGTATCTCTAGTAGTTCAGGTTGTCCTTGAACTTGCTGTGTAGTTAAGGATGACTTTGAACCCTGGAGTTCCCTGCTTCCACCTCCCAAGTTCTGGATTACAGGCATTTGCCACTAGGAAATTAATTTTGTGTTTTAAAATTTTATTTTACATTACCTAATACATTTTGTAAACCTGAGATTGTTCCTGAATTAAGCAGGCATGGTAAATAAAAGGTAGATAAAAGTGACCCAGGAAAACACACTATATTGATTGATTGACTGACTGACTGAATGATTGATTGGTTTATCAGCAGTGCTGAGGATCAAAGCCAAGGTCTCATGCATGTTGCAAAGTCCCGTGCTAAGGAGTTGAACCTCTAGCACTTCCTATTTTGACAGGTTTGTTCTGTGTGGCTCAGGCTGACCTTTGACCTTGAATCATGACCCTCCTTTCTCAGCCTCTCAAGTGATGAGATGACAGGTGTGCAGCACCACGCCCAGCAAACAAATTTTTAACAAGGAATATCCATGTTATCTACAATACCACTATGGATTTTGTTTTTTGAGATAGTCTCACTCTGTATCTCAGGCTGGCCTTAACTTAGGGAGATCCTCCAGCTTCAGTCTCCTGAGGACTTGAATTACAGAAGTGAGTCACTATGCACAAGTCTATCACTGCTATACTAGTGAAAAATTAGATACATGGATTAGAGACCAGATAGAAAGTGGTCAAATAATTATAATAACCCTGAATGTTAGGATCATGATTTTGTTCTTTCCACTATAATGCTTTCCCCTTCCACATTCATTTTACTGTCAGATAATACATCTATAGTAAAAATGTTGCTTTTTAAGATTTGAAAACTCAGACTGCAAGCAGGCAGTTCTCAAATGTTCAGCAATTGCCGACTTCCTTCAGATTTTAAGAGCTGTGTTGGCTGACCTAGTCTCAAAGGTGACTGATTGATT
The DNA here is from genome assembly GCF_003668045.3 of Cricetulus griseus. Classification (NCBI taxonomy): domain Eukaryota; kingdom Metazoa; phylum Chordata; class Mammalia; order Rodentia; family Cricetidae; genus Cricetulus; species Cricetulus griseus. The sequence continues at coordinate 21,378,006 of NC_048600.1, forward strand.
GACCCATGGTCTCTACTCCCACCATGATGCATTCAGTGTTCAGTGCTGCTAGGCATAGCTTAATACTCAGCTTCAATGAACTTGAAAAACCGTTCAAGCTCTTCCTCAGCTACTGGATGATCAAGCATATTAGAGGATCCCCCAAAACATCACTGGCTTTTTCTGTTAGAATCTCCCAGCATCTCTCAACCTGTCAGACACAACCCCTTTGAGACTTGAGTGACCTCCCAGGGGTCATGTATCAGATATCCTGCATATCAGATATTTGCATTATGATTCACAACTGTAGCAAAATTACAGTTAGGAAGTAGCAATGAAAAAAAATTATGGTTAGGGTCACCATGGCATGAGAGACTGTATTAAAGGACTCCAGCATTAGGAAGGTTGAGAACTACTGCATTAGATGGAGATGGCAGTGACAATTTTCTGGGCTTTACTCTAAGTTCTACATCATGCAACACAAGGCTGTGATGCCTCAGCTATTCTTGGCTAGGAAGCAGTTAGTTCTCTTCCCCCTTCATCTCACCTTCCTGATTGTTCCTTACCCCAAGCATTGAACATATCAGCTATTAATATGTCCCATCTCTTCTTTCATGAAGGTGTCTCTATCAATATTTCATGTCCAGGGAAACCAGTGGTAAGTGGTTTTTACACCGAGATGTCCTTGAATTTGATCAAGGTTGGGTCCCTGTCCTGTATGGCCCATCACAGGTCAACTGATGAGACTGTGGAGCTTAGAGAATGGGAAGAACTCTCCAAAGAGAAATAAAAATAGATGGGCTCTTTGAAGAATTTGTAATGAATATCAGATGAAATGGAATCATTCATCAACAGTGGATGCAAGGCCTCAGTTGGTTAAATGATGGAGTAGCCTTCATGAAGCCCAATGTTCAGTCTTGCACAGCATGCAAATCACACATAGTGCATGCTTGTAATCTAGCTTGGGAGTATAAAGATAGAAGGATCAGAAGTTCAAGGTCATCCTCACCTACAAAAGGAGCTTGAGGAGAGTATGTCTTTAAAAAAAATAAGGGGATGCAGGGCACAGTTCTTTGGAGAAAAGTTGAAATGGAACACTTGAAGATCCTTCTTGGATCCCACAAGCAAAACATACCCAGAGTTCTATTTGTTTCCAGTGGCTCTGCTGGTCCTCTTTGTAGAGCAATGCCAAAAGGCAGATGAAACCACATTAATGCAATGCACTCACTTACTCTGTGCTATAGAATTTGGTTCTAAACTTAAGGATTAACCTAGATAGGAGAGGAAGAAAGGACACCTGCCTATATAAGCTTATTATCTGTCTAGAGAACATCACCAGGAAGCAAACACTCATGGCTTTGATTTCTAAAGAATGGTGTAGTCTTAACATTAACTCTATTCTTTTTAAAAGAATGTTTACAGTCATCTGAAAAATACAATTTGGTTTTGGGGTTGTTGAGGTGAAGTCTGGGGGTGGGGAAATCTGTTGAATTATTCCCAAGGATTTGTGAAGTTGTGAAACTATTAGACCTTGGAGAATAGAACAGTATAGAATATATGACATAGTTTTTCAAACACACATAAACACCACTGCCACTATTAAGTGTGTTTTTTTTCCTGAGACAAGGTCTCTCTGTGTAGTTCAGGTTAGCTTTGAATTAATATTATTTTCCTGCCTCAGCCTTCTGAATGCTGGAATTCCAGGCATGACCACCATGCATGGCTGAAACAGGAGTTAGTTTTGCAAGTCATTGGTTTTGTGTCTGCTGTTTGTCATGATGTATTCTTCCCATCACCCATCATCATTGAGAGTCTGAAAATGTTGACACCACAGAGAAGCCCAGGAAGTTTGACTAAAGCAGGGCAGACTGAGGACACTATCCATGGACTGCAGACTGGAGAAAAACCTCAGTAAGTTGGAAGTGAAGTTCAGCGGAATTGAGTAGGCTGGGACCCTGACTGCTGGGCGAGAACATTCCATGTGAGCCACACTATGTGTCCTGAAGAAAACCCTTTAGGACAGTGTAAAAGGACCGTCTTCTGGGTTGACTTCTGGGGTGGACTTTTACGACAAGGCCTCTATCTGAAGTCACACCACCATCGTGCCCATGAATATAACCTTCCTCTTTCTTTTTTTTTTCTCCCCACAAGTACTCCACTAACATCAACCTCCGAAACAGCTGAGACCTGCACAAGACCAAGCTTCTGCCACCTGCATCCAGGACAGCATCAATTAGCCTTTTCTAATATTATTGATCTTATAATTAAAGCCATTGTTACTACCGTCTCTAGAGCTAAGGCACCAGATGATACCTGTGTGCCAGTATTTATAGTAATAACACAAATACTGTCATAGATGGATCATTATTTGAATTTCACTGGTAAAATGAATCATACAAATCAGGATATTTTGCAACAAAGCTGGATTTTAACCTGAGCCTGATGACAGAGTTCACATGTCTTTCTGTGGTACCATGCTCATTGCATTGGATCAAGAAGCCATCAATAGTCTTAAATCATTATGTAGGGCTGGGTGCTGGTGTTGCACACCTTTAATCCCAGCAATCAGGAGGCAGAGGCAGGTGGATCTCTGTGAGTTCGAGGCCAGCCTGTTCTATAGTCAATTCCAGGATAGACACCAAAGGTTTACAGAGAAACCCTGTGTCAAAAAACAAAAACCAAATCAAAACAAATAAACAAAACCCAGAAAAACAAAAACCATTATGCAGGAGCACGTGGGTCTGAAGGATTTTTCCTACTGCTATTGTGCATGGCTTGCTTCCGCTCCCTTTTTGGATAATGCTATCCCTGCTCTCTTTGTCAGGTGTGAAGCTAATGTCTGGTCTTGATATCGCTAGAAATGGAAAATCATCCCATCTCTAATCCCTCTCTCTCTCTCTCTCTCTCTCTCTCTCTCTCTCTCTCTGTGTGTGTGTGTGTGTGTGTGTGTGTGTGTGTTTGTATTTGGGCGCTTAGTTATTTGCCCTTGCATTCTTTGCTCCTTCATCACTCTGTTTCTTACAGAAAATTATGAAGTACTTGGCCATATTTAACAATCCAGAGGGCCACACCAAATGAAAAAGAGGAGGAGCTTATTTGGAAGTGCATCCCTCACAAAGGTGATTTTGTGATTTTGTGATTTTGGAGATTTTCTTATATGGTAGCCATTCTGGAGGATCTCACATCAGAGGCTGAGGGTACCTTGGAGATGGACCAGCATCAAAGTCTCTGCAGTCCTCTGTCGCTGTGGCCTATTGGGTGAGGAATAAAGTGGGAGATGCTAAATCCTGCAAAGGAGACCCACAGTTCCCAGAGAGAAATGGGAGAATGAAGCAACAGTCCTCTTACTGAAGTCCTGAGACTGTAAACAAGCCTTAGACAATCCCAGGAGGGTAGATCTGGAAACCCAAATCTCAGTGGGTTTCCCAAGAATCTGGAATCTATTACTTCAGCTGCCCACAAATAGGTCTCCCTGCTGTATTTTCTTATAACATCACATATTTCCTTCCATGCCACTTAATCTATTTGTAATTGGATGCCTTTTTTGGTTACTTTATACCTCTTACTGCTTTCTATGAGGGGTAGTCTCATGCAGATGATGAATGTTCAATAGATGTTGAAAGAACTGAAGCAGAAAGCTAGCCCTTCTAAAAGCAACCGGAAGTGAGTTGAAAGAGAGCCGATCTGATTTGAGTTTAGAGATATCACTTGCAAGCTTCAGGACCTTAGGCAAATTGCTTGGTTTCTATATGAATTTCTTCACCTAGAGGAGGGACAAGACGTATTTAATGGGGTTGCTTTGCTGTGCAGCATGAGTGATGTAATCTATACTTTAATGCACTTGCTGGGGCTGCTGGCAAAAAGACAACACGTGCAAAGATTGTTTCCGGATTTGGAATGCTTCATGACACCATAGCTATCTTGTTCTCCTCCTTTGAGGCATTGGCTGTGGGTGTTTTGAAGACCTGGACACTTAGAGGCGAAAGTATTTGTGAGAAGCACAAAGACCTCAGATGACAAACACAGCAGGTACCTATTTCTTCTTCTGAGATATCTTCTGCAAGTGTCTGGAAATTCCCACCATCCTACTCCATCTTTTAGACAAGGATTTGAGACCATCTGGCATCCTATGATTCATTCAATGTGTATTTAATTTTTAATTCTTTGATTTTTTGAGACAGGGTTTCTCTGTGTAGCTTTGGCGGCTATCCTAGAACTTGCTCTGTAGATCAGGCTGGCCTAGAATCCACCGAGCTCTGCCTGCCTTTGCCTCCTAAGTGCTGGGATTAAAGGTGTGTACCACCACCACCCAGCTCAATGTGTATTTATTAAGCATCTATATCAGTTAGGCACTGACTAAGCCCTGAGTGAGAGTACCACTGAATTAGATAAGGGTTGAGTCTCGGAACTTTGTTCAAATATATCAGTCCTAGAAGGATCTAGGGGGCTTGCTTATTCACACATCACTGTGAACAATCATAATTATAGCTCTGTGGTAAGATTACCACATGAAGAACGTCACTTGATATTTACAGGTATGTTAAAGGATAGTCTTAATCATTCCTTATTTTACAGGAGAGGAAGTAGATGCTGAGGGATGATGACATTGGGGTTTTTCAACTTCGGTCTTTTTCATTCACAGTAAGAATTTGCTTTCTCCTGTGATGTCTGAAAGTCAGCTGCTTTTAATGGTCTAATTGATGTTTGAAGTGATAAACTGATGGTTTATAATTTGCTTTCTTTTGTTGTATTATACCTGTAAATGGTTGTTTATTATATAACTTGGTTTTATAATAACGGTTGCAAAATTAGTAGATCATAAAAGCTGGATTTTTTTTTTTACTGGCTCAGCCTCCCACCCTACATAACTGTGAATGGGGTATAAATGTATTAAACATATCTTTTTTAATTTAATACATTAAATGTATTAAAAATAATAATAAAATTCTAAAAATTAATAGAAATACTGCAAGCAGAAAGATGATATGAAACTACAATTGGAGGCAAGTTTTATGTTGACAAAAGCCTATAATCCCAACACTGGGGATATTGAGACAGAATTGTACAGTGGTGGCCAACTTAGGCAGTAGAATAGGATCCTGTGTCAAATAAATAAATAGATATATAAGTAAGTAAATAAAAATGAAATAACCAAAATATTAAAATGGAAACTAAGTCAGTGTCCAGGAGTTTTTCTTTAGGGTATTAAGCTGGTTGACCTGGAGCCACTTAAAAATCAAGATGCATTGTGCAATTGTTTGTTTACTTATTTATATACAGGGTCTTGCTATGTAACATTGGAACTCTCTGTGTAGCCCAGGCCAACCTAGAACTCATGGCAGTCCTACTGTTCTAGCCTATTCAGTTTTGGGATTACAGGCATGTGCTACTGGTTGATGTACGTTTTCAAATGGAAGGAAACTAGACAGGTATTCTGTTTGGTTCAAATAACACCACTTTAATGCTAATTTAATATCAGATCTACTTCATTTGGCTCCTTGAAAATAGACATCTATCACTTTATTTATTTATTTATTTATTTATTTATTTTTAAGAAAGGGTCTCATGTAGCCAAGGCTGGCCTTGAACTACTTATCTATCTGTCCCCATCTCCCAAGTTTATGGGCATGTGCCATCATGTTAGACCCACTGCTTTATCCTGAGTATATTTGTATGTCTGGGCTCAACTCAATTCCTGGCATACAGTAAAAGCACAAGACATTTTCTGTGTTAAGTGTGAAAAGTTCCCATCCAGGAAGAGCTGCTTGGAACTACCAAATCGGGACTGGGGCTGGCATGAGATGCAGTGAAATTTGTCACCCACTGAATCTGGCAAGATTTCCACTTAGGTTTTTTGTTTGTTTGTTTGTTTGTTCTTGGTTTGTTTGCAATAAAGCTTATTTCTAAAGAAACATGCCATATATTTATCTAAGTTAAAGTGTAAAAGGGAGGAATCTGTCTTAAATTATATGGGCATTCTCCCCTGAGGACTGTATAGATAACAGATCTCTGAGGGAGTCAAAGGTTGGGTCTACTCTGTAACTCAAAGGCTACCGGCGAAGCTCAACCCTCATCAGAGAACTTTCTTCTTTAGTAGATGGTAATTATCCCAGAGCCCCCAAACTGGACAAAGTATACTGAACAAGAAAGAGACCACCACAAATGAGATGTCTTTATCTCACCCTTCTCCTCAAGCCTCAGGGATCTATGTGGAAGACGGAGTGGGACGATTTAAAGAGTTAGAGGTATGACTTCAAGCAAAGAGGGTTTTCCAGACCCAACATGTCAGACAATATACAAACTCAGAGACTGTGGCAGCATGCATTAGACTTGCCGGTGCTTAAGTCAGACAAAATTTCAGCATGGAGGAAGGAAAAATGACACAAAGTCCCACTCCTAGCCAAGAAGCTACTTGAATGTGGTAGCTGCTAGGAGAGGAAAAATCCATTTTCTTCAAAGGAGTGACACTGTTATATCAACTATGCTCCAGTGCAGGCCCCAGGAGCAGTTGGCCAACACAGATTGGACTCCATGGTTGTTTTGTGCTGGTGTGTCTGTTGTTGTTTGTTTTTGTTCGCTGTGCTTTGTTTTTTTAAGAGAGGGGACACAAAGTTGGGTAGATAGGGAAGTGGGGAGGATTTAGGAGAAGTTGGGGGAGGGAAAGAATATAATGAACATGTATTGCATAAAATTCTCAAAGAATAAGTAAAAATGTTTTAAAAATTGCAAGTACTCAATACTAATTTTACTAAAAACAAGCAATGACATAATAACCATTATTCTAAGTATCAATGAAAGTTAAGCTTCTGAATATAATATAATGCTTATTATTCCTCTGTTAACATCAATCTTGTGAGATTTAAGGAATGTGAAGATTGGTGTTCAGAAGATGAAGTCATTTTGTACAAGGCCACAAACACCTGAAGTGATAGTCAACTTAAACTTGATTCTAACATTTACTTAAACTTTCTTCCCCAATGTACTGATATCTGATCACCAAAATTTCCTTACTCAGAACTTCTATTTTATGCCTTAAACTGAACCATCGAGGAATGAATGGCTTTGCCCAAATTTGTACAATAAAAGGCAACTTAATCATGAATCAGATTGACTCTTGTTTGAATGAGAGATACTCCCCTTAGGCTTAGGCATTTGAGCTCTTGGTCCCCAGTTGGTGGCATTGTTTGGAGAGGTTATGGGGAGGTGCAGCCTTGCTGGAGGAAGTCTATCACTGGGGGTGGGCTCTGAGAGTTTAAAGCCTTGTCCCACTTTCAGCTCACTCTCTGCTTTGTGCTTGTGCTTAAAGTTGTGAACCCTCAGCTTCCTGTTCCTGCTGCCACATTTCCTCCTTGCCATTCCGGACTCTATCTCTGTAACTGTAAAGCAAAATAAACTCCTTCTTCTTTAAGTTGCCTTTGGTCACAGTGTTTTATTACGACAACATGAAAGTAACTAATACAGCTCTGTTAGTTTATTTTTCATTTACCTCTCAGACATAATTGTCACCTCTGATGCCGATATATAAAGGCACATGCTAATTTTAAATATTTAATTGGTATGAAATTAAGCATATTTTACATATTGCCATCTTTCTGAATTTGAGATAATTTTAAAGTCACAGGCTTCCTCTTTGTGTGAGAAATGATGCCGAGCTTGAAACACATTGGTGGGGGAGACTGAAAGCTATTAGTCATTAGCCATGTTGGCACAACTGTGGTCCAGAAACAAGCTAGGAATGCTCTCCAAGGATCAGTAGCCAAAGCACTCCAAGAAGTTTCTTCAAGCTTCTTGGACTACTCTTACATTTTTTTCCTTTTCCTCTTCGGAAAGGAAATCAGAATTCAATGAAAACCATATACATGCCAGAGATTCATCTAAGTATATGGCAGTAGTCCTTACTATTAACTTCAGGGTGTAATTTTTGTATTCCAAAGTTTACAGAGCTTGTTTAGAGTGTCTGGGCCTTATAGACAGCCGAAACTCTCTCACCTACATTGTATTTCTCTGTTTTGGATAAAATTGGCTACCGATTGTTCACTACCTAGGACATGGAAACTTTATTTGGATTATGACTCAAATAAACAATGTGGGTACTTAGGAAATTTGTATTAGTCGCTTTTCTCATTTTTTTGTGTGTGTGATGAGATACATCAAAAAAACAATTTGATGAAGGTACAGGCAACATATCAAGGCAGGAAAGGCATGGCGGTAGAAATTTGAGGTGGTTGGCCTCACCATGTCACAGCTGGGAAATGGGGAGAGAAAAATGTCCATGTTCATCAAGATTTCTTGCTCCTATTCTCTTTGTGTTGAGTGTGGGGCTCTATTTCCTGGGATGCTGCAGTCTACATTCATGGTGGGTCTTCTTAGGTTAACTTGTCTGGAGGAACCTCATGGACATGCCTAGAGATGTACCTCCTAGATATTTCTAAACAGAGTCAACTTGACAATGAAGACACAACAGCACCAGATTCAAGCAGTAAATGGATATTTGAAGATAGTAGGTATTATTTTCTTGCTGTGTTGATAGTGCTGTTGATATGTTTTAAAGAGCCCATAAAGGTATACATTTAGATATTCATACATGAAATGATAGCATGCCTTAATGTATTGAAACTAATCCATGGGAGGGGCTGATTAGTACTAGAAATTAAACCAAGTGCCCTTGATAAAGGTGCTTAGAGCCAGTTGATAGGCACACGGAAACTGCTAATATTCTCTCTACTATGTATACTTTCCACATAATTAGAAAATGAATATCACTGTAATGTGATTGGTGGCTGACAGGGGAGCCTTGGGTTTGAATAAGACTTGCCACTGAGTAGCTCTGTGAACCCAGGCAACTTCTTTTTCCCCCTCTGAGACCCACTTTCTCAGTCATAGAACGACTTACCTGAAAGTGCTTACCTAATAGACCTGCAGTGTAGAATCAAGGACGCCATGTGCAGAAATACCCAGCATGGTTCCTTGCACATGCTAAGATTGTTACAGAACGCTGACTGTTATTATTACAAGGTACAGATGACTTCTATTTCTCTCCAAATATGGCTCAAGGAAAGCTTCCAACAGTCACATGGACCCAGGCGTGGCTCACAGCCAAGATGAATGACAGTAACCTCCTATGCACACTCTCTTCTACCAACACCTCCTTAGAAGAGAATCAATTTTCCCAGTTTCTCCTGTGTTCTGGGTGACATCAGTCAGGGTCTCTTTCCCCTAATGATTTCCCCGCCCAGTGCACATTACAGTCTTTCTAAGATCCACACATTGATTCTGGCTACATACTCTTGTTTTAAGAGTCATACCATTTTGTCTTATTCCTTAAAGCCAAATCAGCTTCACTGAACAGGTTTGCCTCATAGTTTTATTTTCTCATCATTATTTCAAACATAACCTATCCTGTCCCCCTTTCCTATCCTGGTGTAGTATCTTGGACTGGTCTATATTTAAAATAGTTTTATTACAATAATTTTGATATATGTGTTGGGGGTATAGCAGCAGTGGGGGTAGGTGGGGGGTGGGGCCTGGGCCTTGAATCCAGCTTGCCAGGCTAGGCATAGAATGCCTTTATCTACCAGCCATCACCTTGGCCCTTGATCTATGTATTTTGGTTACTTTTGGGTATCAGAAAAATGTTTTTTTTTTTTAAATAAAAAGCCTTAGCATCCTCTAAACATATATTTGTACTTTGTACCCAGTTTGGTTTCTTTATTTTTTTTTAAGCACAATTTTATTTGTTTTTGGTCTTCTGTGTCAGGGTCTCATTCTGTGGTCTCAGGTGGCCTAGAACTCACTATGTGGATGAGGCTGGCTTTCAACAGAGCCTTCCTGACTCTGACTTTCCAGGCATGTACCACCACATTCTGCCTCTCAGCCAATTTTGATGTAGCCATGAAGAAGAAACAGTAATGGGTCTTGCTTTCTTCTCTTCTCTGCTCTGGACAGTCAGTGAGGGAAGAGGATGACACAGGATGACACAGGTAAGATCTTGTGAGAGTTGTGTCACAGCATCCTGGACATCAGTATCTTGGGAGTTAGGTCCAGGCACTTTCTCACTGTTCTGAGATGTTTGGGAGACGACAAACATCCGAATGATGGGCAATACTCAACCAACTTATTAATTACTCCTATTCTACTGGTCTCTAGGGACATGTCACCCAAACAAGCCAGGTGATTGTCAGAGGTAGTTTTTTTTCCCCAGTATCCTCCAGTTTCACAGGAGATTAGCTGTGAACACAGTGATTATAATATGTTCCCAGGCCTGCCAAGAGTGCACAGAGATATTTTTGGTGAGGCAGCCTAGATTATAAGAAAGGGTCAGAATTTGATGATCAGTGTTGTAGGCAGCTCAGAAGCAGCCACTTCCACTGTCCTCATAGACTGGTCTGTATGAGGAATCTGAGAGCCAGACTAAGACAGATTCTCCGTGGGCCTGAGCATCTATAGGGCTTTTGTTTCTCCTACAAGCTGTGCTGTCCTCATGTGGTTTAGGTTTATACACTTATGCACAATTCAAGAGAAGAAAGACCATTTATGTTTATCAGCCTCTTACTCTGGTGGGTTGAAAATCCTACTTCCAAATGGTTCCTGTTAGAACCAGCCTTTGGATCTTTCTTCCCATAAAAGCCTCTCTGTAAGTAGAGACACACTCCTCTTACTCAGACACAAGTGTGAACTCAGGTTCTTTAACCATGTAGGAAATCTCATAGAGATGATGTAGACGCTTCTCAAACATTTGGTGAGTTAGTCTTTCCTCTTCAGATTATTATGTTCTTAATTTGTATCTTTTTAAAAATTGTATGAACATTTTGTTTTTGTGTATGTCTGTTTGCCATGTGTGTGTCTGGTCCCTGTGAAGGTCAGAAGAGGGCATCAGATTCTTGGAGCAGATTTCTTTCTTTCTTTTTTTTATCCCTCCCTCCCTCCCTCCCTCCCTCCCTCCCTCCCTCCTCCCTCCCTCCCTCCCTCCCCCCTCTCTCTCTCCCTCCCTCCCTCCCTTCTTCCCTCTCTTCTTTCTTTCTTTCTTTCTTTCTTTCTTTCTTTCTTTCTTTCTTTCTTTCTTTCTTTCTTTCTTTCTTTCTTTTCCTAGCCCTAGCTGTTCTAGAACTCCCTCTGTAGGCCTGGATGGTTTTGAACTCAGAGATCCACCTGCCTCTGCCTCTGCCTCTGCCTCTGAGCACTGGGACCAAAGGTGTGTGCTACCAGGCCTGTTCTCTAGATTGTTTTATTCAAAGGCATTTTTAAAAACCAGGAAGGCCTAATTGAAGCTATGTGCCATTTATCATTCTACCTATGGGCCTGGAGTTGGGGTGGGAAAGAACAGAAGGACAGATTTTATCAGATAGATTCTTCAAGTAAAATTTCCCCAAGATCAGCGACTTGATTCTTGATTTACCCTTTTAAAAAACTGAGGTTAAACTAAAATTCCAAAGCTAAGTAATAATAATACTCTCCTTCCCCTTACATATAGCATGCGGAGTGTGTTCACAAATGCTTCAATTTCCCCCAGCCCCTAATTAAACAGGCCAGGTCAAAGTTTCACTGGAGGATACTAAAACTCAGAGAAGTGAAGTTATTTCTCCAAGGCTGCACCCCATGATGCTGAGTATAGCTTTGACATCTGAAACACATATCTAATTAGTCCTATAATTAGTCCTGACCTCCATGCAATCCTCAGCCCATAGTTCACCTGGTCTCGTTAAAGCCGGTTCCCAGACTGAGTTCTTCAGAAACAAAACAAAATGCTAATAAGCACATTCTCACACAAGGTCCCTTTGCAAGAAGCCTTAGAAATATAGTTAACTCAAGCTTAAATAGACACACTAGACTTGACCACAGGACCAAATATACTTATTATTACTAAGAAAATTCTAACTGTGGGTGGAGATGAAATGCAGCAGATAAGTTCCTCTCCAGAAATGTTTCCACAGATGTCTTAGAGGAAAATTATCTGACTTTTGGAAAAGTATCTTAAAGTCTATCATGTCCTTACTACTAACTTCTCGTCACCCCTTCCAATTTTGCAAAACAGGGAACTCTTAGTAGACACCAACTTCCTGCTGTCTCCATGAACACTGATTTGTTATAAATCATTTGTTCTACAGTAAGTCTTTAAGATTTATTGATTTTTATCTTATGTGTGTAAAGTGTTGGCCTAGCATGTATGCATGTGTACCATGTTCATGCTTAGTGCCCATCGGGGTCAGAAGAGGGCATCAGATCCGTTGGAAATGGAGTTGCTGTGGACAGTTAGGAGCCACCATGTGAACTAAACAGGAGTCTTCTGCAAGGGCAGCAAGCTGTCTTAACAGCTGAGACATCCCCTACAGCCACTTCTCTAAAACATTTTGTTTAAAAATTTAGTAAACAATTTATTAAAGTGCATTGAAGAAACTTGAGAATGTATCATGTATGTATATATATGATGTATGTATGTATGTATGTATGTATGTATGTATGTATGTAAGCATGTATGTTTCTCCTTAGCCTCTGTTTGAGGATTGCCCTCTGCTCATGCTCTATTTACATTAGAACATACTTCTAAAACCCACAGCATCTGAAGGCTTTTGGAATCTGTGCTGATGTGCACACATTCTGCAATGCAGCATTTATGGCCTCCATTTCTGCCATTTTCTTGGCATTATTTGACAGATATTTCCTTGATGGACAAAGCATATGCAAGTGACAGTGACAGAGCTGGCACAAGAGGTTTAGCATGGTGCTTCCTGGAATGGGTTACAGGTGTGAGAGGTCCCTTGAAAGAAAATGTGAAGGAAAGAAAAGGAAAGGGTGAAAAGTTGACTAACTTTTGATTGCTGAACCCCGACACTGTGAAACACACCATCAAGTCACTGGAGGGGAAGAAGACTGGCTATCAGTTGAACATTAGCCACCTGATGCTTTGGATTCATTAGTAGGAAGTATATCTTAAGTCAACGATATAGACTTTTTTTTTTTTCTTCAAATAGATGCAGAAATACAGCTCTAAGCTAGGCCACTGATTTGGTCAGCACAGCCTTCCTAAGGTTCCATCCACAACACTACCTGGCATACATGAGTATTAACTATAATTCCACTACAAGCGTGGTGCACTGGGACAAACATACTTGGAAAAAATGCAGCAGAGCCCATCTATGCTGGAGTGGGAGAAGGCAGGCAGGAGGGAGAGGGATGCACACTAGAAAGGGAGGAGGTCTGAATGCAGAGGGCTTGTTTACTGGGCACCAGATGATTTCAGCTGCTATATGTAGATGCAGGATGGCCCTCAGCACTCCTATAAGGCAATATATTAAGGTGTCATTCTCTTTCTGCAACTAAGAAAATCAGCACAAAAGATTGAAACTAAAAATCCTTACTACATTCTGAGACTCACCTGGGACTCATCTTGTTATGTATGGAAGCCTCAAAATGTAGGACCAACATTTGTCAACTTCAAAGCAGGAAAAAGATGTTCTTCATGCCTGAAGACTAGACAGGTACTTAAATCCCCAATATATGGAGAAAAATTAGAAGATGGGGAAAACAGCTCTTAGAACTGTTAAAAACATTACGATCATGGTGTGTGTGTGTGTGTGTGTGTGTGTGTGTGTGTGTGTGTGTGTGTGTGTACATAGAAAAATGCAAACAAGTTTTTGACTTAATAAGAAAGAGCTATTGGAATTTTTTTAACTGTAAAAACCCTGGGAGAAAAGAATGAAAGAGTAGATTCTAACAGACTCCTCCCACAGACACAGGCTGAGAGATTAGTCATGGGGTGAGTTGGAGTAACTACTAGGAGGGTGTGTTTTGGAAGGTAGTGAGGGACAGCAACATCAAACAGTGACGTTTACCCCATTAACAAGGCAGGGCTCTTGAGCTGCTCTTACTAAATTCAGTGCTCCGCTGTAGGGTGGGAAGGGAGGACAAGGGCCATATTATTTACACATACCAAATAATAATCCATGGTGAGTTCCAAATGTGCTCAGTTAGGAAACAAACGTGACGCCACCTTTGCAGTTCGCAGTTACATGTAGATATTATATGGGGGAGTGCTGAGGAGACAACCTAGAGGGTGCGTCTAAAGAAGGGATGAGGAGTCTGAGATCTCCACACAGGCATTTATTCGTTTCTAAAATTCCCCTTCTATGCATCAAAACCACTTTTGCTTTTATTTATTTCTTTTAATGGCAGGATGTCCTGTCACCCAGGCTGGCCTTGAGTTGCTGAGCCTCTTGCCTCCACCTCCCACAGATTGGAGTTACAGGTGTATTTCATTATTTCTGGACCATGAAATAGGTGGTGTTCACCTCACTTGCTGACTTGTAATCAGTCCTCTCTATTAGGCATAATTTCTTGAGGGTTGTCACAATATCTTAACTAAATGAAGTTACAACTCAGTGACCAAAGTGGTATTGATTCCTAATGAAAAGGATGGTGGCAAGGATATCTATCATTTATTGCATATTTTCATTAATGAGCCTTTATTTTCCATACTAGCTCTTTTTTTTTTAATTCAAGAGGGCTGTGAATTACTACAGACGATGAGTGGGAGGGATGAACTAATTTATAGAAGGTATAGAACCAATAAAATACTGAGCTGCAGGATTTTATCTAATTGAACCTTGCTTGAAGATTTTCATTTCCCCCCAGTACTGAGGATTGAATCTGGGATCTTATGCTCTAACTGAACACCTTTTTATTTTTTTATTTTTGAGGCAAATTTTAGTAGGTTGCTTAGGCTGGCTGTGATTGCACTCTGTAGTCATATCAAGTGTGTGTGTGTGTGTGTGTGTGTGTGTGTGTGTGTGTGTGTGTGTGTGTATTTGAATGTTTTGATGTCTTGTGCAGATACATGTATCTTCATGTGCATCTCTGTGATCCTGTGTGTGTCTATTCATGTATTTGAGTGTGTTGATGTCAGTGTGCTGCATTTTTACATGTGTATCTCTGTGACCATATGTGTGACTCTGATTGTGTGTGTGTGTGTGTGTGTGTGTGTGTGTGTGTGTGTGTGTGTAATCCAGAGGTTGATGTTGGATTTCCTCTTGTTTTCTTTTTTCCAGTTCACTGAACTTAGAGGTCACCAGTGCAGCTGGATTGGCTAGCTAGCAAGTGCCAGGGATCCTCCTAGCATCGTATCCAGCTTTGTACATGGGTGCTGGGAAAAGAGTCACAGGCATTTTCCTGTACTAGCTCCATGCTTTGAACTTTCAGCCTTCCTTCCTTATTTCCTCAAGTTGTTGAGATTACACACCTGGGCCAGCATGCCCACCTGAATATCCTTGAATACATTTATTGTAATTTTCTTTAAGCCAAGTAAAATCTTCCCGATGAGTTTCCCCAACACTACCTACACTGACAGATGATGCTTTTCATCTAGCTTGGAGAAATGAATACTTTTATGATCATTTAAAGGAAAACTAACAGTTTTCTATCTGCAAATTAAATTGATTTCACATTTTAACTCTCCATAAAACTTCCTACATGAGCAAGAAAACATAACACCAAACACTTTATGTAACAATTATAAGAACATTTGAAATCTTGGAATAAACATTATTAAGAGTTTTTCATAAACTCAAGAAAACTAAGCAAAGAATCCCAGGCAACAGGAGCTCCTAGTGGAGAGTCGGATGGGAACACCACCAGCTGATACTTGGAAATAAATTATTACATGAATAACCATTTCAACAATATCAATACTGCTTGATGAGTCTCTAGTGGGATATTCGACTTATAATTTAATACTGGCTCTCAAGAAATCAAAAACAAACATGTGAATGAAACAAATTAATACAACCTATGCAAAATAGAAAACACCAGAGAATGCTATAGCTCAGAACCCACTGTTTAAGAAACCATCAACTTCAATAACCATTCTAAAACACAAAACAATAGAACATTAGGGTCTTATTATTTACCTTGATGAAAAGTTTACCTATGAAATACATTGAACATGTTTACAATTTGCAAAAAATAAATCCATTTATACACAGCTTTTTAAGTTTTGGGTCTTCCAGGGCCTTAAGAGATATTAAGTAAACACAAAGATAGGAAAGAAAAATATACTTATAGCTTCTGTTTTTAGAAAGTTACTTCTATGCGCAAAATGGAGAAAAATGAGATTCTATCTCCGAATCTATAATAATTGGTAATACATTCAACTGATCTATTAGCACTGTATTTTATGAGCAATATTTTAAAATGAAACACTTTAAATTAAGAGACCCAATTTCTTAAAAAAAAAAAAAGACCAGCTATTATTGTATTATCTATCTTGAGAGATCGAGAGCCACTTGGTGGATGAGAACACTCCAGGTCTTAATTGTAATTTGAACAAAAGGGTATAAAATGTTCACCCAGACATTATCCAACAAGTCATTGGGAATAATGGACAGGATTATATTTTCTTATCAAAAATAAACAATTGGTGGTTACATATCAGGTCATTGATGTCAGATCAGCATTGCAGTAAGGCAAAGGAGACATCCAGAAAAAGACACTTACCTGGCTTGGCTCTTCTGCTCTAAGGTAGCTAATGAGCGTAAAGCATCTGTGTGATGTAGTCACAGGCCCCTTATTATCAAAGCATCAAATCTCCTGGATGACTCTTCAGTAATTTGCTGTTCCATTTTTGTCTCATTCATTAAGTCGTTCCCAATGCATCCCCAAGATCCTTCACCTAGTAAAATTCTCAATGGTTCAGACCAGGAGCAGCTCAAACTATTTTAATTCACTTAGGAAAGCCACCATTAGAAGCAAACCATAAATGGGAAATGCAACATTATGGCCCTGCAACGTTATGGCCCTTTCACATTGGGAACACATTAACACAATTCCATAGCTCCAAAGACCACAATCTAAATGAACATAAGGCATAACTATCATAGTCTACATTTATATTTCTTTTTTTGATTTTTATATAGACAATAGAACTTATCTTTCTGCTTATTGATAAACAAACAGTTTTATTTTATCTCACTGTATTTTCTTTTATTATTATCCCTTAGAAACCCATTTGTTTTTTAATGAGAGACAGAAAGGGGATGGATCCAGATGGGAAGAGATGGGGAGAGGAATTAGGAGGGGTAGAGGAAGGGAAACTGTGATTAGGTTATTACTGTGTGAGAAAAAAACCCTCCATTTTCAATAAAAGGAAATAAAATGAAATAAAAGACTGGAATAAAAGTGACATCCTTGTCTTTTACATTGTGAGCTTAGCCTTTAATGGCTGAGCAATTTCTCTATTTCATCATTCTACTTTTAAAATAACTGATGTAATGCTTTTATATATTTACTAAAAGTAAATTGAAAATATACTTTAGTATATAGCATCTAATTTTAGTAAAAAGGTATTAAATTTTGTGAGTGTGTGTATGTGTGTGTGTGATGTTTGTGCATGCTTGTATGTGTGCACATGAGGGTGCATGTGTGTGTGTGTATTTCAGGGGTTGACTTTGAATGTCTTTCTCTATTGCTCTGCATCTTGCTTTTTGAGACAAGATCTTTCACTGATCCCAAAGTTGACCGACTCAGCTTGCTGGCCAGTCAGCTCAGGAGATCCACCTGTTTCTGCCCTCATCAGTGATTGGGTTTCAGATGCACCACTGATCCTGGCTTTTATGTGGGTGCCAGGGATCCAGCTTAGTCTGATGCTTCTGCAGCTGGTATCTACCAACTGCATCATCGCCTCAGTTCCCCAAAAGATACTTAAAACAAAGTTAATTGTGCATATGGTCATCACAGAAATGTTTTACTTGCTATAGTTGAATGTTACATGAAAATATTTAACAGACAAATATTAGAGTTTCTGCTGGAGAATATATGTAGATACTGTGGAAATACTAAAGACCTCATTAAGACGTGTGATTTTGAGAAGGGGAGAAAAGGAGGGGTAAGGAGGACATGAGGGAGCAGAAAGGTTGAGTCAGGGGAAGAATAGAAGAAAACAAGAAAGGAGATAATATAATAGAGGGAGACATTTTAGGTTTACAGAGAAATCAGGCACTAGGGAAAGGTATGGAGATCTACACAGATGATACCAACTAACAATTTAAGCAACAGAGGAGAGACTACCTTAAATGCTCTCTGATAATGAGATTGATGACTGTCTTATATGCCATCCTATAGCCTTCATCCAGCAGCTGGTGGAAGTAGAAGCAGACACCCACAACTAATCACTGAACTGAACTGGAATCCAGTTGCAGAGAAGAATGAGTGATGGGCAAAGGGGTCCAGACCAGGCTGGTGAAACCCACAGAAACAGTTGACCTGAACAATGGGGAGCTTTTGGTCCCCAGACTGATATCTGGGATATCAGCATGGGACTTATCCAGACCCCAGGAACATGGGTTTCAGTGAGGAGACCTCGGAAATGTACAGGACCTCCTGTAGTAGTTCAGTACTTATCCCTAGTATAGGTATGGACTTTGGGAGCCCAATCCACATAGAAGGATACTCCCTGAGCCAAGACACATGGGGTTGGGCCTAGGCCCCATCCCAAAGGATATGACAGACTCTGATGACCCCCCTATGGAAGGTCTCACCATCCAGGGGGAGCAGAAAGGATATGTGATAGGTAGGGTTTTAGTTGGGGGGGGAGGGAGTGGGAACTGGGATTGATATGTAAAACAATCTTGTTTCTAATTCAAATAAAAAGAAAGAAAAAAAAAAAGACCTGTGATTTCATACTGTTCCCAATGTCTTCAAGGTTATAATTTTCCTTAAATACCATCTACATTATTTATGTCGAAGGAATGGACTAGATAACAATATGGGAGATAGCAATAGCAACCATTCTTTATTGCTACATATTTTTGTTTTTCAGGAGAATTAATGTTTCTACCTATTACATATAACTGAGATAGTGTCTTATTTCAACCTTAGATTTGTTGGATGTCTCTCCCCTTTGTGTGTATGAATGTGCATGTGTGAGTGTACATGTCAGTGCTCACGTGTGTGGAAGCCATAAATCAAGCTCAATCCATCTTGGTTTTTCTTTGTTGTTTTGTTTTGTTTTTGAGACAGTCTCTCACTGGGACCTGAGCTCCCTGATTAGCCCAGGAGGGCTAGTGAGTGATTCCTAAGGGTCGGCTTGTTTCTGCCAGTCCAGTGCTGGGATTAAAAGCATGCACCGCCATACCCAGCGTTTCACGTGGATGCTGGGGATTGAATACCAGACTTCATGCTTGCATGCTAGCAACTGAAGCTTCTCTGAAGCACCACAAACCCCATTCCTTTTATAAAAGCAGTTGTCTTACATTCCCAGATAATCACAAATTTGAGGTGCATAGAAACCACTTGGTGCAATGAAATGACCTTTTGGAATGACATTAACTCACTGGGGTTAGCATAAGAAATCACACTCTTGCAATTGATACCGATGCTCTGTGCCATTTTGTAGATCTCCTTTGGAAGTCCCTCTGAAATGTTCAGAGTCCATATCTGTATGCATTCAACTAACCACAACCCTTCTGATTGTGCTATTCCATACCAATGCTCCTATACAGAAAGGCTGTTAACATTCCCGGGTATGTTTTTCAGTTACAGAACATGCTTCCTATATGGTCCACCAAAGCAAGACCCTTAGCAGCCACAAACCTCTGGGTTACCACAAAGGCAACCTGGTATTCAGAACATCTGGGACAGAATTCCAACGTAGGATCTAATTAATCAAGAACTTTTTTTTTTTTAAATGAACAAAACATGTCCAAGAGGGAGCTCATCCCTTTTTAGAAAATGTTTCATGGGAAGGAAGGGAGTAATTATGTTGTTAATTGGTGCATATGCTGGGAATCCTTGCTACCTCAGGTTCAACAACATCAAGGCTGTTGAGCTCCTTTTGTGAACGGAAAAGCACCATCAACAAGGCCTTCCTCTAGCGTTTCTCCACCTGTTAAGGCCCTACCCCCATGCCTCATCATTTGGGGCCTAGGAAAAGCTGGCATTGCCTCCTGGGGACATTTGTGCTGGTTGTAGCTGTCTTCTCTGAGTGTCTGAAAGATTATATTTTTGGAGAAGGAACAGGAGGGCCAAGATTATCTTTAAAAGGCATGGAACTGTGTGTAGGCACTCTGGGAATACTTTATGAGAGAAGAGGAGAAAAAGGGAAAATGGGGGAAAGCAAGGGATAAGGAAAAGAAGAAGAAAGGGGGGAGGGGGAAGCAATGAAGTGGTCTTGTATGTGCTTCATGGCTCTAGATAGGCTACTGAGTGAAGAAAGCTGCCCACGGGGAAGGGAGAAAGTACCACCCAAAAGAAGAGCTGTGCGCATCCTTGTAAAGCTCCAAAGGGGTTAAGAAGCCTCCCTACTTTCCTCTCTAAATCTACTTTACATTAAACCCACCGAGCATTCTCCCAACAGTACCCCCTTTCATCCCCAGGTGACTTTCCCTGGAGGATTTTCATATAGCCTGGAGATGCACATCTCTGATTTGGCTTCTGCCTTCCAGGAGCCAGGGGACTTGGCAGAGTCCATTGTGTGTTTACCCTGCAGTTTCTTTGCTCCACTCCATCCCCAGCTTCACAGCTGCAGCAGTCTGGGAAGAGGTTAGACTGGCAGAGGGGTGGGGATGGCACCTGCAGTATCTCTGAGGTCTGGAGCCCCTGTGAATTCTGGGAGCAGAGCCAGGAGAAATGGATCCATCCCAGGCAAGTCTCATACAGGAGCTACCCTTGCCTCTGCTGATGCTTCCCAGAAACACCAAAGTTCTTAAATAAATTGACCAAGATGCACAGGACACCAGAGAGACCAGGCTAAAAAATAAACAAATAAAAAAGACAACCCAATGAGGTGGGTTTATTAGAGGTGAGGGACAATGGGAAAGATGCAAGGGAGAAAGAGTGTAAACCCCCCACCTTCCCCTGCAAGACTACCTCAAACCATATGAGAAAACATACATAGCTGATGACTGCAGCATTGTAGCTGTACACTGCAGAGGAGAAGAGACTATTTGCATGCAACATGACTTTATAATTGTCCCATAGACTGGAAGTTAATCGGCTTTATCTAGTTGCATGGCTCTGGGCCTTCTTTCCTCATCTGTCAAAACCAGAGGTTTGTAATAGATAACATATAAAGGATTCTGCCTGATTTGAGCCTCTCTACCTGTCAATCTGGGGGCCAGGGAATCTGAGACCCAACATCAGCGGTCTTTCATCTGTGACCCCCACCCCCCATTTCCTCTGCCACCTATTCATCAATGCAGAGCAACACATACACAGGTCATTGAACTGACGCCAACTCTCAACCATGGCAAGGAGTATGGCTCAAATATGACGATGATTGGTCTTTCTGCCCTGGAGGAAGGAAGAGGGGGAACAATGTGATATCTACTTTGGATTCCCAAGGAGAGTCTATTCTAGAATTTTCTATTGCCAATTTTATGCACCAAAATAAATTACATATTCCTTTGAGAGGCTGAAAATAGCTGGACTGATCAAACCATCAAGAGATGCATAAAATGACACCCCCCCTATTTAGGGGAATTTTATTTCTTTTCATCCCAGATATCAGATAGACTTTTCTGTGGGAATCCAGTACACACCAGCCCCTCTTCTCTTGTCTGCCTCATCCCACTCTGCCAACCCACTTCAATGCAGCATTTTCTGGGGGTTATTTAGCTCTCATGTCTGGATGAGAGCACACTGGTGAGTAAAGTCTACAGTGATGCAGACCCCACCCCCATGCCACACACAAATGGAGATGGTTTACATGAGGACCAGGTAAAATGAGTTTGCACAAGTTTCATTTAAAATTTGTCTTAGCCTAAAATTCCTTTAAATTAAGAAGAAAATACGCAGAAATAAAACTCCCTGGCTTCTCGTGCCTTCCAGTGGGAAGTGGCACACACGGACAGTGTATACTTTGCTTTTCCCACACCCACCAGCAATTCCATTTCATTTTAGTCTCCAAAATATGGACAGGAGGACAACTCCAGAAAAATGGATTCCCACTCTGGCATCTCACTGGGTACCAATCCGTGCGGAGATTCACTCTCTCCCTCCCCTAGCCTGTGAAAAGCATCCCCTGCCTCTCTAACCCCCTCCCCACACACATTCTCACACCTTGGAGGGTATTCTTTGGTAATCTGTTTTCCCCAGATACGGTTTGACCTTGTGAAGACCCCCTTCCACTTTCCGGGCTAGGAACAACCCAATTTAAGTCAAAACACAGAACGACCTTTTCTCCTTTAAGGCAACATTACCAAATGCAATGTGCCAGGGGGTGCAGTTCTCAGCCCTGCATTCCGGAAGGCAAATGCGGAATGCAGAGTCAGGTAGCTAGCTAGTCAGGGTTTGAGAGTCCCCCATCCAGACACTATTGACTCTGCTCAAAATCAAATATGCTTTCCTTTTTCTTAACAATTATCACTGCGACGGAAAAAAAAAACCTAAAGAAAATAGCATTTCCCAAGTACTAAGCAATATACTTGTGCGCCTAACTCCTTGGATTTTAAACACTAGCATCCTGCATAGCAACCAAAGGTGATGTCCACACTGGTCTGGTCCACTCAGTTTTACTTAGCAAATACCTTTTGTGCTCCTCCACGGTGGAAAAAAAAATGGTGCACCAATCCCACGTATGACAGGTTGGTACTTAACTGTTACCGCTCAATAGTTTTATCAGCAACTGGGAAACTTCACAATCTTTTAATAAGATACTTAAATCTGTCTAAGGAAATCCGCCTATTTGTAGTCCTATACTAAAAAAGCACCCAGTCTCACCTGTCTTAAATCTAGCCTAAGTCCCCCAAACACGCCGCATATAAACACTCCTTCCCCCACCGCATTATCCCAAAAGGTCCCCCATGAACCAGCAACACATTCCGACCGCTAAAGCTAACCAAAGCAATTGTCACTATGCATTTAGACGCATCTATGCAAAGCAAAATATGTGACAATAGCCAAAGCATCGCCTGACAATTGGCTGCGCTACACATGCAAAAAAAAATGCAGCAAAGATTGTATTTTCCACTTACAGTTTATAGCGCTGTGCACCGTCACTTAACGAAAATGATAAAACTCAACAGTTCTTTCAAAAAATATATGTATTTAATTCGGGCTAAGAGCTAAGCCGTCTCTGTGAGTGGTTCTCTCTCTCTCCCTCCTTTTCTAGGAGCTCCGGGCTGCTTAAATCCCTCTTGGATCGCGCCTTGCAAAGCCAGCGGCCGCTGCAACACTCTCGGGTGAATCTCTGCTGCAGATTGGGAATCCCATAGAAAAACCTAGGGTCCCTGGAGCTGCGTGCGCAAGCGCGCAAGCCTCCACCTCGCTGCTCGCCACCCCGCCCCCTCCCCTCTCTCTCCTCCCTCCTCCCGCCGCTCCGCAGCCCAGCCTGGAGAGTTGTGACCAAGAGCCGCTTGGCGATGGCGCATGCTCAGATGCAGGACTTGGAGTTTTTGCTGGTGGATTCCGAGGCTCCGGATTTTAGCAGACACTCGAAAGGAGACAGGGAAAAGGAGCCCAGCTAACCCCAGTCCCTGCAGTTGGACCGGCAAGAGGCAGGGCTGAAGGTATTCATTCACCACGGCCTGAGATTCCAGTGACAAGAACACGTGGGCATGTTTTTCCCGCCGTTCTCAGTTTTTGTCTGGTCCAAACCTTCTGTCAGACTGTAAAGTGAAGGAAACTGCAGAAACCTCAGAAGTTCGATTCCAGCTGGCCTCCAAACCCCTGTCCCTGCACCGAGAGAATGGTTGAGATTTCCATTTTGCCCTGGGGGCATTTCCCCAGAGGGTCTGGTGATAGGAAAAGGGGAGTCAAGTGCCTGGTGGCTGGCCCTTGTAGGAGCAATATGTGTTAAAGAGAGCCGGGCTCGAAGCTCCTGAATCTTGGTGACTATATATATAAATGTGTGCTGAAAAGTGTCATTTATAGAGACATAGTAAACATGTACAAGAATATGCAAGATCGAGGGTTAGGTGGAAGGAAAATAGCCAGTAATCCTTCAGTTCCAGATTGAAGGTTCGGGTTTTCATCTTCCTCATCCATCAGGTCCTCCCCCAATAGCTTACGTTTGCCAGCTCTGCCCCGCTGCCCATTGGCCTGCCAAAGCCTAGAAAACTTGGCAAAGAGTAGCGCCCCGTAAATGCTGGTTGCTTTCCTACCTGGAAAGCAAGGAAGAATTCTCAAATGCTCCCAACTGATGACTTTTCCCATGTACTGTTTCACTCTCGGTTTTTCTTTGAAGTACCCACTAGTGGGCACTACTCTGTGTTTCCGAGGTTGATGGCGTTTACAAAAATCCCTCTGGAGTTTCATTTAGGTGGGGAATTTATTTTCGAGGGGAAGAAGTCCTGGCAGTCTGATAGAAATCAGTGCTATGCTTTATCGGGGAGCTCTGCGTTTTTGCTCAGGGTCTTTACACACCTTGTTACCAGTTCAAGTAAACTGCAATACCTAGAGCGCCCCTGGTGGCCAACCGGCTCTAAACTGGTTGCCAGGAGGCAGCTGGCTCCAAACTGGGAGACCGACTTAGAATGCTTTTGATGCAACTAAAGCGGAAAGGAGAGAATTGGGACACTGATGGGTCTTGTCGGTGAGGGTCTCATACCACAACACCAAGCAAGTTCAAAACTAACCTCGCCGGCCCAGAATTCACGAATGCTCTTTCCGTGTTAGCGTTCCCAGAAAGGCTCCACAAGAAGACAGCGCACCTGCACCTTCGGGACTCCCATGACAGCGCTAGTGACTCTTCCCCTCAGGTGAGGGTAACAGTGGAAACCCGGAGCCCGGAGCCGCGTGGACCAGGCGCTCTGCGGCAGTCGATCACCAAGCCCATCTGGCGGGCGCCCTCCCTGCGTTCCCAGGCCGCAGTGCGCACTGCGCTGCAGGGCATCCCCGCGGGCTAGGCGGGTTCTTTCAGTTCCTCCGGATGAACCAAGGACTAAAGTCCAGGTCTGAATAAGTTGCTTTTGTTAGTCGGAGAGGTCGCCTGTGAACGTATTCCAAGTAACCCATCTTTTGTCGGTTTTCCCCACCGAGGCCGTCTGATGTCTCCCTGGAGAACAGGCAAGGCTATATTAACCAAAGGGGTCACGATGCTAGTTCTCCTCTTCAACCCGACCAACCTGCTTATTGAGCCCCCCGAGAGGACCCACTTGTGACAATATTCAGTTTTTAGATGAACTTATTTTTGCTCGTGTGTTTAGGGGGAAAATGCACACGTGTACTTTAAACGGAGCGGTTACTCGGTAGATTCGACTTTAGTAGCTTCTTCCAAGAAGGCAGGCAATCGGTTTTATTTTTCAGAAACAATTCAATTTCCACAGCGTTGTGTGGCGTTCTAACTATGACATCCTTAATTTGGTCTTCGCTTATGATGGCATATCCACTTAGACTTCTCATTTGTTAGTTATTTTTTTTAAAAAAATTAAATGATTTTTATTGAGTTACAGCTGGAAAACAAGCCCAAAGAGTAGGAAAGATGGTCCCTCCTTGGGATTGTAGAATGTTTGAGATAGGAATGTCCAGGTATCCTACAATGTGAGAGAGTCCACAGCTGCTCTACCCCCATCCCCATGCAAATACAGGTGTGCCTAGTTACCATGAACCAGAACAGAAATATGCAGCCAAGAGCTGCTGTGTGCATAGGGATATTGGACTGAATGCAGTATCGTGTTGACTGAGGAGTGCCATTTACCTAAGACCACACCTTAATACTGAAGAATTAATTGATAGCTTTTACTCGGTGGGCATTTGGGATGAGTGTTGGGTGGGGTGAGTATAAGGGAGGCTAGTCTGGAAGATGCTTCAGGAGGAAGGGACTGTTCTTTACAGATACTAGAGCCCTCAACTGATCAGAGACAACTGAAGAGTCATTTTTCTTTTTCTCCTTGCATGCTGTAGTCTTGTGTGTGTGTGTTCCATGCATATACAGGTGTCTGAGGAGGTCAGATCTTCTGCAGCTGCAGTTATAGAGGACTGTGTACTGCCAAACACTGATGCTAGGAATCAAATTCTGGTCCTCTGCATTTGCTCTCAACCACTGAGCCATCTCTCTAGCCCTGAAATTCTTATCTTAAGGAGGAGCTTGTTAATCCTCTCCCAGTTCATTCCTGACTGTGTTTCACAAGCCATAGCCATATCTGAATTGTTTCCAATATAATGTCAAGGCATTGAAACCAGTCACCTTGGACTTTTGGACAACTCACAAAGCGTGTCTTTAAAGCCCTATGGAGTGATTATTGTCCAGCCTGAATCCTGGACATTTCTTAGAACCTCAGAAATAGATATAGCAAGTCAGGCAGGAGGGGAATGCAAGTTTATAATCATAGCACATGTGAAAGCATGCCTAGAGGAGCAAGAGAGGCTACACAGTGAAATATTGCCTCAAAAGTTAAAAGAAGCAAGAAAAAATTCTGTATTCTGTTATCTCCTCTACATTTGAACCTTTATATTCTCAGAAGTGTTCTTAAGCCAGAGGTTATTTTGCCATTCCTAAGGAGGGGATGTTCAAGAAAGAATGACCACTTATGTTCTTAAAACCAGGTGTTTCTCGTACTCTCCAGTTTTCTCTTTACAATTGCCTACAAAACATCTCTGTAGGAAGTTCTTACAGATTCCTCAAACATCTCCAAATCATTCTCTCACCTCCATGTCTGTGGACCTGCTCTTCCTCTCCTGTGTCTAATGATTTTGATGGTGCCCAATACCAAGCCAGTCCTTTAAATCAGCATTCCTATGCCTTTCTTTATCAAATCATTACTCACATCCTGTGAATCCATCTTCTGACTCAAGTCCATCCTTCACATCACTGTACTGTTCAGCTCTCATCGTCATCTTAAATTTGTTTTTCCCATTCCTTTTTGATATGTATATGTTTGTGGGTTGTGGGTATGTGCATATCTATATGTGTGCATGAATATAGTCAGGTGTCTGCTTTGGGTATCTTTCTTAGTCAGTATTGACCTCATTATTTCATTAATTCATTAATTCATTCATCCCACCTTATTTTATTTTGAGATGGGGTTACTCACAGAAACAGTTCACTAATTGACTGGACAGGCTAGTGAGCATCCAGGATCTTTCTGTCTCTAGCCTCTTAGCCCTGAGGGTACAGACAGGTAGTTCTCTGCACTTGGCTATTTTTATGTGGGTGCTGGGAAATCAAACTCAGGCATTTGGGCCAATAATTCTCACAGTTATCTCAAACACAAAAAATCTCATCCGTCTTGACTAAGACCATTAGATAGCGTCTCCTTTTAATCAAATCAATACAAAATAAATGAAACAAACAAAACCTTTTTAGTACTGGATACAAGAACATTTTTCTGGTGACCTCTGACCCATACAAACCCCTTTTTGCTGTGTCTTCTTGACTACATATACCCTGTTACACTGTGGCTCTTGTAGGTATCTAAACCCATGGTAATGTCCTACCTCTATCTCCTTTTGCAGGAACTCTTTCTTCTGGGAAACTTTTTACTTTGAGTGACCTTTAAGAGGCCCATTAATACTTCAAGTTCAACTGAGATAGCATCCCTTAATAGAAAAATCTTCCTTCTCATAGCACATAGCAGACACTTCACGAGGCTACTCTGAAGGTCAACCAAGTATATATAGAAAATAGAAATTGTACAGCTCTGATTAAAGATAGGCTACTTTGTAATGACAACCCATTTAGTAATTGTTCAGGAAAAGCTTAGGTTGTCCATTTTACACTCCAGAAAGCAAAACGAATGTGCTACACTCTTATACAACTGTCCTTTCAATTGTATTTAAAATCTTTAAATCTGATGTGATTATAGCCATTGCATGAGTGTCTTGGTTAAATTGCTCTCATTTGAGTTGAGTATGAATCATGTGGAGAATCCACATCCAAAATATTTGAAAGCATTCATTGATAAGTTGATTCTTAATTTTTCTATTACTGTTTGTGGGCATCAGGAATAAATTATAAGTGTTATCATTCTAAGACTTACTGATACTGCCTGTGCACTTTGGTTATCCGACCCAAAAAAGTCAAACTGGTATTGAGCTGGAAGCTCTTTTCTGATTGGCTAGTACTCATAGTGCAGGGAGATGCTAGTCAAGAGGCTGAGAGAGAAAAGTCATCCATGGTTTTATTCAGATGTGAACACTGTGTGCTACAATACCAACCTGCCAGGGAAGATAAGCCTACTGATATGATAGTGTGATGACTGGAAGGTGTATGGATGCACCCAACCACTTTTTGCTTGGACATGAGGTCTATGCCGTATGAGGGAACTCATGGCTGCTATTGTACACCTGGTTGAAAAAAAAAGGGCTGTGGAGGTTACAGGACTTATGAGAGAATCTACTTATAGTTGTTTTGCTAAATGGACATGTTGTCAAGATGCCTTCTAAATATTCATGTTTATAGTCATAGAGAGTGCTACTCTTGGTCTTTGTTAGAGAAGGTTGTTTTGCAGTGGGTAGTAGTTAATGCCCAATTATAAGTGGCCAAATGATAATAATAAATAACTGTTGAGTACTTACCCCTAGAGGAAACATATATATCACCCTCTTGAAGGCTCAAGGAACATCATGGAAGAAGGGAAAGGGGGAATGTAAGGGCCTGAGAATGTGGAGGAGCATTGTGAAATGATGTATTTTGGAAGCGACACGGATAATGCAATCATAAACACACAGAAGCTGTAGTTACATGCATGAGACCTGCACAAGATGGGACTTGTCATGATGCCATCGAGGATGGAAAAAGAATTCAAGAGGTTCCACTCTTCCTTGGGGAGCTATTGACTAGTGGGTCCCTGCAAGGAATGAAAGTCATTTTCCTCTATGGTGTAACCAATGGTAAGTTTCCCAAACTCTAGTAAATATTCTCCCACCCTCCCACCCTGCTCATAAACTCAGTGGATAACAATTTAAAAAGAAGATATGAAGGTAGGAGGGGAAATTGTTGGAAACAATAAGGGGTTCAACAGGAGAAGGATGGGGAAAGGGAGAATAATGGGAGTGAATATGTCCCAAAATACATTGCATGTGTGTATTCAGTTGTCAAAAACACATTGTATACAGTTATGAAATTGTCACAAAAGAAGTTTTAAAAATAGAGAAGTTTTATAACTTTTACACAACTTCACAATCCTCTGTTTGACCACCAGATTATCAGTATCTTCATTTTTATAATTTCAAAGAAGGACCATACAATAGCACTGTTTAAAGGTTATACTCCTATAATGTTGAAGTAGATTCTCAGTTACTCTTCTAAGGCTGAAGAGTTCCAAGTTCTTCTTTGGAATCACAAGAGTATGCAGTAGATATTGTGCCAGGTTCGTGGAGTTCCATACCAACCCAAGGAACCAACTCTGATGCAAAAGCAAAGATTTCTATTTATTGTCCAAGCTGGCCAGCTTGGATCTCACTCCATGTCGGGGAAATGATATGCCAACCAGCCAAAAAGAGAAGCTTTTAAAGGGGCAAACCATAAGGTTGAAGGTCACAAATTTCAGTTTCCCTGGTTACTTAAGGTCATACAAAGTACAGAGTAAAGCAGTAATTATATATTTTAAGCAAGACACATTTGAGTAAGATAAGACAGGGCATGGGGTTGTAGGGTTATGGGGTCACAGGGTCTATCAGTTATTCCCTGGGCCAAAGGATCTTTACAGCCTTACAACCAGCAATTAGCAGACATAGGAATTTTGACCCAAGTGGTGTTGGGTCACCTCCCCTTCTCTGATAGTGGGGTCCAGGCTCAGCTCATGGCACTCCTGATTTAAGGAGTTAAATTTTCCTTTACAATTATAAGTTCCCTTTCTCTGTATAGATTTAGGGCCCAAGTTTTTAAGCTTATTTAATTTTAATTTTTGGTCCTTCAGTAGTATGTTTCAGAATATTTGCTTACATTGTAAAGATGTGTCTTTACAAGGCACTTTTTGATTGGCTTAATAAAGAGCTGAATGGCCAATAGCTAGGCAGGTAGAGGTTAGGTGGGACTTCCACAGACAGAGAGGATTCTGGGAATAAGACAGAAAGAGACACCAGGAGATACAGAGAGGAAGCAGGTGGTGCAAGATGGGAAAGAGGTAATGTCATGTGATAGAACATAGATTAATATAAGTAGATTAAGTTATAAGAGTAAGAGCTAGTTAGGAACAAGCCTAAGCTATAGACTGTGCTTTCATAATTAGTAAGACATCTCTATGTCATTATTTGGGAGCTGGCTGGTGGGACAGAAAAAACTTGTTACAGCAGTATATCAAAATTAAGGAAGAAGGTGAATTATTATTACATACACTCCCAGAAGACAAAATAAAATATTTGGCTCAAATTGTTTTCTTTGGTTAGGTACACTAAAAACATACAGATAAAAAGTGTTGAACATTTTATTAAGCATTTGTCACTAAATCCCATGGAAAATTTGAATTGTAAACACAAATCACTTATTGAAGGTTTTTAAAAAACTTGTACATGTTGCTTCAGAACTTCAGTATGTGGTGATATTCTTTTATACAATTTGCTTAAAACATAGAAAAAAGGCCTGGGTGGTGGTGGTGCATGCCTTTAATCCCGGCACTCAGGGAGGCACAGGCAGGTGGATCTGTGAGTTTGAGGCCAGCCTGGTCTACAGAGTAAGTTCCAGAACACCTAGAGCTACACAGAGAGACCCTGTTTTGAAAAACCAAAGAAAGTATATATACATATACATAAGTATATATACTTATATGAGAATGGCCTCCATATGCTCATGTATTTGAAGGCTTATTTACCAGTTGGTAGAACTGTTTGGAAAGGATTAGGATGTGTGGTCTTGTTGGAGGAGGTGTGCCATTGGGGATGGACTTTGAGGTTCAAAACCTATACCATTCCTAGTTATCTCTCATGTTTTACCTCCTGCTTGTGGGTCAGATGTAATCTCTCAAGTATTGATCCAGTGTCATGCTTGCCTGCTGCTGCCATGCTCCCCACCATGATGACCATGGACTTACTCTTTGGAACTGTAAATCTCCAATAAATTCTTTCTTCTATAAGTTGCTGCCTTGGTCATGGTGTCTCTTTATAGCAATAGAAAAATAGCTAGTTTAAATATCTTACATAAATAAAATTCCTTGTATGATTTTTATTAGAAGGCAAAATTAGATGTCTGTGTTCCATTTTTAAATTTTTTTCAATAAATAAAAACAGGCAATAAAACAGGTCTATTGGAGATGAAGGGGATTGTTAAGAAAATTTTTCACAACTTTATCAGATTTGGGGCTTATCAAAGAAAAGTTGCAAAGTACATGGATATAGTACTGAGATGCTGCTGAATGGGGCAGGTCCACAGAATTTGATGCTTGTTTATACACAAAGGAGAAGGTAGAGTTAAGTGTCATTGTCCAATTGGAGTCCCCCACCAACCATGATATTGGTTTTAGAGAGCAGAAGAAGCACATTTTTAAATAAAAAGAGAGGCTGTGAGATGGCCCAGTAGTAAAAAAATGTGTCAGGCAAGAGTGAGGAACTGAGTTCAAATCCTAGAACTTACATAGAATTGGAATCTGATATGTCAAGGGGAATTAAAAAAACTCAAGTTTATTCCTTGATCTGTTGGCATCCAATATGAATATTTAAAAATAGATACTTCTAATGATGTCTAAATTGAACAATGTTCTTTTTCTTTTTATTTAAGGTGATAAATATATAAATCTAAGAGAATGAGTTATTAATGGTGTTATTTCTGCTTGTGTTCATTTGCCCTAAAAGCTGTGCTAACAGTTCACCTTAGTCTAGAGGAAACAACTCAGTCCCCATATTCTGCTTCTGTTATATGGACTTCTGGTTCTTGGTGAAGATGTAAGTGTCTCTGGAAAGCTTTATTCTAAGATGTTCAGGGAAAGTAGACACAGTGATGACGCTGGATGTGCTAGGAGACTGTGCCTTTTGTTTCTTTTTCTGGATGTTTCACTTTGGTCTTTCCCATAGTGAAGATTGTGCTATTACTTGCTGGCCTACTTTTTTGAAACTTTATATTTTTTTTGTTTGTTTGTTTGTTTATTGTGTAGTGTATGGACTTGTTCATTTGTTGTGTGCCCTTATACCTATGGTTGCATTTGTACATGTATGTATGTATGTATGTATGTATGAATATAGGTATGTGGGGAGGCCAGAGATCCTTGGTGAATATCTTCCTCCATGACTCTCTGTCTTCTTCTTCTTCTTCTTCTTCTTCTTCTTCTTCTTCTTCTTCTTCTTCATCTCTCACTGAATCTGGAGCTCACTGACTGACTAGGTGAACTGGCCATAGAGCTTCAGGGATCAGTATGTTTCCACTCTCCCACCTGGTGTTGGCATCGCTGACAGCCACTGCCATGCCTGTCTTTTCACATGGGTGCCAGGGCTCTGAGCTGTTTGTGGGGCAATCACTTCACCATTCCCCCAGCCCCTTGCTGGTGTCTTGTATTCAGTAGTATAATAAGTGGAAAGGCACTAAAGATGAATCTTCTCAGATCTGTGACAAACTTCACTCAGAGGAGGACTGCACTCTGGTGGGTATGATGATACTGTCTATGGGGTGAACTGAGAATAGAACAAGTGACATGCTATGACTACCAGTGATGTCACCATTTCCTATGTGTAAGTCAGAGAAGAACCTGACATTTAGATGAGACTGAGTAGGGCAAGAGTCTTCCAGGAAATCACCGCTGACTCACTCAGAGTATTTCCACAGCAAAATGAAACCCAGCCCTTTTCAGTGTATTTAGAATTCCATTCAAATTTGTACCCCAAGTGAGGAAGTTCCCAATGGATTAGCAAGTATTTCCATAGAGAAATTTGGAGTACACCGTTTTGTTAAACTCCTATGGTCAATACTCATTCTTCAAGGTCCTAGTTACATATGATGTCTTCCTTGGGTCACCTAAAACAACACCCCCTCCTCCCCTCTACTTTCAATGGACTCACAATATATAGAGTAGTCAATGAAATTAACCAGAACTTAGGGTTCATTTTGAATTCATATACAACTTTACTTTGAAGTAGAAGCTGTGTGGTAGTTCTCTCCTGAATCATCTAAATTGCCAGGGTCCTGGTTCAAACTAGACCTCAGCAATTGTTGGGCTAAGCCATTTTTTCTTAGTTCTCATGCTCAGTGAGTTATTTTTTTCTGTGTTTTTATTATCCAGGTGAATTAGTCCACTGGAAATTCTGGCTTTTTTTTTTTTTTACAGGATACTTGGGGTTAAACTCAAGCCTGCATGCATGCCAGGCAAGCATTCATACCTACCCCAATTCTATTTAAAATACAGTGCTGGGCTTCGAGAGATGGCTCGGGTGCTGCTCTTCTCAGTTGCCTGTAAGTCAAGCTAGAGGAGATCTGATGCCCTCTTCTGGCCTCTGAAGGTTCTGACACACAGTCATTCACACACACACACACACACACACACACACACACACACACACACACACACACACATAAATAAATAAAATATTAAAAATACTATTCTTACAAATTAAAAATGATTCTGTTTTATAATTGATATAGATAAGGATGCTATATAATCTTTCCACCAAAACGTTAACAATTGTCCTTATCCTGACTTGAAGGAGATAAAAATTAAGAACTTTATTTTAGATTTTTTCATTGCTCAACAAATTATAATTGTATATATTTGTTCATAAAATTTATAAAGGTTATTTCTTCATGGACTACAGTGTGATATCATAGTAAGCATCTGTTGGAAAAATCTGACATCTATTAGGTGATTATATTTCTTGTTAGGCAACACAGGTTGTACAAGATACAGTGTGATATATTTAGAATTACTTTAAACAGAATGTGGCTTAGTGTTTGAGTTAATTTCTCTGTAATTAGATTGACCGAAAAAAAAAACTTGGATTTGACAGAGGGAATTTCTAGGTTTATTTGACAGGACAACAGTTTTTACAGTTGGCAATAGATATAGAAATCTCTTGGCAACCAGTGCAGCCATTTTTGAGAGCCAAGAAATATGCTTACATCCTTATTTAAGTATTTGTGTATGTACATGCCTGTGTATGCATGCCTGTATGTACATGCATGTGTGTTTGTGCTAGGCTTCACTTTTCTCCACTTGCTTCTTTGTTGATTCTAGCTTTCTAAAGTTTCTGTAAAAGTTTAAATAGTCTTCCATCTTATTCTTTGTGTGAAATTGTCATGCAGTCTTATGCTTTAGGAATGTTTGCATACAGGTCACAGTGAAAATCTATATGCTGATTGAATTAAAAGCTCCTTGCCACACACCCATTTTCATACTTTAAGATAAAAATTTTAAAATTTCATAGTATGTGAATCTAACTTATTTCACATATTACATATTAGATGAATGTTTAAGCCAATTACTAAAAAAATATTGCCTCTCTTATGGAAGGCCTTGTGTTCAGTGCTGGATGTCCAAAGGCAAAGACGTTACCTGTGCGAAACCTCAAGGAGCCTGATGTATAAGAAGGGGTAGAGTGTACACAACTGAGCACTGTAGAGTGTTCCGATATCTGAATGGCTATATGCATGAATAGTTGATTGGTATAGACAAAGATGAAGTAAGCTTAGGGAATGGAGAAGATAAATGAATGAAAGAGTGGATGAAAATATCTTGTAAAAATGTTTTGGGTACCCATTGCTTCTGTAATCTTTGGAGACTTCAGACTAGTCTATCCCTTTCTTTAGTGCCTGCATGTCCCTTACTATGGCGCTTACACTGACATAGGCTGTATGCATCCCCCCCCCCCCCCGTATACTGTAAGTTCTGAAAGAAAAGGCATCTTTTAATTTGAACCTTTCACATCTAAAACCATGCTTAGTGCAAAACTCTGGTGCCCCATAATGTCTTCTGAATGAAAAAAAAAAAATAAAAAACCAACAACAACAACAAAAACTAAAGAAAGTCGGGCTGTGGTTGGGATTTGAAGGACCTCTATGTTGCAAAGTGTGAGAGACAGGAGGGGAGA
Organism: Cricetulus griseus; assembly: GCF_003668045.3. Lineage (NCBI taxonomy): Eukaryota > Metazoa > Chordata > Mammalia > Rodentia > Cricetidae > Cricetulus > Cricetulus griseus. Next base: position 21,412,854 of record NC_048600.1, read on the forward strand.
GGGGAGTGGCTGGAGGTAAGGTTAAAAGACAGATGTCAGCCAAATCTTGAACAACCTCATTATCCTTTTATAGGTGCAACTCCTACCAGAATGCATTCTTTTGTGTAGTGTGTGTGTGTGTATCAAGAATGCAGGTGTCTTCCTCAATAATCCTCCTTATCTATCTATCTATCTATCTATCTATCTATCTATCTATCTATCTATCTATCTATCTATCTATCTATCTATTCAGAGACAAAGTCCCTTAGGAGCCCACTGAATTGGCAACCCTTTGAGGCTTGCAAGCACCAGGGATCCTTTTGTCTTCACCTCTCTAGCATTTGGTATTACCTGTAGTGTGTGCTACCACATCTTGTTTTTTGTGTCTTTGCTGGAGATTTGAAGTCAGGTTCTTATGCTTGTACAACAAGCTTATTGACACTTGAACTATCTCTCCAATCCCAGCCTCAGTCCCAGTCTTTCTATCTTCTCCTTCCCTCCTTCCCTCCTTCCCTCCTTCCCTCCCTCCCTCCTTCCCTCCCTCCCTCCCTCCTTCCCTCCTTCTCTCCCTCCCTCCCTTCCTCCCTCCCTCCCTCCCTTCCTCTGTCCCTCCCACTTTCTCTCTTCATCTTTCTTTCTCTCCTCCCATACATATATAAATACATATGTATTTATATGTTGCAATGTTTACTTCAACACCATACACATTTCTTGCACAAAATAACAATCCAAAAAATCAAAGGGGAGTTGAATCAGAACATCAGATCAGATGAGAGTATCATTCAATAGTTATTAATTGAGTGACATGGCTGCACCATGCCTGGATAATAGAATTGGAACCATTATTTTGGCTGATTGACTTCCTCCATCTGAACCTATTTCCACCCTGAAATCACACAACTACAAACAAACCCAAAACATGCAAATGACTTTTTGTATGTACCAAATGGGGTCTAGGGAGATGGTTTGGTGTAGTTATTCTCAGTAGCTTCCACCCGCAGGGATCCTTTGGCATAGAAAAGCTTAATAGGGACAAGTGAGATGTCTCAAAAGCTTAAGGTGACTTCCTGCCAATCCTGACAACCCGAGTCCCACACCCACATTCTATGTGGTGGAAGAGAGAACCAACTCCTGCAAGTTGTCCTCTGACTGCCACATGTATGCACATGTACATGCACACTCATAACCATGTATAATAAGTAAATACATGTAAGACAGAAAGGGTTAATCATTCTCTAAAATTTGGACTGTAGAATCAAACTTAGGTTGACTCCAGAAGCCAAGTAACTCTTTATGAATTAAAACCTTCCCTATTGTCTTCATGTTCTCTATATATTATATTTCATGTGAATATGTATATTTTCATAAAATACAAAGTGAGTGATAGTTATATGACTTTTCATTTTCTTTTAAAATGTTTTGTTATGTAACCAGGCAACATAAAGTGACAAATCTCAGCAAAAACAACCCAGAGCTGTGCAAAAAGAGAAAGCATAAATTTGAATGATTAAAAAAGTGACAGACATGCTGCCATCTGAAAAATCTGAAAAGTCTCTTCTACAAGGTTAACTAAGTAGAGGTCACAATTATCTTCTAGAAGGGAAGTTACAACTACAAGAATTATAATAAGATACAAACTCTTGCTTTTATTTCATTGATAGATATTTTTTCTTTTTCATTGACATTTTATTAAAATATGACATTATTTCCATCCACTCCATTCCTTTCCTCCAACTCCATCCATGCCCCGCCCCATTCCCATTCCCTCTCAAACTCCTGGCCACCTCTTTTTCATTATTGTTACACACACACACACACACACACACACACACACACACACACACACACATATATATATATATATATATTGATAAAACCTACTGAGTCCATTCAGTGTTGGATGCACATGTTCTCAAAACTGGCCACTTGGTGTTGAACAAATAATTAGGGTGTTTCTCAGTGGAGGAAACCTGCATTTCTTTTTCTCACTGTCCCTCAGCTCCCTGTGGTGGGACAAATAATCTTTTAATTGATGCTGAAATATATTAGGCTATCAGATGGATATTGTAAATAGCTGAACATTCTCAGTTGACTCTATCATGCTTTGGACTAAGTACACAGTGTACGTAAAGGTAAGATTTAGAGGTGGAAAAAATGGCAACAGACAGATCTGTGGGTGTGTAAAGATGCAAGACAGTTGTAGAATTTGGAACCACTATGCAAAAGTAAATGATGTCCACCACTTTAGGTCAATAATCCACCATCTGTCCATGATTGAAGTTCTGCCTATGTATTCAAGGAATGACAAGACCTGAAGTTCTGCAGAAAGACAAGTGGTGATGTATGATGGTAGCTTTTGCATGTCACCTTGAGTGGAATCAGCTACAAGGCAGGTTGATGGCATTTCCTTAAGGAACTTTCTTGATAGGATTGTTTGAAGTAAGCAGACCTACCCTAAATGTGGGTGGTACAGGCAAGAAGTAAATCTTTGCTTATTTTGTTTCCCTCTATGCTTGAAGGCAAGTGCATGGACCTACCCCATTGCTGCCACTGTTGCGTTCTTTTTGCAATATTAGGACAAGTTTCTTCAGCTTCCAACATGAAGTCTAGCAGAGATCCAAGAATTTTGCAGGCCTTCAGCAACTGGGTTCCAGAGTTCAGTTCAGTGTATAGCTGTGGGTGTCTGCCCCTGCTTCCATCAGCCACTGGATGGGGGCTCTAGGATGGCATATAAAGTAGTCATCAGTCTCATTATAGGGGAAGGGCATTTAAGGTAGCCTCTCCACCATTGCCTAGATTGTCAGTTGGTGTCATCCTTGTAGATATCTGGAAATCTTCCTAGTGCCAGATCTCTCCTCCAACCTATAATGGCTCTCTCTATTATGGTATCTGTCATCTTGCTCTCCTTTTTTCTTCCTCCGACTCAACTTTCCTGCTCCCCTATTGCCTCCTCTCCCCTCCTCTCCTCCCCTTCTCATTCTCCCAGCTCCCTCTCCCCTACCCTCATGCTCCCAATTAGCTCAGGAGATCCTGACCCTTCCCATTCTCTGGGGTCCATGCACTTTACTCTTAGAGTCCTTCTTGTTTCTTAGTTCCTTTGGTGATGAGGATTGTAGGCTGGTAATCCTTTGCTCTATGTCTAAAATTCATATACGAGTGAATAATACTATGTTTATCTTTTTGTAAATCTAAAGTACCTTTTTTAAAAAAGATTTATTTATGTATTACATATACTGTTCTACCTACATGCCAGAAGAGGGCACCAGATTGAATTGTAGATGGTTGTGAGCCATCATGTTGTTGCTGGGAATTGAACTCAGGACCTCTGGAAAAGCAGTCAGTGCTCTTAACTTCTGAGCCATTTCTCCAGGCCTCAATTTGTCTGTATTTTGTTGTGTATTTTTGAGTCAATATTCATGAGGCATATTGGTCTGTAGTTCTCTTTCTTATTGTGTCTTTGTGTGGTTTGAGTATCTAGACAATTGTAACCTCGTAAAAAGAGTTTGGAAATGTCCCTTCTGCTTCTATTGTGTGGAACAGTTTGAGGAGTACTGGTATTAGCTCTTCTTTGAAACCATCTGTCCCTGGGCTTATTTTGGTTAGGAGACTTTTGATGACTGCTTCTATTTCATTAGGGTTTACAGGTCTATTTAAATTGCTTATCTGTTCTTGATTTAATTTTGGTAAGTGATATCTATCTAGAAAATTGTCCATTTCCTTTAAATTTCCAATTTTGTGGAGTACAGGTTATCAAAGTATGACCTGAAGATTCTCTGGATTTCCTGTGTCCATTGTTATGTCCCCCTTTTCTTTTCTGATTTTGTTAATTAGCATGCTCTCTTTCTGCCTTTTGGTTAGTTTGGATAAAGGTTTGTCTATCTTATTGATTTTCTCAAAGAACCAACTCTTTGTTTCATTGATTCTTTGTATTGTTTTCTTTGTTTCTACTTTATTGATTTCAGCCCTCAATTTGATTATTTCCTGGTGTCTTCTCCTCCATTGTGAGTTTGCTTCTTTTTGTTTTAAAGCTGTGCTGTTAATTCTCTAGTGTAACTCTTCTCCAGTTTCTTCATGTGGGCATTTAGTGCTATGGACTTTGATCTTAGCACTGCTTTCAAAGTGTTCCATAAGTTTGGGTATGTTGTGTCTTCATTCTCATTGAATTATAGGAAGTCTTTAATTGCTGTTTTTATTTCTTTCTTGAATGAAATGGTACAATTGTGCATTTTTCAATTTTCATGAGTTAGCAGGGTTTCTGCAATTTGTGTTGTTGAATTCTAACATTAAACCATGGTGATCCGATAGGATACAAGGGGTTATTCCAATTTTTTTGTACATGTTGAGGTTTGCTATGTTGCTGAGTATGTGGTCGATTTTAGAGAAGGTTCTATGTGATGCTGAGAAGAAGGTATATTCTTTTGTGTTTGGATGGAATGTTCTATGGAGGTCTGTTAATCCCAATTGGGTAATAAATTCTGTTTGTTCCTTTGTTTCTTTGTTAAGTTTCTGTCTGGTGGGCCTGTCTAGTGGTGAGAGTGGGGTGTTGAAGTCTCCCACTGTAAGTGTGTGAGGTTTTATGTGTGATTTGAGCTTTAGTAACTTTTCTTTTACAAATGTGGCTGCCTTAGTATTTGGGGTATAGATGTTCAGAAGTGAGACTTCATTTTGATGGTCTTTTCCTGTGAGGAATATTAAATGCCCTTCTTCATCTCTTTTGATTGATTTTAGTTTGAAGTTTAATTTGTTAGATACTAGGATTGCTGTACCAGCTTGTTTCTTGGGTCCATTTGATTGGAAAAATCTTTTCTTAACCTTTTAGTATGAGGTAACTTGTGTCTTTGACATTGAGATGTGCTTCTTGTATGCAGCAGAAGGATGGATCCTGTCTTCATATCCATTCTGTTAGCCTGTGTCTTTTTATAGGCAAGTTAAGACCATTGACATTGAAGGATATTAATGACCATTGATTTTTCATTCTTGTTTGTTTTGGATTTGTTATTGTTGGTGGTATTTTGTGTGGATTCCCTCCCTTTTTTTCTTTTGGTGTTTGGTAAAGTGGGATTATCTATTGCCTGTGTTTTTTGTGCGTGTAGTTATGTTTCTTGGGTTGGAGTTTTCCTTCCAGTACTTTCTGTAGGGCTGGATCAGGGGATATTTATTGTTCAAATCTGGTTTTGTGGTGGAATATCTTGTTTTTTCCATCTATAGTGATTGAAAGCTTTGCTGGGTATAGTAGTCTGTGGTCTCTTAGTGTTGGAAGAATATCTATCCAGGGCCTTCTGGCTTCCAGATTTTCCATTGAGAAGTTGGGTGTAATTCTGCTAGGTCTGCCTTTATATGTTACTGAAATATCCAATTCAAGCCCAGCCTGATACCCACCAGCATGTATTTGAAAATCATTCTGCCATACACACAGCTCTGGGGAAAGGAACACATGAAATGGTCTGTCATGATGACAAATCTCTGGAACTGTTATTATTACTAGTTTCCAAGGAATGTTGTTATCCTCAACAACTGTCTGGTTTCTAAAAATTGTTATAGGTTACCCTGCTCCAGAGCATACAAGTTTTGGAAATAAGTACAAATCACTCTGTTCCTGGAAAAACCACTAGCTGTTCCATGGTCTTGCAAGTGTAAGAACCAAAATAACATTCCAAACCCCTAATGGGGAAAATTGTAAGTTCAGTTCCCAACCAATCAGTAAATGACTCATGTATGTTATAGCCAATCAATATGTTGTCATACTCCTGCCTAGTGACCAAAAAGATATAAAAACTGTTTGCTTTGGAAATTTGGAGTCTATCTCTTTTCAGAGAAAGACCCCAACATGTTGGAATAAAATCCTTTTGCTTTTGCATCGAACTTTCGTCCTGTGAATGACTCTGGGGGGGGTGCATCTCCTGAAGTTGGTCCCCCCTTTGGGCCCAACATTACTTGTCCTTTTTTTCTTTGCTGCTCTTAATATTTTTCTTTATTCTGTAAGTTTGGTGTTTTGATTATTATGTGTTGAGGGTGCTTCTTTTTGTGGTCCAGTCTATTTGGTGTTCTGTAAGCTTCTTGTACTTTCATAAGCATATCCTTCTTTAGGTTGCAGAAATTTTCTTCTATGATTTTGTTGAATATCTTTTCTGTACCCTTGAGCTGTATTTCTTCACCTTCTTTTATACCTATTATTCTTATGTTTGGCCTTTTCAGGGTGTCCTATATTTCCTGGATATTTCTGTTATGATAAATCTTTCCGCCAAAAGCCACCCGAGCCCTACCACTACGTGGGCTTTATGCCAGCCGCCCACCTGAGTTAGGGCCCCAGTTAATGCACAGAGAGACTTGTATTAGGTACAATACTGCTTGGCCAATGACTAAGATTCTCATCTGCTTTTTGTGGAAAGATTTATCGTAACAGATATTTTGTGTTAGGGATTTGTTGGACTTGAGATTTTCTCTGGTCTGGTCGATGACTATTTCCTCTAGTGAGTCTTCAACACTTGAGATTCTCTCTTCCATCTCTTGATTTCTATTGGTTATACTTACATCTGTAGTTCCTCATCATTTATCCAGCTTTTCTCTTTCCACCATCCTCTCATTTTGTGTTTTCTTTATTGTTTCTATTTCAGCTTTCAAGCCTTGAGCTGTTTGAATTGTTTCCTTCACCTGTTTGGTTGTTTTTTGTTTGTTTTGTTTTGGCTTTCTTTGCCTTAAGAGATTATTTTATTTCTTGAATTTTTTGGTTCGTCTTTCCTTCCATTTCCTGTATTTTTTGTTTTTTTTTTGTTTTTTTCCATTTCTTTAAGGGATTTTCTGTTTCCTCTTTGAGGGTCTCTAACATCTTCATAAAGTTGTTTTTTTCCATAAAGTTGTTTTTAAGGTCCTCTTCTACTTCATCTGCATTGGGATGCTCAGGTCTTGATGGTGTAGAATCCCTAGATTCTGGTGGTGTCATATTGGTCTTTCTGCTATTGAGTGTATTCTTATACTGTAGTCTTCCCATCCTTTCTTCGAGTGGATGCAGGTGGGATCTCTCCCTCTTCTCTCCTCTCCTGGTGGAGTAGGTAGGCCAATATTTCAGTGTTGGCATTTTTGGATGGTCTGGCCTCTCCTGGTGTTCTCCTCACTCAAGAGGTGGGTATAAGGAGGCAAGACTCAAGTGGAGGGCAGAAGGTGGAGGGCAGAGGGCAGAGGGAGTAGGTGGAGACAAGACTGAGTTGTGGCCAGATTCTGGGTGGTCCATCTTTCTGGAAGTTCCAAGGGGTGGTGGTGGTGGTAGTTCTGTTATTTCATTTTAAATGATACATGATGCACCACTATTGCTCTGCTGAAAGAAAGGTCACTGTTTGTGAAGATATACATAGTACAAGACTTCACTCTCAACCTCCCCTGCCCAGTGCTTTTCATCCAGGTCAACTGCCCAAGGATTTAATACAGCTGGGATGATGATGTGGAGATGCTTTCCTATAACTTTTGAGTAGGAGGACCCTTTAAAGATGCTAGGGATTTGCCTTGTGGCAAAAGAGATGGTCAATTGAGACCATGCATGGAATAGCATGGTATCGAGAATACAAGTATTCTTTGGCAAGTGGTTTAAAACACACACACACACACACACACACACACACACACACACACACACACACCAAAAAACATGGATTAGAAGAAGATAATGTAAGTCTTTATTGCAGATGTGGCAAGCCATGCTGGGAATATTGACATTAAACATTAGCATTCCAACAAATAGAATGAAACCTCAACAGTTCTGACAGGCACTCAGTGGCAAAGCTCCATTATGGGGCTTATCTCATGAATTCAATCATTATTTCACTTGTTCAATTCAGATTTGAACTCCAATAATACATCCGACTGGAAGGAAGTAGGCAGGGGACTGTGCTTGAATCTCAGTTTACTGTAATTGAAAGAGATAAGTGCTTTCAAAGGACAGGCAGGTAAAATGACACAGAGAGGCATGACACTTGAGACAAGCTTTAAAACAAGCATCAGCTATGAGTTGAAGATACAACCTTCTGTACTTCTTGTTTCCTTTTGGGGTAACATTTAAACTTAAAGGAAAAATATAAATAGTAAGTAATTTCAATAGACATTATTTATAAATGACAATGTCATTAATATAATTTTAAATAGCGAATGCAACAAAATGAATCTATTTTGGTCTTGGTTGCTGTATATTTTTGATATATATATATATATATATATATATATATAGAGAGAGAGAGAGAGAGAGAGAGAGAGACAGAGACAGAGACAGAGACAGAGGTGGGGAGAAAGCATTATACATTTCTATATACTTAATAAAGACTTGGATGTTGTTCTAAAACAATTTATTGCATTGTCTTATCACATTTATAGTTTTGGCTTCTGGTTCTTAAAAATGCATAGTTGTTAAATAATGGTGTGATGGAATGCTTAGAAAAGAGAATGTTCTATGGGGGAGCGCCTAGGCCCTGCTCCAAAGGCTATGACAACTCTGAAGATCCCCCACGGAAGGCCTCACCCTCCCTGAGGGGCAGAAAGGGGATGGGATGGGGGTGGGTTGGGGGGGCAGAGGAGGAGGGGAGAGAGAGGGAACTGGGATTGACATGTAAACAAGCTTGTTTCTAATTTAAATAAAAATAGAAAAAATAATAATAAAAAGAAAAGAACGTGTTCTTGTAAAATCTAGCAAGATGAAGAAAAATATAAAACACCAAGTTCAACTTGGAAACCACAAACATATGGCATTTACAGTAAAAAAAAAATATCTTGCTCCTAGTAGCAGAGTGTGTCCCCATTCTATCCATGTTAGCTATGCAAGCCACCCTTATGGGCTGATTTCAAACATAGAATGGGCTGCATTAGGTTGGAATTCAGATTCCTGGAACCCTGGGATAAGAAGGTAATGTAAGACATACAGAAGCTGCACATTGAGAACACACTGATGTGTGATTTGAACCACTGCCATATTCTTAGCATGTTGATGAGGTGCTTCTGTTTAAGGCCTTTTTTGCAACTTTAAATAAACATTTCTCTGGAAGAATTTATACATTAAAGCCAGACATCTAGAATGGGAATGACAATACATCTGCAAGCGTTTGTAAGACTTAAAGTAGATGAATGTCTTATTTGTGAAAGCAGTGTACTGATTACGTATTTCTGTATGTACTCTGAGAGTTCTGAAACAGGTTCCTGTGGTACATTACTGTCGTGCACATACATTTATTTTAAAAGGGAAATACAGTATACTAACACTGAAACAATCAAGAGGATTGAGGTTTATGCTCACTTAACAATAATTACATTTTCTTAATAGACATGTATATAAATAAACGTTTTGAAGATCATTTTTTTTCTTCATGATTGCAGGATTTACCAAAATTGGCACTGACTATAAATCATAAAGAAGTTTCCTAATGCAAAGGGAAAAATGAAATAGCATTAAAAATTCATTATTAACTGCAAGCCACTACCCGATTATTGAATTTACACTAAATGAAGTTCAAACATGTAATTTTTATGTTTTAATTAATTTTTTTGAGGAAGTAAAAAAATTTTTTTTCGAGACAGGATTTCTCTGTGTAGCTTTTGGAGCCCGTCCTGGAACTTGCTCTGTAGACCAGGAATGACCTCGACTTCACAGAGATACACCTGCCTCTGTAATGTTCATTTCTAAGTAAAAGTTTCCACAGTATTTGGGAAGCAAACTCGTGAAAAGTATATACAGTCTTGTTCTTAACCAAAGAAAACATAATTTTCTAGGTTCTAACTTCTGTTCATTTCCCCTAAATATTCAGATGGTTAAGTACTGGCACCTTCTCCTCAAACATTTACTTTTATTTTAATGAAGTGGGAAATCTGATTTTAATTATAACTGGGATGTTTAAGGTTTTTTTTTTTTTTTTTTATCCCAGGTACAGAGAGAGTTGGTTTGGCGCTGACAATCACTGGATTTCACAGGACAATCCTACAAAAAAAAAAAAAAAAAAAAAAAAAAAAGAGGAGAAACTGCCTCAGAGGAAAACACCGACTTTCGAACTTTAAAAAAAGAAGGTGGCTCTCACAAAACTTTAGAAACAGACAGATTCTGATCCCCTCCTTCTGTTCTACCTGAGAGAAGGCGGAAAACAGGTAGAACAGCTTTTAAAAGGTGCTAAAAATAGAAGGTGTAACGGTCCTGAGCCTTCTCAGGGCTTTGACAGATATAGGTGGGGGCGGAGCTACGAGGGTGTAGGGGGCGTGTCCGGGTGGGGAGAGATCTGGGTAGACGATCTAAATCTGGTCTCCAGGGGTGACGTCGGGGCGTGGTCAGGGCGGGTGAGGGGGCGGGGCGGAGCCGGCTGCGTCCTTTAAAAGGGCTGGAGTGTGGCGGGGGGCGGTCCGCGGAGGCTCTCGCGGTGTCATGTCTCTGTCGCGTCCCGCGTGGCCTGCAGGGCCTGCCTGGCCAGTCTCCTCAGCGCGGCCTCCTGAGGACTCTGCTGCGAAGTCACCCCGCAGCAGCAAGCGGCCTCGGCTGGAGGAGCCTGCCTATGTCTGTGAGGCAGGATGGCCGCCACTTGTGGTGCCTCGCTTGTCTGAGGTAGAAAAAGTCTGGGAGTGGTCGCCCAGACCCTTCTCGGCGTTCCTCGTTCCACAGAACCAGGGGAGCTCAGATAGTGGCGGGCAGCGGTGTGAGCTGGGATGGCAGAACAGAACGTTCCAGATGCAGCCGCTTGTGGTGCCTCGCTTGTCCGAGGCAGAAAAAGTCTGGGAGTGGTCGCCCAGACCCTTCACGGAGTTCCTTGTTCCAAAGAACCTGGGGAGCTCAGACAGTGGCGGGCAGCGGTGTGACCTGGGATGGCAGGGTAGAACGTTCCAGAGGCAGAGCTCTTGGCAGTCTAGAACTTCAGGGGCAGCAGGTTGTTGGAGGGCTATGGGAAGGTCTCGTGAACCAGGGCTGCAGGGTAGGGACACTCTGGGTGTGCGCCGTGGTGACACAGCACAAGTGAGTCTCGCTCCACCCAACACCTCCAGGCCTGAAGTCCAAAGAGTCAAACGTGAGCCCGAAGTACTTCCTGTTAGAGGGAAGGAAAATATTCTGACAGAAAAAAATTCTGTGAGACAGCCAACAAACCCATTTCCAGATGCTACATTTTCTGAGGAAACTAAGCCAGCATTATATGACATTAAGGACAGATGTAAAGCTGACAGTGTCATAACCTCAGAGAAAAAAGAAAACAACACTTCATCATCTTCACTAAAAATATCAAAAATTCAAAACCAGGCCTGCTTGGAAAGCGCCAAACCCAGCTATTTCAGAGATAACATCACAATAATTTTCCCCGAGTTTCCAAGGGATTTAAATAGCAACATGTCCTTTGTCTATTTAAAGGAAATAGCAAAGAAAAAGAATGACAAAATTATGGCATATGTTAGGGATTTCACAAACATTTTCTGGTCCCAAAATAAACCTGATGCTAAGAAACAAAAGTTACAGAATGATAAAAAAAATGTATTTGTGGAAAATGATTTTCCTGATTATGAAAGTCACCACCAGTCCCTCACTATTGAAGGGAAAATAGACTCGATCAATTTAAACTATGATCACCACAGTAGTATCTCACGTGATGTAAGATACTCTGAAAAGAATTTCGCTCTAACACTAGAAGATGCAGATTGGGAGGGAACAGAAAGGAATCTAGACTGTTGCATATTTACTAGACAAGAAGAATCCCAAAACTCATATAACAGATCTATTTTGAAAAGAAAGAGGCAAAATTGTTGGATAATAAAAAAATTTAGGATTATCTGTGAAGCTATGAAAAAACTTGGAGAAAATTTGAATTTGGCACAGTTATTAGAGACTGACCTTTTAAACAAGGGAGACAATCACAGTGCAAAAGTCAGAAATGTGCCTGAACAACAGTCAAAGACTCTGACGTTAGGAATTCTGGGTACTTTCCCCGATTTAATAAAGGTTGTTTGGTTCAATGGTAAAGGTAAAAATGCCAAAATACTGCAGCTGACATACTATACTGCACAAAAATACATCTTAGGAAATAAAGACAGTGCTTTAACTTGTCATCAAAAGCTAACATGTGAAAGGAAGATTAATATTCAAAGGAGTGGCACTTTGAGCGAATTTTTACAAATAAACTTCGATTTTTTCATCAGAAATGGAGATGACTGGGAATCAGAATTGGAATGCATTTTCAAAATCATAGTTCATTTGGATTGTTTGAAAAATATTATAAAGGAAAGTCATACTGAAGATCTAACAAGGATGTTCATTTCTTCAAGACCATTAGAAAATAACACAAACTCCATGGCAAAGAAAAGAAAGCTAGTTAAAATGGAATACGTTCTTGAAGGGGCTAAGAGACACAATATCAGTTCTCTTACTGTAGCAACTAAAAGTTTTCCAATTTACAAACCACATGAACATATTCCTTTTTTAATGGATTTTGATGACATGGAAGGACTTTCTTTGACAAAAGAACCTAGTTATGAGAGTGTAAGTTGTCCTGAACGACTCCTAAATATGGAAAATTGGGCTTACTATAGTTTTAGTATTGCTAGCACAGATGTGAAGTCTGATACTCTATTTATACAGAATAACTGTGGACATATTAGTGAAAAATATTATGAAAGTGGTATGTACAATCAGGATTTAGATATTGTAAGGAAACAGAAGCATAAGACCCCTCACTTTAAGTTCATATTTGAAGATGTCTTTAATATTCAGCAGCTGGGCACATTGTTTAGCCAAAACACAATATATAGTGACCAGATGAATGCTATGGTGATAACCCAGAAGCTCAGCTTGGAGAATCTGTTAGGTGAAATAGGATGGAAAATATCTGATTTCATTGTGAAGAAGGATATAAAGGTCTTAGGAAGTTTAAGAAGTTGCCAAGTTCATAAAGCTATCAACACAGAGAAGGAAGAGGACAATTCTCCCCCAATTGGCAGAGTGTCTTCAGTGCAGTTAGCTTCAAGAGTGAAAAAGAATGGAAATATGGGGGAAACTAAATCTGCTAATCAGAATAAAGGAACTAACACAAAAGAGGATGGAGGTATTTTGCAAGAAAGCGAGTTAGCCCATTCAAAGCGTTTTTGTCCAGAGAATGACTCTACATTGTATGCTGATCATCAGTTTGAAAGTGATTCAAGTAGGGAGAACAATGGATGTTTTCAGGGCTTAACTACTAAATGTTTATCAACAGAAACTCTGCCAACAGCAAAAGATTTTGAGATGAAGAGTAAATTTGATTTAGTACTTGAAGAGCTTCGTATGTTTCATGAAATTAGTAAGGAAGATGAAATTCCAAATATCCCAGAAACAAACAACAGGAAAGAAAATTACTATGGAGAAAGTAATGATGTTAAGGAGGCAAGAATTGAGATAGAAAAAGATTTGGAAATGGTTGAAGTCAACAAAAGAAAAGTGCCTTGTTTGCCTTGTGATATGAAAGCAGGCCCCACCCAGCATAAAAGACAACAAGGTTTATTTACTTGGAAAACAATACCTACTCATGGAGGACAGGCGGTTCCCAATGAGTACTGTGTAAGATCAGAGGAAGAAGTGCTCCACTCTACTCCCGAGGAAGGTATGCCATTTATTTTAAAATTTCTTACTTAGTGTTAGTGTTTTTTTTCTTGTGTAAGGAAAATATATAATTTTTGGCAACAAATAAAATAGAAGAGATTGTTCATTAGTATATACTATTTCCCACAGAGATCTATTAAAATGTTGGATAATAAACTGAAGTTGAAGAAAACAAGCCATTTAAATTTTAAGAGAAGCTCCAGAGTCTTATTTAATTTTTCTAAATATTAGGAGCCAAAATGAAAGCACTATTTATAAGAACACAGTTTGTCAATATTGTTAACATTTGTAGACAAGTTATTTTCTCTAGAAAGGGATTTAACGAGCTAGTCAATGGAGTGATGTAAAAATTAACTTGGGCTATAATAAGTTAATGTTTAATTCCAGATTATAAGAAATCTTTACCTATAAGTCCTGCTTTTACTGCTGATGAATATAAAAAAGAAAACTACTGCAATTACTTATTGAAGGGAGGTAAGATCCTCTGTTATTTTCTAGAGTATTTTTAAAGATGGCTGCCATATTGTTTTAGATGATGAAAATAGCTTGGTACAAAAGAAATACAAAAATTTATACTTTGAAAAATACCAATGTTATTAATTCTAATAGGTAGAAACTGGCTAGAGATTAGAATAATACTAGAAATGCCCTCTGCAAAGTATGCTCAAATATTTGCAGTAGTATATGGCAATAGTCTAAGTGATAAGACACATGTTGTAAATGTGTGATTCATCATGTATGTACTATTAATTGGCAAAATACTAAACAAAAGAGAATTTATTGCAGCTGGATCCCCATTCTTGAAATGTCACTCCCAATTATGTGCTATATCATTGGTTCTCAACCTGTGGGTGAAGACTCCTTCAGGGTTTGAATGAACCCATTCACAGGGGTTCTAGATAATATATCTTGCATATCAGATATTCATATTCTTTCATTACTATTCATAACAGTAGCAAAATTACAGTTATGAAGTAGCAATGAAAATAATGTTATGGTTGGGAGTCACCACATCATGAAAAACTGTATAAAGGGGTTGCAGCATTAAGAAGGTTGAGAACCATTGCTCCATATTTTACACTTTTATGGATCTCCTAATGTAGATATTTTATAAATATAAACAATTTACTAATGCTGATATGGGTATGGTGGATGACACCTTAATCCCAGTACTAGGGAGGTATTGACAGGAGACTCTGGTACAGGTTTGAGGCCAGAAACCAAATACTCTAGCAATTACTTATTATTATTAAACTGTCAACATGATTTTTGAGTATGACTATTATACTTTTATTTCTAATTACTGTTAAAGAACACAACCAAAGAAAAACTAAACAATCACCAATAACTCTTACCTAAGAATTTTTCAGTATTAGACTAAAACAAAAATAAGTCTAGCATTTATTCTAACTTGTACCAATAGGTATAGATAAGGTTAGGACTGAAATTAGGGAACAAGGTGAAGTTAGTCTTGTAATATATTTACATGACAATATTAAATCCAAAAAGTCTACATTGCAAAGAAAATATATTTACTCAATGTCTTCAGTGAGCCACCATTTCTCATATATATATTTATATGGCTTTTCATCATCAGAAGAATGTTTTTCATTTTGTTTTTCCATTTGTCTCAACTTTTGATGAATTAACCTTAAGAATTAACTGATGCCTTTGGAAGATCAAAAGTAGAGAGGCAGTCTCTTCTCCCCTGAAAACACATGATCACTGGGGACTGATAATCCATGAGTCTAAAGAGTTAGGCTGGACAGGATGGTGTATGCTTCTTCCTAGAAAGACAGGGAACAATTGGACTTTGATTGTTGGAACAATTTGATGCAAAATAGAAAGAGGTCAGGAACACACATCCACAGTGTTGCATGTTGTGTGGCAGCTGTATTTCATATGTTGTTTAGGCCAGTGTTGCTCTGACTTGCTGTACATGTAAATCTCCTGAAGATCGAGTTATAGGATTCTGTTTCTACTGTGGCCAAGCTCTGAGATTCTGCATCTTTAACAATCTCCTAGCAGATGCAGATGCCCATGTTGCTAGGCTGTTGACCACACCCTGTGTAGCCTTGCTGTCCTGGAACTCAGTCAGTATACCAGTCTGGCCTGGAATTCAGATTCACAAGCCTCTGCCTCCTGAGTGCTGGGATTAAAGAAATGTACTACCACCACCAGCTTCATGACATGTTTTTTTTTATTTAATTTTAAAATTTAAATTAGAAACAAGATTGTTTTACATGTCAATCCCAGTTCCTTCTCCCTCTCCTCCTCCCCTGCCCCCCACTAACACCCTATCTATCCCATATCATTTCTGTGCCCCAGGGAGAGTGAGGCCTTCCATGGGGGATTCTTCAAAGTCTGTCATATCTTTTGGGATAGGGCCTAGGCCCTCCCCCGTGTGTCTAGGTTGAGGGACTATCCCTCTATGTGAAATGGGATCCCAAAGTCCATTCATATGCTAGGGATCTATTACAAGAGGCCCCCTAGATTTCCGAGGCCTCCTCACTGACACCCACATTTATGCAGTTTGGATCAGTTCCATGCTGGTTTTCCATCTATCAGTCTGGGGGCAAGAGCTCCCTCTTCTTCAGGTCAGCTGTTTCTGTGGGTTTCACCAGCCTGGTCTTGACCCCTTTGTTCATCATTCCTCCTTCTCTGCAACTGGATTCCAGTTCAGTTCAGTTTTTAGCTGTGGGTATCTGCTTCTACTTCCATCAGCTGCTGGATGAAGCCTCTAGGATGGTTTATAAGTTAGTTGTCAATCTCGTTATCAGGGGAGGGCATTTAAGGTAGCCTATCCACTGTTGCTTAAATGGTTAGTTGGTGTCATCCTTGTAGATCTCTGGACATTTCCCTAGTGCCTGATTTCTCTTTAAACCTATACTGGCTCCCTCTTTGATGGTATCGCTTATTTTGCTCTCCTCTATTCTTCCCCCTACACAACCTTCCTGCTCCCTTATGTCCTTCTCACCCCTCTTCTTCCACCCTTCTCATTCTCCTAG